>NW_011888880.1:4366978-4393861 GCF_000151845.1 Pteropus vampyrus | reverse complement strand
CAACTTCACTCCAAATCTTTGGTGTAATCGATGTAATCTAAAAACAAAAGGAATTACATAGAATTTCTAAAATTAATTCAGTGGTTTTATTGTTTGCAACATTATGTACAGGCTATCCCAAAGGTCTTATAGCAGTTTTAAGCTATAATAATTTAAAACTACACTAAGAATTTTGGGACACCCTCTATTTCATCTGTGATCTGTGTCCAGTTGTCAGTACAGGAAATAATTGTATATGTTGTTAGAAGTAAAGATTTTCAGTATAAAAGAAACAAAGTTTCAATTACAGAACCAAGAATTTAAATAGGAATGCTATACTATTATAATTGGTTTGGAAGTATCAATATGAATTCATACCTCACAGACATATTTATTTAATAAAGTACATTTCTGTCCCAATCTTTTTCAGTACAATGGCAAAAATGTTGTTGCTTTATTTAGTAAGGTTATGTAATATTTTAAATCCTTTGTTGTCATTTCAACAATCACCATAACAGCATCTTCACCAGGAGTAGATGCCATATCAAGAATCCACTTTCTCTGCTCATCCTTGAGAAGCGACTGCTCATTCGTTGAAGTTTTATCACGAGGTTGCTGCTATTCAGTCACAGCTCCAGGCTCCACTTCTAATCCGAGCTCTCTTGCTCTTTCCAGCACATCTGCAGTTACTTCCTCCACTGAGGTCTCAAATCCCTCCAAGTTATCCATAACAGTTGGAATCAACTTCTTCCAAACTCCTGTTAATGTTGCTATTTTGACCTCTTCCCATGAATCATGAATGTTCTTAATGGCATCTAGAATGGTACCCAGTGTGTTGATCTAGAATGAACACTTTGCAGAAGGTTTTCGATTTACTTTGCCCAGGCGCATCAGAGGTATCATCACTGTCTCTGGGAGCTATATATAGCCTTACAAAATGTATTTCTTAAATAAGACTTAGAAGTTGAAATTATGTCTGATCTCGGAAGCTAAGTAGGGTCAGGCCTGATTAATACGTGGATGGGAGACTGTAGGTGTAAAAAATAAAAAAAAAGGGATTGTAAACTGACAAGGTCCTTGCGATCTGTGAGGTCAACCAAGGGTTGCCTTGCCGCCCCTCCATCCCCACCGCCAAAAAAAAAAGTTGAAATTACTTCTTGATCCGTGGCCTGCGAAATGGATGCTGCATTAGCAGACAGGAAACAACATGCATCGCACTGTCCAGCTCCATCAGAGCTCTTGGGTGACCAGGTGCACTGTCAACAAGCAGTAATATTTCGAAAGAAATCTTTTTTTATCTTAGCAGTAAGTCTCAACAGTGGGCTTAAAATATTCAGTAAACCATGTTGTAAACAGATGTGCTGTCATCCAGGCTTTGCTGTCATGTGCCACTTAAAGATGAGGATACATTCTCAGAAATGCATTGTTAGGCAATTTCTTTGTAGTATAAACATGTATATTTAGACTGGTACATGCACAGAGAGAGGGATGATGAGGAAAAGTCTCTAGAATCAAAATACCTTTATGTTTTTAATTTAAACATCAACCAAATTACCCTTAATATTTGACTCCCTAAACCTCTGTGACATTTTCACAGATCTTCAATTTGATACTTTTTTTTCCCTCTGAGCACAAAATATGACTTCCTTGGATTTCAAATGTATACTTAACTTTTTTGGAAAGTATATGATTATTTATCTTAAACAGACTTTTTTTTTTTTTTCAGAGTAGACTCTGCTCGAAACCGAGCTAGCCATTTCACTCTGCTATAATCCCGTGGGCAGAAATTATCACCTCCATGTTACAAATGGTAAACTGAGGTTTAGAGAGGTTAAGTGATTTCCCCAAATTGTTCATTGGCCAAACGGAGATTCCAACCCTGGTCTCCCTTGCTCTAAAGCCCCAGCTCTTTGTCACAAAGCAATGAAACAGTGTTGTAGGTGGTGCGTGTGTGTGCGTGTGCATTCAAGGTTCTCCCTCCTCTATTAATCACAAAACAATTACTGAAAGAAGTGGGGATGGGGAGGATCTTGCATTGACTTATAAATTTAAAAAAAATACGAAATTAGTATGTTATAAACTGAGATGAAGTGGTTCCCAGTTTACGACTGGTGTCTCCTGCTCTCACTTCTTTCATGCAGATCTTGAATGAACAATGAAAGCCACATGTCAATATTTCCAAGGGTGTGAATTTCTCTCGCAGTGACAGCCCCATGAAATAACCATCAATCGTATCTGGCATAACGTAGCCATCTTACTAGGCTTTATTTTTTCCATGGCACTCCGGCATCTGACATTTGGGGACGCATTTATCTGGTTACATGTCTTTTTCCAGCTAGATTATAAGTCCCTAGGGGTCAAGGGTATTAATTTTTATTTTCAGAGCTTGTCACAGTACTTGACACAGAGTGTGAGCTTACGCATTTCGGTTCAAATTAAATATTTTTGTCACTCGCTTAAAACATGGCAGTAGGTGGTGCGCAGTATTCGTAACTCAAATGGGACCTTTTAATCCTCTAGGAGTAGGAAGTCAATTTTATGAAAAACTTTTAACTTTCAACAAGTAATAGTGTCCCTTTTTGTCCTTATCCATTTTCGTTCATGTCAGTTTTGCTTGCCTTTCCCTCCGATGGGAACTCGCTGAATAGAAACCTTATAAGTGTAGTTGAGGATAAAAAGGAAAAAATGCACAGGGAAGTGAAACAGGATATAATGTGTAATTAATTACGTAGGTTTACTCAAGTCAACCAGTAAATCCTAACATAGACAGTATGAAATTATTTCCCATTTATGAGGTCTGACATTTACCTTTTCTTCAGCGTTCCATCACCAATGATGATCTGCTTCGATTTTATCGTGTCAGCATACAACTGAACTCACTATTTTAATGTCGTGATGTTTGGGAGAAATGATGAACAATTTTTGGTACAATGAAGTGAGGCAAATCGGTTAAGAATCAGCAGGCTGTTTGGAAACAAATGCCTCCTGGCATACTCACGCTGCAGTTCCTGAGACAGTATCACTGCATGTTCTCCATAATCCAATCACTTTTAAAATGGCTTTAAGTTCCTCTTTTTGAGCACTACTGACGTTAAGCATGAATGAATGCGAACACTTGCACCATCAAAAACAAACAGCATCTTACCACCCAGAATGCCCGGGCAGGAATTCACAAAAACAAGATTTAATTCCTCAGAATGGCAGTGGGTGGTCTTTCCAGAAAAATGGCTTAATAAATTTCACTGAAATAGTAATTTGGTGCCTTGGTATCGGCATTTGACTGCTTGTTATTTGTATTTTAACTGTTATCTTTAAACGAAAAACTTAGAGTATTTAACAGAGAAATTTAATTCAAAACACAATTTTGCAAACCGCTATTTTTTTAAAACTGTAAGGTTTTACTGACAATTCCTGATAATGTGTGGTATGGCCCTTCCCACACTTGACTTTTTAGTCACTGTGACTTAGTGTGACTCCTTAGCAAGAAATGAAACTTGCTTTGCCCATGGCATTCAAGGATTTGTAGCTGTGTTAGTGGAATCTGCTAAAAGTCAAGTTAAGACACTCAATGAATATATTAAAAGCCTACCTTGTAATACATAAAATCACCTATTAAAATCTGCCTTGTAATAAATAAAATCACCAATTATAAGGACTTCGCTATATCCTACACAGAAAATAATTAATTTACTTAAAATTGCATTTTTATAATAGCTTCTTTTATAATGTAATGGGAAAAAATGACATATTTTGGCCTAAAAATCTTACTATATCATGGTGGTCAGTGTCTGTCAGCCATTCATTTTTCCACCAGCCAGATGATGCCGTATCTTTGTTTAAATCATACAAATCGCAGCCATGTCCACACCGACTAAGGCCACTAAGGGTAAAGGAGTATCACTGCCCTGGATAATTTTCCAGCTTAAAAGCTTTCTCCTTCTGTATTTTCTAACCATGTATGAAGTATTTATAAAAAATTCTCTGATCTTATTTCCTGTAACTTGCTGATTAATAAACTTCTTGCCATCCTTGGTATTTTAGCCACTTTGTTCCACATAAAACTTTACAGAGTAATTTAATGTGGGCTGAATTCCTCTCGTCCTGATGCTTTGTCAAGTGCAAGTCCCTCCTGTGGTCACACGTATCTTACAGCCTTCAGTGATTCCCAGTGGAGCGCATCAGTCTTATTACAGATTCTGTCTTCGACTGGTTCTAAGTGAGAAGGGCTCTGCGGCCTTCAGCTGTACACCCTCAGCTTGACCAAAGCATAAAATGTTCTGGACAGATCAAATGCAAGCTCACTTCTAGCTACTGTGACCCCGTAAGTGGCTCATGAGTGGTACAATACTTGAAAAAGAAATGGAGGAAAACAATAATCTGAAGAGCAGGCTCCATCTCTCCACACTAACTTGATCTTGGATGGTTTATTCACAGAAGCTCTGAACGTCGCTTGAGTGTCATTGACTCTATATTGAGGTTGTGGATAGTATCTTGGGGCTACAGTATTATTTCCAGATTACAAGACATCCATTAAACTCCCTTACTACATTTCACCTCTCCAGCTCCAGGTAAAAAATGATTCCTTGACCTTAAAACGCTAAGAAACAGCAGACAGAGATGTCATCCCCTTACACTGCTTCATCGAACACAGAAATCCTGGTTAAGAGGATCATCGTCTTCTCCCCAGTCAGAAGCCTAAGGCAAGAGAAGATTCCTGAACGTCAGGAATATGAGGCTCTCTCTCCCTCCATAACTGAGGGCTTTCACGTGGGCAGTCAAAACAATGGTGGGTGAGGGAACGCAAAGCATTTTAAAGCTCTCGAGTGCCGATGTAGTAATCAGCCCAGGGATGGGGAGGACGGCAGAGCAAACCCATCCCCCGAGAGCCTCGCACTGCGAGCACGCGCTGTCTCTGCCCACACGACCCCGTCCAGCCTCCTCCACTGTCCCTGTAGGTCCCCAGGATCACGGAAACTTCGCTTCACAGAGGACGGACCAGATTTTCTAAATATTTGCATAAATTGCCCAAGATGACACAGTAGGTAATGTAGGGTGTGCGGGCATCAGAGCCCTCTGCCAGACTTCAAAAGACTTGTCTTTCTGTTCTACCTTTGCTGTAAAGCCTTGAAGAGGCTTGGTAAGTATGTGGTTTAACTTAACACTGATTATCCTAAACTTTCTTATCCATGAGCAGCGCACTTTCTCCCGTCCAGTAGGATTTGGAATTAAATCCTGACCCCAGGTCCAAAATCCGGTGTCTGGCTTCCTCTATGAAGCCTGTGTCCTCTCTCACGGGCCTCTTCCAGGCTGGGTATCGGTGCCACAAGGAGAGCAATGACAACGGGCACTGTTCTCTGAATGGAGAGACTGTTTTCTCCGTGTGGGTCTAATTTGCAGAGCTGGGTTTCTGGTGGACTCGCTGAGTTCTGAGAGACTGCCTGGTCATTCTAAGATTAGACCGCCTACCACGAATCCCTACCCATCACCTGGTACCCTGAGACAGCAGGACCTGCCTCTTTTGGGTTCCGGATCCTTCTCCCAGGGGCCTGGCTGGGCTCCTCCAGTCAGGATTCACTGCTCATCTTTGGAGTTCCAATGTTTCTGGATGTCAGAGGTTACAAAGGCCTACAGACTGCAGACAGGTGGTAAGAATGAATGAGGCTGGACAGACGATCTGAGGTGAGCTGCTGAGTCTAAGGGTCTCGAGGGGAAAGCTACTGGCCTGGAACCATTTGGGAATGTGGGCCCATTTTCATCACCTGTATAGATTTTCAAGAGATGATAAAAATCTCAATTTTTATGTAAAGTTGGTATAATCTAGTGGTATTTTTAAATGTTATGTGGACATACAAACCTGGACACTATCCACAGTCGGTCAGTTTATGACTTCTGCCTCAGTTAACTGCTCAGCCCTGGCCTAAAAAGTATAATACAACTAGGAGAGTATAAGCCGGCAACATAAGTTGATGTTTGAGAATTAATTATGGGAAATTCTGATAACAACATCAATACATTACAAAAGTAGCCCATTCTATTATGGGAGACAATTCTCTGTGAGTTTCTCGCATTTCCACATATTTTGTGAGCAGAGACGCTGACAGCCTTTGTTGCAGACATTCTGTTCCGACGTGTTTACAAACAGCCTTTGAAGATAGTGACAGAGTCTCTCTCGAGCGCTACGCTGACTTCCCATCGTAAAATAGTCAGGGTTCCTAAACTCAAGGTTCCTCTCACATACTTCCATCTGCTTTCCCATTTGTGTCATTTTGAGATTTGTACCTCAGGAATCCAGTGCAAATGCTGAACTCTGGTTATTGTTACGAGGACTAAGAGCTTGGTCTCTGCCCCAGGAGTTTCATGGCTTCTGCCAGCATCTATAAAACCGGGGCAGACTCACAGGCTGCAAATAGGGTAAAATCTCAGGTTCTTTATAGTTCTTAACAACTGATATATTAAAGTTTTCCTTCCACTTTAAACTCTGCCTATAGCAGCTTGTCTAATATTAACAGCTTACTGTCTTCTATACTAGCGATCACGTTTCCCTAAATCAGTATGTCTCTGGCTTCCTTTTTAAAGTACATTGCCTTATTCTGCCTCGAAACATCCGTGAACGCTCATCATTTCAAACACCTAAACCTCTTTCTATTCCAGTGTTTCTATTTTAGGCCTCCATCTTCACCTTCAGACAGTAGCTTAGTGTTCAGCAATAAAACAAAATGACGAGGCAGACCTTCAAGCTATACTGCCCAGGGTTTGAAACTGTATTTTGCCACCTACTGGCTGTGCTCCTTTAGACAAGTTATTTAACCAACTCATGTCTCAGTTTCCTTATCTGTAAAATAAGGATAATAATAGTAATTAATGCCCAGCATTATTTGAGAATTAAATGAGTTTATGTATTTATAAATGTGCTTAAAATAGTATCTGGTACAAAGTGAGAATGCAGTAAATGTAACCAGTTATTCAACTGAATATTTTTTCAATAAATCGAGTTAAGGGCTCACCTTAAAAGCGGATTGTTTGCTATTTACAGTCTAACTCGGTCACTGTGAAAGTGAATGGTAAATAATTTAGGGCTGCGTATGTACTCGGTCCTTTCAGAATTCAAATCCTTGATAGTTTAGTAAAACATATCATTTCCATAAGCTCTTTGAAAAATCAACACCTCATATCCCAACCTTCTCCAAATGATATGAAAGATTCAAGCACAGCCCCCCGCTCCAGTCAAACTGCAAATATACAAATCATTTCTACAAAATGTACAAATAAATTTTTTATAAAAATGCCAGACAACTCTTCCATAGATGGCCTTGTATACTCAGGATACCTATCATCACATAAACATTACCGGTTTTCTTCAAAGCCCTACCCTAACCAAAAAGCCAGTTCACCTAAATATCACTTGTCTAAGCAATGTTTCTACCGATGTTTTCACCGATGTGCTGTGACATTTCTCTTAATGGTCTCGAACAACACCCCTTGATTTTCTAAGAGGTGTGTCCTTTCTATCTTTCTAAACCTGTAACAATTAAAATAAAAATTCAAAAGGGGTAAAAGGGAAAGAGGAAAGGCTACAGAAATCAGATCTGGTTTTCCTACACTTTCCCCCTCCCTAATTCCAGGCAGCTAATCCCCTCTCTAACAGCACAAAGGAATAGCTAGAGCTAAAGAAAGGGAGATAAAACCTGCCAGCCAGGGCATTGTTCTTGCTAATCTGTGCTATTTACATAAGGGTGAGAAGGCTTGTTTCCTCATTTAAACAGGCTTAAAAGCCTCTTTGCAAATGAGATTTAGTTCCTACAGAAGAATGAATTCGAGCTCTTTGGTGAGTTTCTGCTAGACCAGCACTGGGATCTGGCTTGGCAGTAACTTAAGCTACTTCTTTGGCCACATACAGTACATGCAAAGATTGCTTCCAGCTGCCAAAACTGAAAAGCGTCAAGCTGATTAAATTCTTTCCAGGAGGTGAACAGTATAAGGAGCAGGTTAAGAGGCCAATAATATCAGCTCTGAAACGGTACCTGGGCAAACTCGTGCTTTATGCAGGTGCTTTAAAAGTGGCTTTGAACTTTCAGAGCCCCTTGAATCTTCCTTTGAAAGGGAACAGAAAGGCAGATAGCAAATGAAATTCAGAAACAAAAAAGACTTAAAATAGTCTCAGATTTGTGAGGTGAAGACGCTCTAAACTCTTTGATTCCCCGCTGGTCTGAGTGGCACAGGGCACAAGGATAACGCGACTGACCTCTGCCAGGGTCAGCACAGAAGAAAACGAGAAGGAAAAGCTTTTCCTAACACAGAGGAGCACACACTTTGTATCGAACTCTTAGCTTTTAAACATCAAAATCACGTTTACGCATACTGTACCTATGATCTGTTTTACCTGGCACACCTTGAACAGATGTTCAGTGTGACCTTGGCCTGAGGTTCAGCAGGGTGAACAGCACGACCTTGGTTAAATTTGCTCCCAGAAGGTACCAGGGTAGTTACTCCCTCCATTCTTAAATCATCAAGATCCTCTGTAACAACACAATTATAGAGAGAAAATTTAATTCTAATAGTCTTCAAAAGAAAAGTCCACGTTTTCAGGTGTTTGCCAGTAGTTTGTTAAGTACAACATATTTCTGCTGTGCAAAAATCTTACCTCATCCGTTAATTATTTTTTAAATCACTTCTAGATGTAGCTGGAGACAAATTACATAAGATTTACAGGAAGCCAAACCACCTCAGCAGCGACTGGTCCCCAGATGGTCAAGACTTAGGTCAATGACCACCAGCTTCCCTATTTTTGCCTTTGCTTCCAACTCAGAACCAATCAGAAAAAGACAAATTTGCTCCCAAACTGATTACGTAACATCCTTTGCTTCTTATTAGCCCACCCGCTGCTTCCCCATCCAACATTCCCCAACCAGAACATATCTGAAGCCTTCGCTCTTCCCATTCTAAACCTTCCCTTTCCGTCCTCCCCTGGGGAGGACGACAGGACACCGGGATAGTCATGCCCCAGCTGTTCACTGAGGTCCCTTCCTGTTTTTCTGGGTCCCCAATCAAGACTTAAAAGATCTAAATGTCTTTTATATTTCAGTCCTGATGCACTAGTACGTGACCTCCGGTTTTATTCGGAGAACAAGAAATCTTATAAAAGCGATTCCATTTACTTGCTCTCAGCTTTAGCAAAAAAAGGTACATAAAATCTCAGAAGATAAATTATAATTTTGCTAAAACATTACCCACTATTGAGGTTATAATCTTTTTAAGGAGGAAAATCACTCTCTCTTTGGGTGGACTGAAAAAAATCAATACTTTTTCTCCCACCTTCTAAGTTCTTCTAGCTGGGCCAATAATCAAATTAACAGAGACAGATTAACGGAAGGAAATCTAATTTTAATAATGCCCAAGGAGAATTCACATAAGCATGAAAATTCCAAAGATACTGAGTTAACATTGGGTATATATGACATTTTACGACAAAAGCGAAAGGGGTGGGGAGACGGGGCATTAGATTTCAAAAGTGAGATTGGGTAATTTATAGTTAGTTGAGAAAGAATGGAATATACCTGACAGGAAAACTCTTGCTAAGCAACTCAGAAACAGTGGGTCACAGCAGGTATCTAGCTAAGGGGCCTGAAGTCTTCCTGACCCATGCTAGGGTGAAGAATCTCAAGGTGATTAAGCCCACTTGATATGGACGCTAAAGAAAATACTCTAGCTAGTGGATTATTTTGCCAAACAAGCAGCCTTAACCAAGGTTATGCTCCTATCTAAACTCTTAAAAGACAGATCTGTAAAGGAAACTAATATGAAATATCAACATTTAGCCTCATTCCGAAAAGGAAAAATGAAAAAAATATATATGGTTCTAGCTTCACTCAGATAATCTCCAGTTCTCTCAAGACAGCCTCCTGGTGACACCAGAAGGTTTCAAAGGGTTATTAGCTAAATTTCCCAGTGAAACTACTCATCATAGTACAGATAAATTGGTTCGTCTTAAATCAACATGGCTAGAGAAACTTTAAAAAGACAATGGAGGCCATGTTTGAGTCATATGTCACTTGTCAACAATGTAATTCTAGAAAACCTGCAAAGGTGGGATATGGCCAGGACCCAAAGCTTCGAGGGCCCTCTGAACACCTTCTGAGGAATTTTCCACAGCTTCTACAGTACAAGAGAACGGAATATGTTTTAGTTATTGTATGTCTTTTTTCAGGAGGGGTTGAAACATCTCTTTGGCAAAAAGCTACGTTCTTTATAGTTGCTGAAAAACTACCTGATTTCCTGTTTTCTGTCTTGGGAATACAAACTTTTTAATCAAGTACCCAGGCACACATGTCACAAGAAACATTATAAAAGAACTCTATAGGACGTTACCTCTGACTCAGAAACCACGCTGCTCTCATCTACAAACTTCTGGAAAAGCGGACAGAATCAATGGCATTCTTAGATAAGTTTAACACAACTCTCAGAAACACTTGAGTTCCCTTGATCAAAGGCACTTCCACTCTTCCTTATGCTGGTACAATTCACTCCTTAGGGACACACTGTTCACTTCTCTATGAGCTGGCAACTGGAAGACAGTGTGCTTCAGGGTTTTACCTATGGTACTACACTCTGTCCCGCTGTACACAGACATCGCAAAATATTGCAGGAGATTCATGTACTATTTCCAGACCTATCACCAAGAGGTAAAGGTCACACTCAAAATATCTTAAACAGCCTCTTAACAATATTCGACTATGAGATTTTGCCTGTTGGAAGATACATCAGAGAAAAACTGCTCTTGAAGCTCATGCAAAGGGATTCTACCAAGTACTGTTAACAACAAATACAGAAGTAAAACTCGCTGGAGTAAATCCCTGGGTTAACATGTCACAACTAAAGAAGCAATCCGGAATCAACAAAACAAGACGCCTATTTTAATAGGGGACCTCAAACAGGATTCGCAGAGTTTCTGTGGAAGCGGCTGATCTTCCTGGCAGACAGATGCCCCAAGGCCTTTAGAACGATCCGATGACCTCAGATAGTGGGCAGCTTCTGCCCAAGATGTTAGATCAAAACTCCTAATTCCTATTTTGTTTTTCATCTCCTTACTTACGGTCATTCCTTCTTCTCATTTTCTGTAGACTCCTTGTTGTCTCCTGCCCATAATAGCCCTTTTTTTTCCCTTTTGTTCCATTCTTATTAAAATTACTAGATCACAGCAAAATCATTCTAACCTCAATCTCTGCTTACCCAGCTCATGTAAGGCCCTGGTTTCAACATCATGTCACGAATGATGCCTTTTTCCTGGATACCTATGTGTTCCTACCAGATACGCCTTCCTCTGTGGCAGGATGGTTCGTCTTGCTTATTTCATACCTATATCTCATACCCTTTAGGAATGGTATTACATTATCTGTACAGAGACACCCTAATTCTATAAATTGTGAAAGCTGTACATCGTAATTCAGATGCAAGCTCCAAAATTAAGCTACCCTTGATTATTCGGACACTTTATCTGGGTGAGTTATTGATTCATTGTTTATGTAAACAATTAAAGCAGATCCGTCTCAATTCCTTGGCAAGAGATAGTGATAATCTAGGCTTCTTAGCCACTAATCACGGTAGTATCTGTGCCACTGCTAATACTTCTTGCTTCATTTCACTCCATGAAACAGGTAAGGTAGAAAAGGCTATATATGATCTTAAGAAAAAAGCTACTTGGCTTTCTAAGGTTGATCCTTATGACCAGTGAGATCGTTCTCTTGGCCTTGGTTGGCAATTCATATTCTTGGTTCAGAAGCATCTTTAAAAAACTTTCGATTGTTCTCGTTTTTATCACAGTGGTCATGATGCCAGTCCATTGAATTCTGTCATCTGAAGGCTTAATCTCAGTGCTTTAATACAAGTCTTAAAAGCTTCTGTACAGCACTTTCTCAGCAGATGACCACCATGATAATACAATGTAAAAAAAATTAGTAAGCTCTTGTGACACAATTGACTACGGAGACAAGTGAAGAATCAAGCAGTGAAGATGTGGATCTCTAGTCCTACCTTTTGGCCAACTTCCTGAAAGGGAGAAAGCAACCGAAAGAGAAGACTGAGAGACGACTATACAGACAGACAATGGATAGATCACAATGACATTAGAACACTGAGCCACAACCTCGGCTAGAATTACCCAGTGATGCCAAACCACAATTTCTGCAGTAGTTGGCTCAAAACATTCAGGACTCTGTTGATACAGACCAGTTTTCCTCCTCTTATCCCCATTTCCAACTCAGGACCAACCAGAGAAAGTCACCTATGCTCCCCAAACCAGCTGCATAAGATAATCTGCTTCCAGTTAGCCTGCCTCCAGCCTCTCCATGCCAACTACTTCCGATCAGAGCATACTTTGAGATTCCCTGCTCCCCACCCCCAATCTTTCTTTCTCATTATAAAGCTTTCCCACTCCCCTACCTGTCTTCGGGTCTCTGGTAAATGCAAGTCATGGTAGCTGACTCCCTTGCTATAAGAAGCTCTGTATAAATAGCCTCTGCTTATTCTCGCTTGGATGGTCTTCATTTATTTCCATAATGGCAACATTTAATAGCTACAGGTTTGTCACATAGAAAAGATATCTGAGTTCCTTCTATGGTTTCAGAGAAGAAATGGGTCTGAGGAGCGGAAAGTACATTTCTGAGTCAACATTAACAACCTTCTAACATTTACAGCTGTTCAAAGGCATATTGAATAGTGCTGTGTGGGAGATGTGAGCATCCCATCCCTGAAGTGTTTAAAGCAGAGGCTGGATAATTACTTATGGTGGATGATTTAGAATTTTGCAAAAGCACCACACTAAATGATCTCTCAGGTTTCATCCAAATCTAAGCTTCTCTCAAACATTCTCATTACAAATCTATGATGGATTTAGTGTATATCTGATAGTGATAAAAAGAGGAAATTGAATGTTTAAAACCAGATTGTTTAAATGAAACAACAATCTCTTGGAGGCCGTATTGCTATGAATTAAAGCTAAAAGTTGCTTCCTTGGCTTTACTTTTGGAGCTGCAAAGCACATCATACTTCTTAATGAGGTGAGTACTGAGTTATTCTTCATCCCGACATGAAGAAATTATATGGTTCACTCTGCACTAGAGAATCTACATATGATGATTACCTCTTACCTTTAAGGGCATGTTCAAATCTCAACGCTTTACTTGCCTTTACACCATTTTTTTCTACTAATAAGATAAAGAATAGGGTTATGGAGCTTCATGATGATTATATAAGCATTTGTAGGTTGCTTGAGATATGTAGAGAAAGTAATAAGACATGAATTCTACGACTGCATTTTTGAAGATTGCCTAGCCACCCCATCTCCATCTGGGTATCATTTCTTCTTTTCTCCAGTTCAGAATAGCTGTCATAGTATGGGAGAAAAAGAGAATCTTAAAGAAGCCTTCTGGAATTCATTTGCTTGTTCATTGGAGACTGTATGGTGCTGCAAGCTGAAACTGCCTCAGCAACTGCTATGGCTATAAAAGTGTCAGATACAACTGTGATGATGGCAGTGAAACTGGCTTCTGCAGTCCTAGGAGAGGTCTTACTCTGAGAAATATTCCTTCCTTCATTCTCTCTTTACCAAGATTCACTCTGTCAAGCAAAGTCAATGGGCCACATAAGCCCTTTATGTCAGTATAAAGAATAACTCAGTAGATACAAAATCACTGTAGTAAGGAGAGTCTCTGACCAACTCAAAATTTCTTTGAAGCAATCAGAAATACTTTTCCAACAAAGACTCCCATGATTCTTAAAGTAACAGTTGATTCTTAAAGTAACAATAAAGGAACATTATGTAAAAAATAATCTGATGGGAATTTAAAAAAATATACTTGCTCTATTTTGATACTTTGAAATCAAACTATCTAGTCAATGTTAATGTTTAGTTAAAGTAGTAAACAGTAAAAAAATAATGTAATGTAATCAGCTCTATCCCAGAAAAAAAAAAAAATAAATGTTTTAAATGCTATGGAAAAAAATGAGAAAGCAACTAATCGAAGTTAAAAAAACAAACAAACAAACAAAAAAACTGCCAGATATTGTCTATTAGCTCTTGGCACTATTCTGTTTTAATTTTGTAGACCCATTTTAGTTTTCTGACTAAAACCTGAATAAGGAATTATTCATAAGTTAAGTAAATTTGGTACCAGTGTGCATTACATGAATATTATATTTAAAAGAAGAGAGTACCATACTTATTTTTTTCCACAATAGAAAGCCCAAAGCAGTAATTTATTTTTAAAGGTAGTCTATAAAACCATGATGCATCTTTTGAGTCACAGGGACGCTAATTGAGAAAAGTGAACTAATTTATGACAAAAGACATGTCAGCACTTTATCTTTCTACCATCCAAATAACCAAGAATTAATCAAGCAGAGAATTGTTTTGATTTAATTTAAGAAAATAACAGCTGCCTCGATGAAATAACCCTAGGACTTGCATTTCATTCAAGTGTAATCCATGAAATAATTTACAGCTGCCCAAACTAGACAATGTGGGATATGAGTGAATTTTCACATCTGTTTCTAGGAACTTTATAACAAAAAATTAAAAGCTTTCCAAACATAAGTCCCTTCACAGTGATTCAGTGATGGGTTACACAAGAATTATATGGCAGTTTTTCCCTGTACTGCAATTGGTTTGTTGATTTATGCCAATAGAGCTGATTTGGTCAAATATTTTAAGCAGATGTTATATATTCTGAGTGAATTATTAAAAATAAAACAAATGTTAAGAAAACATATAAGAAATTAGACAAGTTTACATAAAATATTTATGAAACCTTTTTTGCTATGTGAGACAGCTATATTTCCTTAAGAGGAAAAGAAAGAATGGAGAACAAAATATAACTCACTTTGCTGGGACAAATTCTAGTTGAAAGGTGGAAGAAGGATGTGAAGGCCATGCTTCTATTGGTTCTTTCTACAATCACGCCTCAAATATGAGCTCACCATTCTTTCTTAGTACATCAGCATGGTACGACTTAACCTAATTTATAAATATTAAGAACGAAGTGGTAGATACCAGAAAGTATAGGTTATAATTTTTAAAATTAACTTTCGTTAAAAAAAATTAAGTTAGAATTGCATTTGAAAAAATAAAATTCTCATGGAATTTAAATGTTGTGCTGAATTTTCCCCTTTCAATAACATAAGAGAGAGTATGTTACAGATTATTTACTTTCCTTGGCCACATAAAATTAATAAACAAAGAAAGTGATTAGACTGGTAAATTATGGAAAATGTTCATGTAAAGCTAAATTTATATATATTCTGTCTTCTATCCTTAACTGAAAGGAACAAGAAACGCCCTGGGATTGTCTTTGTTAGCTACCAGAGCCTATTTAATTTCTTTGACCATCAACAGCCAAACCCATGATGACCACAAACATTTGTAAAAATTTAGAGGCTAGACTTTGTTCGCTTAGATTGCGAATGAATCACAAGACTTGTGCTAATTGAACCCATTGTTATATAAACCATGAAGGCTTTTCCGTTAGTCAGAAAAATTAAGACATCTGGGAGTGGTTTTTTCCTTCCAATCTGGAAGAAAATGTTAGTGCTTCTAGCAAATTCAAATCCACACACTCTCCAAAGCCTGGTTGCCACATCTGAGTGCATCTTTGCTCTTCTTAATTTCCGCCTACCACAAATTCAAGAGATTATATTGTATACACACACAAAAATGGACTTCATGAAACTTTTGTTACACTCTGAAGGGTTGACAAATGGAAGTTGTGAACAATTCTCTTTCAATATGAGTGACCGAAACTCTAGGTATGTGGCTCGTGTCGGGGAGGGTTAGTTATATAAGCAGACTGGCCTGGTACCAGCGCAGTATGATTGAAAGCTCAGGTACAGCCCCCAGTGAAGGGAGGACGCATTGTCACCAACTTCGAAATCTAGAGTCAGTGTCAGAGGAGTAATAAACATCAGGGCCCAGAGTTGAGGGGCGCTAGGGGGAAGCCACAGACAGGAGATGGACAGAGAGTTTAGAAGTAGAGGGCTTTAGGAATGCAACTGGAAAACAAAGTGAGGCAAACTGGGCAAAAATGTTCAGTGTAGATGTGAGCAGTGCAAAGGTGGCACCAAGGTAATCTCAGGGAAAGGCTGGTTAATCTTTTCAGAAGGCTGGGACTAGGTAAATTATTAATTTTTATGGGGTAGTGGGTATAAATGCGTAATTTTTTTCAAATATGAAAATCACTGCAAAATGTTGTGAACACATCATTTTAACTACTGTTAAAAGTGTATTTGTTCAATTTTAATTCCCTTGGAATTATTACTTCTCAATAGTGAGAAAGCATTTATCGTCCCAATACTTTAGCTACGAATTAGGCACCATTATGTTACAGCAAGTATTATTCAGCCAGGACAGGTGATTCAGCACACTTACATGTATTCCTTTTGTTTCTAATTATCAGTCCTATGTAATACAATTTTTATGTTCTGGTAAGCTCTGTTAAATAAATAAGGTCCTATGTTGAGAAGTTCCTAAGTACACTGTATTAATTTGTTACCTAAGAATGAACTTTGACCCTTAACCTAATAATTATACCCTGTACCATATTTGATGGTATTTTAATTCTTGATCCAGACCATGAATATTAACTGAGCTCATTTCAAGGGGTATTTCTGCATGAATTATATACTTTTCTAACTCAAAATAAGCTCTTTGGCGAGAGTACAATAAATGCATCAACTGTTACAATCCCATCGCTAGCAGTTAAGTTTTCTATAGCCATGTTTTAAACTTATTTTTAGTAAAGCTGAAGTCAGTTTATTTTGTATACATGGCACAAAACTAAATTGGGGAGGTATTAGTGAGTAAACTCAGGATTTATCCTTAGTTTCTCTTGGATTTCAAGTGTAACTAGTCTTGGATGGTTGACATCTTCCACTACCTTCCTCCTTTTGTCTTCCATCTCTTATATTCTCTATTGTTGCTTGTCTTAGCTTTGGTGGTATTCTTCCTTCACTAAACTCTTGATCGGATAGTCTTCTTTTGCTTCAATTGTCCTACATTTTATTTCCTTTAAACTTCACTACCTTCCCTCTCTGAACTTTGTGCTATTGCTCTTGAGATTTTTCAACCCACCATGCAATATTCTCAAGGAGGTAAATGAAAGTCAACTAAATACACACAAAAATGTAAAGAAAAAATAAGGAAAAAAAGTTTCACTAAGCTCATCCCATTTGTTGGATTCTAAATACAATATGGTTAATCTAAAAACGGTAGTAAATATCATAGCTACCTGTTGTCAACCCTACCCCCACCTCCCAACACACACGCTCAGTTTCTTTTTATTTCTGTCTTACACTCAGCCTCTCAAGATAAATAAGAAAAAGAATCAAATTTTAGGGGGGAAAAAAAAAGAAGATCATGGCTGGCCATATACTAAAATTGCTGCTGATGTTTTTTGGCCGTGGTGGCCAACTCATTCGCCCTGTGGTGTGCCACAGGCGAGAAGCAGGCCCAGGACATACCTTTTCCCGTCACCAAGATGTGAGCCACGCGCCACAAGATGTTGCCACCCTGCCTGACTCATTGTAAATCCACTTTCCATTCTGTGTTGCTTTCTTGGAACTCACACGCTGTTCTCATCTCTTACACTTCAAGCCACGAAACACTGTCGCCCCAAGTGAAATTTTACAAAAACTTTCAATTTTGTTCCATTTCCTTGGAGAGCTGCCTCTATGGAACTGTTCTTTAATAACATGTCATGCAATATGATGGCATGTAAGAAGTTCATCTCACTTCCTACGTTATACACATTTTTTGAGTTTCTTAAAATTGGGTCTTTGGTGATAAGGAAAAAGATATTTAAAAATCTAAAAATGTACAAATTGGCTACACAACACACTCCCTGTACAGAAACTCTGGCCTCTTTCTGTGCCTTGAGCAATGCAGGAGTGTTAATGTCATCAGGTCTCTGTACTTGCTGTGTCCTCTGCCTGGGGTGCCCTTCCCCCAGCAAGACCACGCCATGCTTCTTCACTGACATCTCTGCTCGAATATCACTTTCTAAGCGGGTTCCTTAACTATTCTATCTTCTATCATTCTTTATCCTTTTTACCCTTCTTAATCTCCATAACATTTGTTACATCCTGGAGTCACATTATATATTTATTGTTCATCATTTAATTCTTCGCTAATAAATCCCCAGGAAGGCAAAGACTGTCTCACATTACCATACAGTTCTGCCAATATAATCAATGCCTAACTCAGGTATGTATTCAGTGAACAAGTGAACGAATCACTGCAGCACCAGGACACTATTATCTCCACTTTATAGGTCAGGTGTATTATAGACACGTGCCCAAGGCACGCAGTACTGATTGGAAGAGAATGGTCTGAGGATCAGCTTTTATATATTCATACAAACACCTACAACAAATGATTTCTCAAATTAGTGATTGTATACATTATTATTATTAACACAGTATTATTTGCCTTTTATATTTCAATAAACTTATATCCAGTGAACTCCATATGTAAGATATTACTCTCTAATGTCAAATTTTTAAAGGATGATCATCATCTGTTGAGTACCGATTATAACTATTCTTACTTGCATTCAGGTATTACACCTTATTTTGCCCCACATGACAACCCTCCTGGGCAGTGCTTCTCAACAAAGGGTGATTTCTTCCTCCCTCCACTACAAAGAGACATTAGAAAATGTCTGAAGGCATCTTTTGTTGTCATAACTGGGAGGGAGCGAGGAGGAGGCTAAGTTCACCCTGTGGGATCTGACATTTGAGTTGGGGTTTAATCTGATCAAGTTACAGAACCAGTACCATGGTTCAGCCTGGATTTGAACACTAAGGTGATGGTTTTCCCAACACAGCACAATACCCCACCCGCCCTACGGTACTGATGAACTCCGTGCTACACAAAGGGAACTTCGTCTGCTAGGGCTACGGTGCTTTTACCTGATCTCAGTACCTCGTCATGTCCCCTCCCCTAAATGACATCTAACCAATGGGGATTTTACAGGAAATTTCATGAGACTATGGAAGTGATAGTTCAACTGAACTTTGCACAGCAAAACTTTCCCCAAGTCACCTTAAAACATCTCGGCTCTTTCACCGATTTTTGCTCCCTGTGGCTGCTTCGCGTTTTGTGTTCTATGTTCTTTTCTGATTCCCCCACTTTTCCTTTCCCGACCGCAGCTTCACCTGCGGTCCTTCGGAAGCACAACGGACCCCACTCTGTTTACGCCCTCCCGCAACGTCATGATTAATCAAACGAAGATTCCGCCTTGAGTTTTATCTTCCTCACGGAATATTTTCTGCCATGACCATTTATTACAATGCCTTTTGGCACTGTGAAAGCCTCAAGCTTATAGCCATACCACAAACCTACCACTCTGCTATATAAACAAAAGCACACGCGCCCTGGAATTCTGGTCCCTTTTCCACTTAGAACACTGTTGTTCTTTCCATGCCTTTCCAGAGCACTGAACATGCAGAAGAAAACAAGAGGAACAGACAAGCAAACGCTGACATGCTGAACACATCTGGGCCAAGATGGCTGTCAGGCGGCTCTATGACCCCTGCCTGCCGGTACTCGTCCCCTGGCATAATTCTCTCCCATTACAGATCAGCTAAACACAGGAAGTTGGTTTCTAATAAAACGAAGGAAGGTTGATTGAGCATCCTCTGCAATTAGGTTTTGAAAGGCTGTGACTTTTATCTTGCTAGCATACTTTTTCTTCTGCTTTTTTGTCTTGCACATTTTGATGAAACAAGTTGGGGAGGCCGATGTGACAAGAAACTCAGGGTGGCTTTTGGCCAATGACCAGCCAAGAACCGAGGCCCTTAGTCCAACAACCCTTGAGGAACTGAATTCCGTGAGTTTGGAGGCAAATCCGTTTCCAGTCGAGTTCCATAAAAGACCCTGACTGATTCCTAGATTACAGCCTGTGAGAGACTCAGAAGTAGAGGACCCAGGTGAGTTGTGCCTGGACTCCTGGCCCCCCAAAAACTGTGAGATAATTAACATGTGTTGTTAAAATGTTAAATGTATGATAATTTGTTACACAGCTATAGATAACAAATGCAACACTCAAGCAATTTTTCTTTTCTCCAAATTATTTAAAATAGAATAAAATTCTTAGTGAATTCTTAAAGAATTACTTTAGAGGGTAGTTTTACATTAAATAATCTAAGACATCAAAATATGTGAAAGACAAATAGTTAAAATTCCAGACCACCTTATTGTAAGAGACCTAGTCATTCAAATTATTCCTTAAAATGTTTTCCCAGTTTCAAAATGGCAAGGATAATGATAAAGTAAAGATTAACAGTTATCAAAATTTAACATTTAGCCAAATTTATGATATAGCTAAATTGTTTGTAGGGTGTTTTATATATAGTTTATAGTACTTTGGAGTCTCACCTCTAATCATTTCATATAACACTATTATCCACAGTTCATAATATTTTGATATAATTTTGCCATTTTAAATTAGTATAAAGGTTGATAGTAACTGAATTTTCCCCTTTGTGCTGTAGTGTTGATTATACTTATGATTTATGTGATGTTGTCTTAAATTCATACCGAAATTATAACATTGTTTGAGTGGGGAAAATGTGATCCACTCTGTGACTCAGATCCCATATGTGGTTTTCAGGAGCACGTTAGGACAAAAAAATGGAGGCGGCCCATAGCAGCTTTTCGTGGCACACACACACTCTCTTTCTTCCCCCCGCCCCTCCCCCTCACGTCCACCATTGGAATACTGAAGCACACATGGCCCATCACGTCCCACACTGTCCTAGCTCAGCGTCTCAGGATGGACAGTAGCCATGGCTTCGACAAAGCCAGAGCCAGGGGAAAACTTCAACATTTCTTCTAGGGTTCATCTTCCGGAACTTTTGAACTTAGAGCACTTTTTCATATAAAACGTACCGAATGCATTTCCAGCTCTAACTTCAATATTTTGGTGTTCCTCATTCCAGACAAATATTTATATATTTCTACTTCTATGGATCACTCTTTCCCAACACCAACACTCCACTCTAGGAGGTTTGGTTTATTCCCAACCTCCAAAACACATGCAGGCTGCTCCAGAACCAACTACGATTAAGAAGCATAAAAAAATGCAGCATTCTCTATTTTTCGTAAGTAATCTGAGCATCCATCCTTTTGAATAACGGGAAAACAAAATGAAACAAAAGCATCTGTGTCATGACGATGGCTATAGGCAGCTATTGTCTGTGCAGGAGCTGATGCTCTCCGTGTTCCTCGCTGGACCCACGATCTTTGAAACTTAACAGTATATTGCTTTGCATCATTATTTAAGTTTCAGTCTTTGTCTGCTCATTCATTGAATCATACAACCGTCAGTGAGAACTCACACACAGGTGTGGATCGGTTTTGCCTCTTCCCCATCACATCCATTCAACTCCCATCGGCTTGATAGAAAACTTCCAAGCCACGGGCTGATTTTACAGTTCTTAATTTCGTCTACGTTATGTTGACCTTTTAAATAAATAATAGACGGTCAACGTTTGGCGAGGTGAAGAATTATATCTAGATAAAGAAATGGAAAAGACAGAAGCAGAAGAACACCGAGTGATTACATGAACCGTATCTTTACAGTGGGATGAAAGGCCTTCGATCCTTATTTCAGAAGCATAATTTTGATCATCACTCCTGCCATTTTATTAAGAAAGAGAGAGGACATGAGTTTAAACATTCCTCCTAAGTTTTGAAGACTGATTTTTAGATTGGTAAATAGGAAGGGGTGTGTGATCCAAATTAAAAAAAAAAAAAAATCTAGCATAAAAAAAGGCAACAAAATTGAAACAATCATAAAAATCTTTTTAATAGAAAAATACAGGCTATAGGACAAGAATTCCTACAACTTTCTGCCCATTTTACCTTCGAGTTTAATTCTAATAATATCCACCTTTGTTACTTTTTTTCAATTTCGCTGAAGTCTACTGGGTTCAAAGGCAATTATCCTACCAGTGATTCTGATAGTTTATGTGCCTGAAGTTACACCTTTTAGAAGAAAAAATAAATATTTTCAATGTCTCCACATAAAAACTAATGATACTGTGCATATTGCAAAACCATTAATATATGTTCAAGTGGATGAAGCATTAAATGATGCTAGAAACAAAGTCAGCCAATACTTTATGAGGTAGCCAGGAATTTGAATTTTTCTAAACATGACCATTTTATTTGGGATATTGACTGACTAATTCAAACAGATCTATCTATGAGACTCACAGGAAGAAGAATCATGCTAGCCGCAGTTCCAGAGACATGCAAACAGAGAAAGAACTTAGCAGAAGGAATGAGGTAGGGAAAGGAAAAAAATATAATTATTGATTTACTTGTCAATGTTCCTCACTGATTTTTAAGTCCTGAAAATCAGTAACCATAGCATATTCAACTTTGCATCTCTAGTATTATGCATAGTTCTTGGCATATAATAGATATTTCATAAATGTCCTTATGGGAAATACAATGGATAAGTAAAGCAATATTTAACTATGAAAGGTCTTGAAAGGCAATACAGGTTGAAATGATCAGACAAGCAAAAGAGGTGTGTTGAGCCACGGCATTACGCTGAGAAGTGAAACGGGTTAGTGGTTCAGAGTGTCATCTTTGGAGCAAGGCTGATTCAAATTCTGATTATGCTTCCTACTAGCAGTGTGATTTGGGGCTAAATGTTTAACATCTCAGAGCCTCAGCTTCTCTGTTAGTAAAACGAGGAAAAGCACGGGCTAACTCGGGATTGTCATGTTGGTTAAATGGGTCAGTGCTTGAGAAATCTAAAATGGTATCTGGAATACAGATAGCAGTCAATAGATGTAGTTAGGTTACTATTAGTGATAAAGATGGATTAGAAGTGGGGACACTGCAGAAGATACCAGATTGTCCTATTTCCCTGAAGCTCTGGGAAGAACCGTCCATCATCCTCATATTCATGTCACAGGTATGACTGACTAGCATATTTCACTTCCAAAGAGGCCCTTCAAAAGTTTGATTTTCTGAACTTTCCAGGAAAAGACGACAAATAGTAAACTTAACATATGCCATTTGATAACAAAGCCACACTAATTTGAAATTTGCAATTAATGTGAAAACAAAACTTTTCTCTTCTGACTCACTGAAGTACAAGATTTCATTGTTGGAGCCTTTGCCTACTATTTGTTTGTAAGTACATAGATAGTTGAAGTCAGAGACTAAACTAACATGTCTTTTCATGTTTACCCTTTAATCAAAATTGTTAGCAGACTCAAAATCTATAAACAGTGGGTATCAAGTAATACATGGGAATCTTTCTGAAGTGAAGATTTCGATAGATTAGTTGATACTAACTTAAGTTCATGTCACTACAAAATGAAAACTATAAAACTAGTGGGAAAAGAGCATAATCTTTCAGTTTAATTTTAAGACTAACAGATTTCAGTAGCATTTCTTGACTTAAATGCTGCTCTATATTGACTTCTATAATAAGAGTATTTGCGTTTAAAACCTTAATTGACTTTAAAGGTTTAAAGATATTTATTTATAAAATGCATCTATTTCTGTAGTCTCAGCTAACAAGCCTAGAAGAAACCTGAGATCTCAAGGTACCTTACCTTAGACCTAGGAGTTCTTCGATTTTCGTTCTGCCAAAAGGAAAGCAGCTGAACTGAATAGAAAACTAAGAACAAGAAAGAACAAATTCAGAATCTGGCTCTTCCTTGTAAAAATCTCATCAGTTTCCTTGTCTCTGCCTAACGTTGCTTGTTTCCGTCTCCACATCTCGGCTCATGCTACCTCTCTGATGTCCCTCTCCATTAGTCAGTCCCTTGAAGACATCAAAAGATTCACTGTAGCCAAGAAACTGATTAATCCAAATTCTTTCTAATCAATCCTTATTTATCATTGGAGTGCATAAATAAAATGTACATCACACCAACGTGCCTTATTTATCTTTAACTTACTACTTAAGTGTTTTCTTACAGTTTTCAGGTGTCCTCAACTAAGTTAAAAATTGAGGAAGCGGTTAATATCTTCTGCCTCCTCCTATCGCTCTGGCTGAGTAGCTATTTACCTCACAAAGCTTCGTAGATACCTAAAGGGACTTGCTGAGTATGTGAATGAAGTCAAGAATATACTAAAGTTGGCCTACTTATTGTTAATGATCTAAGTCCAAATATGATTACGTTAAACCATAAAATCACACACATTTCTGAAGTCTTAACATAGA
Source organism: Pteropus vampyrus (assembly GCF_000151845.1). Classification (NCBI taxonomy): domain Eukaryota; kingdom Metazoa; phylum Chordata; class Mammalia; order Chiroptera; family Pteropodidae; genus Pteropus; species Pteropus vampyrus. Next base: position 4,369,643 of record NW_011888880.1, on the reverse strand, counting down.
TTTACTACACTAACATTCATTCGAGTATTCCCTAGGAATGAATTGGTGAACTGCCGTACATCATTACAGAGAATGAGAGTGTGTGAACTGCCGTACATCATTACATAAAGAGAGTGTGCTCCGTTGTCTTACCCACTGTTACGTTTGCCATCTACTGCATTCCAGAAGCTGCTATGACCACATCATTGTTCTCAATAGTGCCAGCGATTTCTCAAATGTCAAACCTAATGAGACTACTCAGTCTGCATCTTAGTTTGACACCAATGATCACCAACTTTACTTAAAACTGTTCACACACTTGCGTCTGTAACCATGCCATTTCTGGTTTTCCTTATAGCTCTGTGTTAAATCTCTCTTTTGTGGCCTTCACTTTGAGATTCCTCAAGGTTACATGCTTAGTTTTCTTCTTTTCTTATTCTCTGTTCTCTTCTGGATCACGTTAATCCCCATAGGTTCCAACTATGAGACACGCTAATGACACCTAAACACATCTCCATTTTGCTGAACCCCAAGAGTCAATAGGCTCCTGAATTTATAACACAGAAATCAGGGTCCCATTTTGAGCCCTATTGCCCTCGACTCCCCTCTTCCCCACTCATAACCTATCATCGAAGTCTGCTAGTTTTACTTTCCAAGTCTTCCTTACTTGCCTTGGGTTAAAGCACTTGGACTGCTAAGAAAGCCTTCAGCTCTTCTCCCCACTTCCTGTTCTGTGCCCTCAGGTCTGTCTTCCACACAGCTGCCGTGCGAGCTAAAGAATATGCATCTGTTCATGTCACACTCAGAACTTTCTTGACTATAAAACACATCGCAACTTCTTTTCAGTGTCACGGGAGGCCCTGCATGGTATGATAACTCTTCCTTCTTCTTAAGTTCTTTTCTTGCTTCTGACTGCGATCCAGTTTCGCCAAATAACTGCTTCCAATTCCCTTTCATACATCATGAAGTTTTCTTAGCACTGTTTTTGCTCATATTGCCTCCTGGGCTTTGTATTCCTTTCTCCAGCCCCTCATCATCTCTGTCCTCTTTATCAGAGAAATTCTATCCGTAACTTAAGGCTCTTCAACCCTGTCCTCAAAGCTCTAGCATCCTCCAAAACTATCCGATGACTATCTAATATCTAACGGCTTTCCAGTGCAACACGTTCCTATTATACTCCTCTCTTTACGACATGGTTTTATATTTTTTGCTTAATATATCTTTCTCACATAAACAGTGAAAAACTTGAGGAGAGAAGCCATGTTTCATGGCTCTTTCTATGCTTGATTTCTATTTCACTACTCAGCACATAATAGACTATCAAGAGGCTCACTGAATAAATGAGAGAATGAATAAATTAATATAAAGCTACTATACTGCTTCTTACCATTTGTTTATATTCTTGACCAGAAAGTTCTGTTTGCTTTCCCATCAGGAACCTTCACTGGCCTTGCTGGCCACACAGACTTCTAAAGTTGCTCCATAATTCACATTCATTAGAGTCTTGTCGCACATCTCAACCATATCCTTTTGAATACATCTTAGCCATGAACTTTGCCAAATCATGATCGAGACTAGACACATCTGCTTCCCTCTAAATAATATTACTCATAGGTTCCCTTTGATGCCAAAAACCTTACGTGAGAAGTCACAGAACAGATTCTCCAGATTTTTGTATTCAAGAGACTTGGAGGTTCATTTACACTGCGTCTGAAAAGATTCCAATTTCTCAATTAATGTGGATTTTTAGGCTTCAAGATGAATTAGCAGATGTTATGGGCAGAACTGTGTCCCCCAAAATTCGTATGTTGACATCCTAACTCTCAGTACCTCAAAATGTGACTGTTTTTAGAGTAGGGTCTTTAAAGAGGTATATAGTGAAAGTGAGATCATTAGGGTGGGCCTTAATCTAATATACCTGGTGCCCTCTGAAGAAGGTAAACTTGGACATAGATATGTGCAGAGGGAAGACAACAGAGAAGATGGCCATCTAGAGACCAAGGTGAGAGACCTCAGAAGAAAGCAACCCTGCAGACATCTTGACCTTGCACTTCCATCCTCCAGAACCATTGTTTAAGGACCCAGTTTATACTTCGTTAGGACAGTCCTAGTAAGCCAATACCACGGGTGACAATGTCGGTCTTGAATATTTTATTATACTAAAGAACGTTTATGGTAGGAAAACATAAATCTTGCTACCAAATGAAGCAGGGAAGAAAAAGTCTTCTTGGTCTTTTTTTTCGATCAAGAAAGCCTTAGGAATAGCCTGGGAATACCTTCAGCTGTTGGTGATATGCTCTGATTGAAAGTAAGAAACACAGATGGTAGTTTTCATTTTTTCAAATACTCACAAATGCTAAACATCTGGAGATGTGTGGTGTGGGGGTGAATGCTTCCTGAGAGATGCTAATATGCGAAATTTCACTTCTCTGGCCAGAAGTGCTTTGAGGGTAGATACACGAAGATCTTAAATTAGTTCCACTAGCTCGTTTTCATTTCAAAATATCCAAGACACAAGTAAAATCCAACCAAAAATCTACCTCAATATCAGGCGTTAATTAAACACCATAGAACCAGAGCATTTATAGATATAGATGTATGGTCATCAACGGTGACCCCCTTCACTCGCTTCTTGCATCTCCCCCTCATCCTCCAAAAATATCCAATGACTATCACCTTTCCATTA
>NW_011888880.1:4360581-4362638 GCF_000151845.1 Pteropus vampyrus | reverse complement strand
GCGCTTATAAACGTTGGGCCCCCAAGAATCACTGGTATCCACTGCTTTTAATTGTCAGGAGCAAAAGTCATCCCAAATGGCATGTTGCTAGCATGTCATACACCTTATCCTCCCTGTAGACATTTGGGGGATATAATTGGACAGTGTATGACTGTCTAGGGAGGGGAGCTGAAGTTGATCTGTGGAGTCTGTATTTTGATCTCAATTATTTCCAGCAAAAACACTTCAAGGATTGTGGAAATCAGTGGCCTTCTTCCTTGGTTGGCAGTGCACTGTTTATTTTGATAGTTATGGGAGGAAATGAGGAAAGAGGAAGTTACTTAAATACTTCAAGTAGTCATCTTAGCTTAATATTACTTTTTAATTTTTAAAAATAATGATTAACATCATTTTACATTTGTAAATTATGGCAGTTGTGTCAAAATATTAATTTTCTTGAACGTAGTGAAGAAAGAAATGAAGGTCATGATTCAAATGAGTCGAACGAAGAAAAAAAAACTTGCCCATTTTAAAATAAAGTATTCGCCACCTTCATTTTTTTTTTAAATTTCTATCAACAAAGTTAGAACTAAGACATGTGTGCTACTGATTGTCAGACTGTGACAAGAAACAGGAATAAAGTTACTCTTTTCTAGTAGTTATATTACTTTAAGGCTTAAAGTGGTTTTAAAGGTATTATCTGAAACGTGAGAAAAATTGCTTTTATAGTATCAATTTTCTAGCAAAGAGAGGTCGTTTGGGGTTCTTCCTCGTATGCCAAAACAAGGAGGGAAAGAATCCATTTAAAGTTCCTTTATCAGCACGCACATACCTACACGTATCAATACTGATTTGGCAGATGTATTATCTGAACTGCAGGATGAATTTATTTAAGTTCCTCTGATTTCCCAGGATTTTTACTTAGAAAAATAGACAGATGAGTTTTCAATGTAAAGTTCATGCCCTTATAATGCAAGCACTCTTCTAAAGCACATGGATGAGGTCCTTTGTTTAAAAGGTTGAAGATTCCCTACAAAATCATTGTAAAATAAACATCTTGTTATTTCATACACATAAAAAAAATCAGCCATTAGAATACAGTCAGAAAGCCAATCTGCAGACCATATGAGAGTGTGCAGATAACCCACTCTCACATTTGAGACACTAGTCACCTGCCACTCAACTGACGCATGCTTCTCTGAGTCCACGGAGGTGTTCTGACCTTGGGGGCGTACTCATGAAAGTAGACTCATCTGAAATCCTCTATGTTCTGAGCTCAGGATTCTAACCTGAGAGCTTCCCTCTGATTTCCCTTTGTGTTTTGCACCTTTTAAAAAGCAAAATTCTCTTTGACAGGATTCAGACTTCTTCTGTGTTTGGCTTTTTAGACAATGGCTGAGTTTTCCGGAGTTTTACTATAATAGGCATATGGTATGTTTTTGAGGAGGACAGTGGTCTAGTTAAGATTCTGTAGTAAAATCATAAACTTTCCGCCTCCGTGTGAAATGTGGCTTTGAGGGTGTATGTTTTCAATAAGCCATATGACTGCGAAACATTATTTTACTTAAAAGTGAAGGAATCAAATTTCAACCTTCAGCTGTGAAGTAGAAAATACTATAAATACTTAAATGATTCAGAGAAACTACATGTACATTAAGGATCCATAACCATACATACCTTGGGAAATTCTTTGAATTGATGATCACTCATGTTCAGAAACAATTGTGTTTCTGGATGCCACGACAGCCTTTTGTTCTCAATTACCTTTTCAAGGATGTTAATGGTAAAAAAAAGGCTCGGCACATAGAGAGTAGAAGGCGGGATTGTTTAGAGATGGTATCTCCCTCCAACACAAAAGCTGAGCAGCTTTGCTTGCAGACCATTATAAAAGACAAGCGCTGCCTAGGCTTGGGGTTAATTTCCTGTACACAGTCCACACGTGTGCAGGTGTCACCTGGCCTCATCATATCACCTGTGGGAATTTGGGTATGAAGAGTCAGCATAACAAAATGCTGACACTCGGGCTGCCGCTATTGTTATGAGTAATAAACTGGCATTTGCCTCTAATACAGGTATGT
>NW_011888880.1:4358191-4360531 GCF_000151845.1 Pteropus vampyrus | reverse complement strand
AACATTTCCAACGAACAGTAAAGATCAGGAGGCAGGATATCAGGTTGCCTGTGGTGATTTAATTACGGATTTATTGCATGACATTAATCTTACCAGATCCAAACAACATACCAACAAATATAATTTAGCTCCCTTCAAAAATCTGCTATCTGAGGTAACAGATGACATTAAAGCTCTTAAAAAAATAGCCAAGTTCTGATTATTAAAGAGTGAGTTAGGGGATGATAAAATTTTTTATTCCATTATCTCTCCCTCTAATTTATGGCCCAACTTTCATCCATATTTTATTTATGATTTTGTTAATAACTGGTCAGGACATGTTATGGATTATCTTCTCTCCAACAAAAGTTTGTTGGATACATTATTCCCAAAAGTGGGATATGAAATAGAATAAGACACAATCCTACATTCAGTTACTAAAGCTGTTTTCTTTCATAATATTAATACAAGCCTACTTATCAAATACGAATCACTTTAACAAATACATATTTATAACAGTTTGTTTCCTGGATTTTTCTCAACAGATAACAACATCGATTCGAAGTAATCATGATTTTCTTTTCATCTATTACTTATGCTTCATATGGCATTGGTTGGAAGCTACAGAAAAAATATAATACTTTTGTCCTCTTATTGACTTTATGAAGAATTCCATTGTTTTCAATGCATGAAAATTGTTGTTACTAAAAAGATTTATTTTTTCACATAAATTTATATTTATTGTCATAATAGATGTGTTCTGAAACTAGAACTTGTTTGTATTTTATTTACTTATATTTTCTAACAGAATGATTTACTACAATTTGTCAACAAGTATGCTTTATCTTTCTTCACTGAAATCCTTTACTCCTTAAATTTAAAAAGCGTTATTAAATTTGTCCATATTGCTGGCTTTTTAAAAACTCGCTGTTGCATGGTACACATGGAGCACATTCGGTCTGCGCATTATTTCATTACCGTTCGAGCTGACTCTCACTTTTCCTCTGTTTGTTTCTGGTTTCTTTTTCATGTGACATATCCTTTATCTTTACATATGATATTATCTCTTTCAGCATGTTCATCATCACGGTTTTCCTTGCCTCTGCATTTTGTGAATAGCTTCTAAACAGTGCTTTACATATAATAATTTGAATTTCCATGGTGTTTTTCTGCCTTATTTCTGATGCAAATTTTAATTCTTAGGTGTACTTTTTAGTTTTCTTAAATTCTTTCCTAGCCATTTCATTTTCTGTCTTATAATTTATTTATTAGGGCGATACAGGGATTACCCCCCGCCCCCCATTTTAGAACATGTGTCTTATTATTTTGTTATATGTTTTATTGAGGTAAAATTTACATGCAATGAAATGCAGATTTTTAGTGTCACTTGAAAAATTGGCAATTATGTCCGTAGCCAACACTCCAAAGAGAAAAATTCTATATCACTTAAGAAAGTTCCTTTTTGCCCCTCCAACCAGCACTCATTAGAAAATTCTGATTTTCTATCCTCATAAATTAATTTTGCCTCTTCTTGAAATTCGTGTACATGGAATCACACAATGTGGTTTCTTTTGTATCTGGTTTATTTCATTTAAGATCATATTTTGGAATTCATCCAATCCTGTTGAATGTATCAGTAACTGAATTATTTCTTATAAAAATTTGCTAAGTGTTCCATTGTATGATTATACCACAGTTTGTCTTTCCAATGAACATTTGGGTTGTTTCCACTTTGGGACCATTATAAATAAAGATATTATGAATATAATCAGGAACATATAATTTTTTCTTTCGCACATATGCCTATGAGAGGAATCTTTACGGTAAGTGTATGTTTAATTGCCAGGGTCATAGGGTAAGTGAATGTTTAAGTTTATCAGAAGCCATTAAGCCTCTTTCCAAAGCGTTTGTACCATTACGCACTTTCAGCAGTAATGATGAGACAACTGCTTCCAGCCAAGATGAAGTAGCTCTATTTCTCCCAGGTCCTTCCTCCTACAACCAAAAAACCCTGAATGTACAAGAAGCCACAGAAGGACTTTAAAAGGTGGAAAGAGGAGTGTGGACAGACTTAGGACTCTCACAACTCAGGGACGGCATGGCGATGACTTCCCTGGTTTCCGTTATGGCCTTCCGTCTACGCTGGACGGGGTGTTACAGAAGCCTTGAATCCGGGGCTCCCAACATGTAGAGATTTCAGAAGCTTCGAGAGAAGCTTGTTTCCTCCAGCCAAAGGTTCAGGAAAAGGGTGGCCTAACCAAAGAGAAAACCTTTTGGCAAAACCTGCTCTACTCCATCCAAAGGCGAAGAGAAAGAAGAATATGAGAGACAGAGAGTCAGAGAGAGAGCACGCGAGCAAGA
>NW_011888880.1:4350166-4353136 GCF_000151845.1 Pteropus vampyrus | reverse complement strand
TGTCACCTGGCCTCATCATATCACCTGTGGGAATTTGGGTATGAAGAGTCAGCATAACAAAATGCTGACACTCGGGCTGCCGCTATTGTTATGAGTAATAAACTGGCATTTGCCTCTAATACAGGTATGTCATGTCTTCTGCCAGCATCCATAAAACTGTAGCAAACTACGTATTGGTTTGAAAGTAGGGTAAAAATCTCTGACCCTTCATAGTGTTCAACACCCATGTCTGCATTTTAAGAGCACGTATGTTAACGACTAAAAGTAAATATTTAGAGTAAGGCCATGATATTTAAATATAAGATGAAAGAAGCCCTGGAAAATGAAGTATGTAAGGAATATGATTATCTAATGAGGGTAGCAGCTGAGTTCATATTGCAGCACTGAGGTTACCCCTTCATCCCCAACTCCCTAAATTTACTTGGAGATGGGAACTGGGCTTTTCCTACTGTGCCTAGGTGTCAATCAAGTTAGCCAAAGGAATATTTACTCACAGAGAGAATTCTTATGGCATTCAAGGGGCATAAGTACAATAAAAAGAAACACAAACTATACGAAAGGAAGTAGAATTAAAAGACTAAAAAAGAACATTCATAAGGAACATAATGAAGGTCTATAGAGAGATAAAGGAAGATATTGGAAACATGTAGCAAAAACTGGTAGGTATAAGAGACAAGACTATCTGAAGATACTGGATACAATAACAAAGCATGCAGTACTGGAAAAATCAACTAAATTTGTTAAATACAAGCACAGATACAAGCAAAGACTCAATTAGTATTCTGGAAACAGTTTTAAGGATCTCTGCCAGGATGTTTCAGGAAGGGATAAAGAGATAAAAAGAATAAGAAAATATTAAGACATATGGAGAATATAAACAGAAGTATCAGTTTCTATAAAGTGAAAGTCCTAGTTGAAGAAAAAACAATATAGAAAGAAGTCAATATTTGAAGAAATACTGCCTGACATTTTTCTTGAACATGTAAGACCTCAGATTCAAATGGTTTATAAGGAAATAGATACACTATAGAAACATTATAGGGAAATATAACAATCCTAAGGACAAAGAAAATTCTAAGAGTTTTGAGAGGCAAAAGAAAAAATCGAAATAGCATCAGAATTCTCAATATTAATAATATTTACGGATTTCTGAAGAAAAACATTTCAAACTAGAATTTTTATCTATCATTGATTTCATGTAAGGGCAAAAATTATTCAAGTGGTATTTTCAGACATACAGCCCTTATAATTTATCATATGAAGATCTTTGAAAGAATTGTTTGAGATAAATACACTATAATGAGAGAAATGAATCAAAGAGGATGCTAAAAATGTTTGAGCGGTGATTATAAGTTAATCGCTTAAAAAAGTTCATTATTGTAAACACATAAAAAAATTATAACTGAAAAATATCAAGAACTAAAAAAAATGTAGATGAAACCAGCCAATGAGTAAAGCTGGAAGCTCAGAGGGAAGTGAAAGGGGGCGAACACACCTATCGTAGTTTAAAAATTGGTAAAGATAGATAAAAATATGCATTATGTTAATAAAGTAGGGAAAACACCAAAAGGTAAAAATAGAACATATAGATTTTAAACAAGCAGGAGTAAAACTGACCTATCCTACTGAAGGTATGAACGAAGAGGGAAAAAAATTATAAACAAAATTGAAAACAAGACAGCAGAAATATTTTTTGATGGAAAAGTAACTCAGTGAAGGTACATGGGTTAGTTTACTGCTTAAAGACCAGGACTCTCGGGATGAATTTTCAAAAGATCCAGAATTATAATGGCTAAATATAAAAATATAAAATAAAAAAAAGTGCAGAAAGGTAGAACATAAAGTTATGAAAATAATAAACCATGAAGATATAAACAATAAATTCTAGAGTACCTATTTTAAAATTTTTAAATAAAAAAGAATTTAATGTAGAAAATCTTTGTAACAGAAAAAGGGAATCATATTTAAATAGAGCAAGCAACAGATCAAGAGACATACTCATCATCCCCTTATATGGATCCAACATCCTCTAAAAATGTAAAGCAACATCTGACAAAATTAGTGGAAAAGATAGATAAATGCAGACATTGATATGTCAAGAGTACAAAAAGCAGAATATTTGAAAGCTATTTACTATTCTCAACATATAGATATAGAGAACACTCTCAAGCAGAGAATAGGCACATTTAAAATTCTAAAAAATCTTTCATGGGCACAAGACATTCAACAAACACCAATGAATAAAAACATTGAGACTGTGCCCTAAAAAAGGATACCTAAAAGAAAAAACTCTTATGTTTATAATCCTAATGAATCACTATTAAATAACCTTCGCTTGGAAAGAACATTTGGTGAAATTAAATAATAGTTAAAACCAAATTAAAATGAAGACATTATATATCAAAATTTGTGAGATACAACTAAATCAGCACTTAAAGAATATTAGAGAGTTGAATATGCTTATTAAGAAACAAGAAAGAATTGAATCTCATAACACCACAAAAAAAATAAATCTGAGAATATTAGGAGAAATAAAATAATAAAGGTTAGGTCACAAATCAACACAATAGAAAACAAATAAATAACAAAAAAGAGACATAAAAACTAAAAGATACTCCTTTAAAAGGCTAATAAGCTAGATAAATCTTTGGCAAGACAAAAGAAAAAAATTAGAGAAACATTGCAAATGAACAAAATACAAAATGGAAATATAGAAGTAAGTTTTATAAGCAACTATGTACTATTAGTGACTTTTAAAAATAAAACTCTTATAAGGAAAAAAATTTTACTAGACTAATAAGTACTAAAGAGATTTAAAAAATAATAGATAAAAAACATCTCCCTCCAATCAAGTGAAAATAAAAACTCCTCAGTCTAAGAAAGTTTTACAGGTGGTTCCACCAGATTTTATTGGAACTAAAGTCTCTACATTACAGCATTTTGTCAGAAAATAGGAAAAGAAAAAAAAAA
>NW_011888880.1:4347584-4349881 GCF_000151845.1 Pteropus vampyrus | reverse complement strand
GGATAAAAGATGAACCTTTAAAATTCAAAACCACCCCCAGTCTGTGAGCTATAAGCAATTAAATTTTAGAAAATAAGATACAACCACAGTGTAAATCAAAACAATACTTTATCTGGAAATTAACCTAATAAAGAAATCTCAGATCTTTGTGGAGAAACACATGAAAACAAATTAAAAGTTATAAGAGTTGAATAGAGAACTATGCTACATTGATCTACAGATTAAATGCAATTCCAATCAAACCACCCAAAAAATTTTTTGTGAAACCGAAAAATTATAATTTTTAAAAAGTTTAAATACATTACTGTGAACACCTATGTGAAGAATGTCAAGAGAGAAAATACAGAGGATGAAAGAAATAACCACACAATGAATGGAGAGGGACTCTGCAGAGACCCACAGAAGAATGAGTTATGAACTGAGGCATATGATCCACAACCAAATTTATACATTTACACATTTAAAAAAAAAAAAAGAAAAGAAAAGCTAAGTCAGGAAAGGATTATTTACTTCTTAGAAAGATTCTTTTCTTTTCTTTTTCTTTTTCTTTTTTTTTTTTTAACCCTGGGCATATTTACATATACTTTTTTTTTTTTCACCCTGGGCATATTTACATATATTTCAGTTTAAGAACAAACAATCGTACTCATGAAAGAGCTCTCAGATCATGACATGACAAAGCTCCTGGGGCCAGCCTTCAGTAATGGTCTGATCACAGGAAGTTCATCTAAATTCTTAAGTTCTCTAAACTGTACTTTATTCATCTGAGAAATGCAAGTGATAACGTTCATGAGCATGACACGAACACATACAGGTGAGAGCGCTCGATGGTGTGCCCGGCGCTGGTGCTGCTGAAGCAGCATCTGCTCACTCGTGGCAGGTGTTAGCTACGTCTAGTGAGGATTACACGTTAGTCAACTCTGGGTTGTCTGTGCGCACACATTACAAGGTGCAGGGGAAACTATGCTAAATTAGCCTATAGCTTAGCTCGTCTCCCGCCAAAGCTATTAATCATGAAATATTAGGCACACTGAAGTATTTCTTTTTCCCCTCGTCCACCCTCACCATGGGGGTGAAATCAATACTATTTATTTCATCAGTGTGCTGGGGCTCAGAGTTATCGTTAAAGTAACAGTGTGAGTTTTTTTCAAGAATGCTTAATCTTGATGGATGGTTAAAATTTTATTTGCTATGTCCAAATGTGCTAAGAAAAGGTAGCTTTTTAATTTTACATCTAGTCTTCTTCTCAAGGTCTCTGTCCCACTGGCTAATGGAAAAAAGCAAAGAAATTATCGGTAACATTATTTTGTCAGATAAAGGAGCTAGAGGATTTTCAGTGGTTTTCTCTTAAAGACTTTGACTCTTTCACATTAAATGTCAGTTGGTCAGATATTCCTTCCCTCCCCTCGATTATTCCAAGATGGTAACAGGGTGTACAGGGGGCCTTGCATGGCCTCACGACCTTGTGTCAGCAATAGCGGGAGGGGCCTCAAGTCCAGGTGGCACTTTCTCAGGGCTTTCTCCAGCAGTGTGCGTGGTCAGATGCTGGCCTTGAGTCCCTGGTGTCCTTGGTGGTGAGATGGATCTCACTGGGCTTTTGAGAATGTGATGCTGGTGTCCACTAACGTCAATGAGAGTTCCCGCACATTAGAGTATCTTATTCTAACGCCAGCTTCTACCAGTCCTTCAGCTGCCTTAACTGGTGCAAGGCCCATCTCTGGGTGCATGGAAATATTGCTGGCTATGGGAAGCGGGAGCCGCCTCAGATCCATCACTAGACACTTCCTTCTGCCAGTGGAGCCTTACTGCTCTCACATCACATTGGATAAAGCTCTGAGCTCAGGGCTGGGCATCTCTAAAGGCCTGGAGCTTGATCCTGATTATAGATACCTAGGCCCAAATCCTAGGGGGTTTCTATATGCAGTTGGATATCTTAGTGATTTCATTGATTCCAACTTTATTAATTTCATGATTTCAATCACTCGAAGTTGGCTTTTAGAGAGGATAAGAGTTAGGGCTCTCATCTAGCTGTTCTCTTCTACTTTCCACTGTCCTCTTCTGTCAAATTTGTTTGGATTTTCCTCCTGTTCCTGTGCAATGAGAACCTCCTTTAATTAACATTCTCGGTTCTCATGACCTTGGCTTTATAGTAAAACTCCACGACCTGCTTAAAAGGCCACGCTCTTCAGGTTAATGAAAACAAAAGAGAATAAGAAAATCTTTTTTTATAAAATTGTTTCTGAGAAATTGAAAAGTTGTAGTCAATATTTAAAGATTTTGTTTCTTCCTTCTCTCCC
>NW_011888880.1:4314265-4347534 GCF_000151845.1 Pteropus vampyrus | reverse complement strand
AAGCGGGAGCCGCCTCAGATCCATCACTAGACACTTCCTTCTGCCAGTGGAGCCTTACTGCTCTCACATCACATTGGATAAAGCTCTGAGCTCAGGGCTGGGCATCTCTAAAGGCCTGGAGCTTGATCCTGATTATAGATACCTAGGCCCAAATCCTAGGGGGTTTCTATATGCAGTTGGATATCTTAGTGATTTCATTGATTCCAACTTTATTAATTTCATGATTTCAATCACTCGAAGTTGGCTTTTAGAGAGGATAAGAGTTAGGGCTCTCATCTAGCTGTTCTCTTCTACTTTCCACTGTCCTCTTCTGTCAAATTTGTTTGGATTTTCCTCCTGTTCCTGTGCAATGAGAACCTCCTTTAATTAACATTCTCGGTTCTCATGACCTTGGCTTTATAGTAAAACTCCACGACCTGCTTAAAAGGCCACGCTCTTCAGGTTAATGAAAACAAAAGAGAATAAGAAAATCTTTTTTTATAAAATTGTTTCTGAGAAATTGAAAAGTTGTAGTCAATATTTAAAGATTTTGTTTCTTCCTTCTCTCCCCCTCTCTCTCTCTCCCTCCCTCTCTCTCTCTCTTTCTCTCTCTCTCTCTCTCTTTCTCTCTGTCTGTCTGTCTCTCTCCTTCCTTCCTTCCCTCCTTCCTTCTTTCCTTCCTTCCTTTCTTTTTCTGTATTCCCACTACATCAATCTTACACCTCCCTAGTATAAGCATAGATGTCTCTGTCCAAATAGGAGAGAGATAACATACAACAGCTTGTGAAAGAGGACTGCATTTATGGATAAAGAGAGCAGGGGGTGGGTAGCTTCTGTCACACTGTCCTTGATTTTGAAGTAAACTCAAGTAATGTTCTCTAGTGCATCCTCAAAATCTGTGGTCATTGTGATTGATAGATAACTTACTTGTTTGTGTTTGGCCACTTGTAGTACACAGCCTTGAGAATGAGGTTAGTCCAAATTTAATTTGCTGTCTAGATTGCAAATAAAGTCAACACAATCACAGTCATTCATAGTCAACACATTCATTTACGTATCGTCTATAGTGGCCCTGCATTAAACAGCAGGGGTGAACAGTGGTGACTGATACCATATGGTCTGCAAAGTCTAAAATATTGATCATCTGGTCCTTTGCACAAAAAGTTGCTGACTTCTGGCCTAGTATTGTTAGAGAGCACTAAGTTTCAGAAGTATTTCTTATTCCAGGGCTGAAATCAGTCATCGGCGACTGTCATTAGCCCCAACTCCACCCTTGTAAACTGTAAAGTGCCATGTGAAATGAGACTGTCTATTTTTCCACATGATAGTCCTTCAAATTCACGAAGACCCATAAGACTCTGTTGCATGGACTAAGGTCTACAGCTCATTTGGAACAGTGTGTGTACTTCAAAATGTGTATTGCATGCGGAAGTAAACAATACAACTTTAGTCTGACCATTCCTATACTCTAACCCGTAAGCTAAAAGCACATGGCAAAAAGGCAAGCAATAGAGAATTGCTTACATAGTAAGAAATTATTCCTGGGGATATCGTTGACTGTGCAAAATCATGGGGGCCCACTGACTTCAAAGTGGATAGGAGCATCTCATATTTGCTATTCAAATAGAAACTTAAAACATATTATATTTATGCCTTATAAATCATCGAAACTTCTGGAAAAAAAAAAACAAACAAAAAAAACCAAGAGTCCTAGGATAATAGATGAGCTACAACAACCTAGACTCTGATAGCAAATGTTAATGTAATATAGTGAAAAGAAAGAAACTTTAAGGCTTCTTGGCTCAGAAAGACTACTATAGTTTTTCAGAAATATTTCATATCTTTCAGTGTTTAAAGTACTTAATTTTTGGACTTATGCCTAAACTGGTCAAATATACAGGATATCTGAATTTGTAGCCCATTTCAATGATATTCCATCTGTTTAAGATTTATCCTTAAACTGTAATAGTTTCCATTCTTCTTAGCAAATAATAAAAGGTATAATGAAGGACATGTTAAATGTCTTCCTCGGTAAAAATCTTTCCTCTCCTTTATATATATTTAAATATATACAAACATACTTAGAATCAAAATCTCATCTGTCTCCAGTTCTTGTATTTTGTTTTAGTATTTAGTATGCTCCCCAACGAGCCTGTCTCCTGGTCTTCACACTCTGTCCCTTCCTGCAGTGTTTCAGGGTCGGACCAGGTGACTAACAGAATACTGCGGGAGTGATGGTGTGTCACTTCTGAGGTCAGCTCATAAAAGACATTGTGGCTTCTGCTTCTGCTGGTCTCTCTGTCTCTTTCTCTCTCTCTTCCTGGCTTGCTCACTCTGGGGCTAGTAAGTACCATGTCATGAGGACACTTCAGCAGCTTTATGGAGAGGTCTATGTGATGAGAAACTGAGGCCTCCTGCCGACAGCCATGTGTGTGAGCCTCCTTCAAAGCAGATATCCCAGTCCCGCCTCCTGTCAGCTCTGGCTGACATCCTGACTATAACCTCAGAAGAGACCCTGAGCCAAAAGCAACCAGCTATTGTGATTCCCAAATTTCTGACCCATTAAAACTGTGAGATAATAAATGTTCATTGTTTGAAGCCACTAGGTTTTAGGATAATTGTTGCACCACGATAGATAACTAATACAAAACAAAATACAAACAACTGCATGACTGTCTCAATATTTTACCTAATATACACCTTTTATCCAATATGACAATGCAGTTTTTTAAGCATATACTGAAAATACTTGTTATCCCATTTCTGATCAAACGAAATCCGCAAATTACCCCATAAAATTCCTCCCCACCTTTTAAAGTTTTTTTCACTGGCCCATCACTACTAAACATCGTGGTTTTCTTTCTTTATTCTGCAGATCTACTCACCACACTATTTTCTCCACATTTTCCTCAATAAATCGAACTGTAAGCATCTTAAGGGCAATCTGAGTTCACATCTTAGCTTGCAAGTTCCCACCTGCAGCCCAACACTGAGCATCAAGCTCAAAGACAGAATTTTGTAATTTAAAAGGATCTTAGTTCAGATGTCCTAATATCTGAGGTCTAGAGAGAGTAAGCATCCCCCCAAGCGTACACACTGACAAATCTGCATTAGAGTCCAGGAATTCTATTTCATCTAGTCCTATTTCCACATCACCACTTTAAAACAAACAAACAAAAAAATGATGTTGGTATGTTAATAAACTGCAGAGGTTGAGGAAAAAGGGTTCTAATTCTATGTTCTTTATAGAATCCTTTAAGTCACATCACAACTCAATTCATGTTTATTATTTTTATCATGCCGAATCTATTTTTAAGCCATAAGAACCAGAGAAAGAAAGAAAGAAAGAGAGAGAGAGAGAGAGAGAGAGAGAGAGAAAGAAAGAGAGAAAGAAAGAAAAAACTAAGACCAAAGGAAGTTACAGTCATGATTTATATTAAGAGCTAAGTTTTAAGCAATGTTTCTGGACTACTTTGTCAGAGAGAACACTCCACCTGCCGAGTTTTTCACCTTGATCTTGGCCATGCTTCTGAGTAATGACTCCCAGCTGTTCTCTTTGTGATGCGTTTGCTCTTTCTGTGTATTTGGTGCCTAACAGATTGGACACTGAAGACATGGACATGTATATTTATTTATATGCACATAAGTAGACTTTCTTTAGAAAGATATATACATCTCTGTTGGTGGGATAAAATACCTCCTGAGGAGAACGGAAACCCACATGAACACTGTTTTGCTCAGCTCTCCCGTTTGCTGAGATTCTACGATCAGGTTCCATCTAACCTCTCTTTCTCCTAGAGAATTCAATCAGGATGGAGGGCTTCTGGCGCAATCTCAAGTGAGTTCAGAGGGCAAAATGGAGCAGATCCAATTGGTCTTCGGTATCACTTAAAAACTAGAGAGAGATTTTCTAATTCTGCCTGTGCAATGCATTACAAATAGTAGGCATACAACAAATATTTGTTGAATGAAAAGAATTAATGCACCAATTGATCGCCTATGAATCTGCAGCTAGAAAAAGCTGTCCTCAGTATTCTACATCAGTTATCTTCAACCATGTCCTTTCCATTACAAAAATATTACCCTCATATGACAGATCGTTCGTTTTTTGAAAAGTTTTTACTTAGTTTTAAGTAACATGCTTTAAGACTCATAATTGTCAGTAAAAGCCACTCACAATGAGTGTAGGATTGGTTAAATAAATAATAGAATGTTACGTAGGATTTCTCAGATATCCATTTCATCTCTACCTCTCAAGAAGGCAAACTGGAACGTAAGTGAGAAAATGGATGTTGTTTTAGGAAAACAGTGAATTTATTCTAACTCGATAAGCGCATCATTTATAATCTTAGATTCTTTAAGTATCATTAGTTACAAACTACAAAGTTCATTATAGCTGTTGATCGCATAAGAGTATAGATTTATACTTTTGTTAAGAATCATTTATACATGTGACTTACTGCCTTGTAAAGAAATGGAATTGGATTAATGTTATTGAAAATTATCACTGTGGGAATTTGAAAATGGGTAATAATTTAAATATATTTAGGTCATTATTTGTATGAAGAGTTCACTGAGGTTAGCAATATATAATGAATAGGAATAAATTTCTGATTCAGAGAAAACTGGGTTCACATATAAAATATTTACTCCATCATTTACTAGTTATGTGAACTTGAACAAGTTACTTACATCCTCTAAGTATCAGTATGAATGATGACAGTTTGCAAGTCGTTGAATATATGCAATAACTTAAGCCCTTTACAGTTTCTCATGCATGGTAGGCATCTGTGTACTATTTTCCTTCCTGCAAATTATTCCTTTTCTCCCACACGTTTTCTCCATTGTCTATTTCTGCTCAGCACTCCTTCCTGTTCTTTTATGTGCCTTTCCAAGTTTCACAGGAGTTGGAAGACTGAGAATGACTTTCGTGAGATTCTCTTGCAGCTAGGATTCTAAATGCAATTTGGTTCTGCCAAGAAGATGGACTAGCAAGAAATTTAGGAGACAGGAGGGTGACAGAGGACACTTTCCCTCTGGCAGCGTAATGCCTGACAAACGAGCTTCAGCAATGTGGATTTTTGTGATGGCGGGCCTCCAGGGCTGGCCTCCACTGCTGGCCTCCACTGCGGGTGCCCAGCTTTGGGACTGGAGGACAGTACTGACTTGGTGATAGTTTCCCGAAGCTTCTTCATCTCCGAGTGGTAGCAGCTGCTTCAGGAACTCTGAGTTGAAGCAATAGAAGCAAAATTCAGAAAACCCAAAACTCTGACTTTTGCTCCATCCTTTCCAATAGTTCTGTTAGTACTTAATCCCTGTGTTAAATCAGGGGTTTCTGCACTGGACCTCGACTAGGTCCTAAACATGTTCTAGACACTGAGGATTCAGGGTTGAAAAAGATTTACTTCCTGATCTCAACACTGTGAAAGCTTGGAGAGTAGGCAACGCCATCATCAGAACAATCAGTATCTCTTCGTTATTCACAAGAAAAGTTATCCCTGAAGAATGTTTATTTTATGTGAAATGAATTACTTTGATACAGATTCTTTAATTTCTCATTTCCTCAGCAATAATTAAGCCTATCTTCTCATGATTTATAAGTATTATTTACTGATTATATTTGGTAGATGTAAGCTAGTAACTCAAGTTTTTTATTACTTCACATTCTCATAACTTCTGTCCTCTTCTGCAATTTAAATGTTAAAGAAAGAACACATCTTGAACTTGAATCGACCTGATCAAGCCAAAAGTATAATATTAGAACTATATTGATAGCATTTACTATAAAATCACCTGGTTTTTTAAAAGATTACTCCCAATTAAATAAGTACAAATCCCAAGTCTAATGATTATACATTAACGTAATACAATATAAATAAACCATTAACGAATCAAATAAGCACTTCAGATCTGCTTTCTTCCCTCCTTCCGTCCTCTCTCCCTTCTTTTCTTTCTTCCTTCCTTCTTCCTCTTCCTCTCCTTTTTCATCTTTTCTTTTTATAAGTTTAAAAGACAGGGCGAGGGTGATTTCCAATATCCCTTAACACTCTGATGATATTCTTTTTCTCTATTTAAGAAAAAATAAGCTCTTGGTCTACAGGGATTTTATGCAAGCTATTCTTTACAGTTTTGGGACTGGATAATCCTCTCTCACTATATTTATCAGCCCTTGCCATTCATTCATTATATTTTTGTTTCAGTTTCTGTATTATATGAATATTGTAATACCCTTATGAGCAGCTATTTAAAAAGTAATTTCTCTATATTATGTCCTTTGAAACTAATATTTCTTTATAAGTTAGGTCTAAGTATACTTGTTCAGTCTTTATATTTGCATCTTTAAGAATAAAGATGTGTCTACAGCCATGCCACCCTGAACAAGCCAGATCCTGTCTGGTCTTGGAAGCTAAGCAGGGTTGGGCCTGGTTAGTACTTGGATGGGAGACCACCTAGGAAAACCAGGTGCTGTAGGAGTAAAAAATAAAAAAATAAGGGATTGTAAGCTGACAAGGTCCTTGAAATCTGTGAGGTCAATCAAGGGTTGCCTTGCCTAAAAAATAAAATAAAATAAAAATAAGAATAAGAATAAGAATAATAAAGATGCTTTGAAAAAGAAAATTAAAAAAAAATTCTTTTATCAATTATTTCCATTTTTTTTGTTCCTATATAATTTGATAAATATTGTTTAAGAATTCTGTCACTTATATCAAGATGAACCAAGACAAAGCAGTTTCTGCATCTGTGAGCAGCGGGACAATGTACACAGCCATTATTATAACAAAGTCCCAGAACTTTAAGGGGACAAGAACTCGGGCAGAGTCTGGAACACTAACTAGCTATGTACATGTTAATCCTTGATTCTCATTTGAACATTTAAAAGAAAATTATTTGGGGCACCATTTTGGAAGACTTGTGATGAGTTCTTTTAGTGAGGGAGGTTTATGCCTTATGAGCATCTAAGGATCTCTACCCTTTAACAAAGAAACAGACTTGGTTATTTTACATGTTACATAACTGGGGACTTATACTGGCAAATACTCCAAATTAGCAAAGTAAAAGCAGCATGTTGAAAAATTGTTTTTATGCTAAATATTTTCTTTAAACTTTGTAGAAATTTCAGAAAAGAACATAAAAATAAAGTGAGTTTTTTAAATCCTTTTTTTTTTTTTACATAAAAGAAACTAGTAAAACAAATTTAATTTACAACCCAGGTTTCCATTTCAATAACCTAAACAATTCTGTCCTGTATGGGGTTTACTTATATATGACATATATTCATTTTTTTTGAAAACTTAATTTTATCTAGATGTAAAATTTCAATATTGCAAATCAAAAGCATCAGCGCCCCCTTGTGGCACAACAAAGTTTAAGCAGCAAGGTAGTGCTCTCCTTAAATTTGCCTCAATTCTTCTCATTCATTCTGTTAACGATGATAAAATAACTTAAAACCTCTTATGTAACATGTGATTCTAAATATATTCTAGACATTGCAAGGTGTAAGCGTACAACATAAGTCAATTTTTAAAATGTTTCAAAATACCACTGATTTAAAGAAAAATTTCATGCTGTTACATATTTATGATATTAACACTCTATATGATACTTTTCTATGACTTTATAATAGTAGAAGTTTTTAACACACTTAAATTTATTTTTAAAAGTAGACAGAACTTGTCAAATGTGTGTATGAATCAGCTGGGGTTTTGTTAAAATGCATATTCTGGTTCCACGGGTTTGTGTGGGGCCTCATTTTCTGTATTTCTAAGAAGTTCTCTGAAGATACAGATGTTGCTAGGCTGAACAGCACACTTTGCATAGTAATTAGATAAAGCATTTATTTATTTTTTGTATGAAGCATTTAAAATATTTAGAAATTTTTTACATAACCAGCTACATGATAAATGTAAAGATACAATCCTTTGGGATATGATTGAACTTTAAAAGGAGAAACACCTTCATAAACTAATTGATCTGTGTGCATTTTAATATACTAGCTTATATTAATAAGGTCAAATAAAATTACCCAGTTACATTTGTGGATGCCTTTTGTGATTTGCAAGGCTATTTTAGTGTATATTTTACTTCGAAATGTTTCTTCCCTATCAGATTTTCACAGAAATATACTTGAGTTAAAAAGCAGTTAGAAGCATGAATTTTAACCATAGAACTTTTATCAGCACCAAATGCCAAAAGAACAATGCATTTAACACAGTGCTTGACTTATAACAAGAATTCTGCAAATTTTCGCTATTGTATCATTCTATCAAATACAATATTCAAACGAAGCCCCCAACTAGACTAGATTTATTAATGATAGGTAGACAATTGGACTGAAAGGACTGTGGCTAAGAAAAATGAGCTAAGTTGTGGTGCTTCCTTCTGTGATGGGTACTCTGCCTATCGCCGATGGCAGTAAACAGCTATTTTAAAGACTCTTGCTTCCAATAACTTTCCAGCCCTAATATAGTATCGTATTTAGAAGAAAAAAAACTCCTTGAATGTTACCCAAATACATTTTAATGTTTGAGTTTTTTTTTTAAAATACAGAGTATCTAAAAGCTTTAAATCCCCAGGAAAAGGATATTATTTCTTTTTAAATATTTCCGTATACCTATAACATTATTCTAATAATCTGTGTTTCTAGAAAAGCAGATATATTACAGAATGGTGTATGTGTGTGTGTAAAAAGAACATTAAATTGGTGATAAGTGAGTGAATGACCTAACACTTTGAATCGCAGGATAGGAATAAAAGCAAGATTATTGTACAGGTCCTGGGAATGACAGTCATTTTTTAATGACAAATAACATGACTTTATTTAAAAAAAAAAAAAAGAAGAGAGGAAAAAGCCTCATAGCATATATAGGTCCATCATACAAATAAAAGTAAGCATGTATTATCATCCAACTTATCCAGATTAAGAAACCAAAGCTTATAAAGGTAAATTACCTACCTTGTCACTTGGAGCCAATAAGAGCTAAGTCCCAATAAAAATGATGAGCTCCTAAAGACCAGGAACTACAGCTCTTTCATGCATGTAGACACTTTAGGAAACAGAATATGGAAGACTCATCTTATTGCCTCTGTTCACTCTTAACATAGGGCTCCATTAAAGACCACTCATGATTGGGAACTCAGTGGCCATAGTGGGCGGGGCACTTCAGCCGCGAGATATTTAGAATGCCACCATTGTGCGAGCTCTAGAGATTGCACACCTCTATTCTGACAAAATATCTTTTTTTCTACTTCAATTATTCCACAAAATGCAAAAAAAAAAAAAAAAATCAATCTCTAGTGCCAATTTAAACTCTAGTCCGAGATATCATTGCAGGCTTAACACATATGGGATTGAAAACATGAGTAGGCAGTAATAGGATACAAGCACTTCAGGAAGTGACAGGATGAAGGATTAGAACACTACACTGTTTATAGTGCCAAAAGTAGC
The DNA here is from genome assembly GCF_000151845.1 of Pteropus vampyrus. Lineage (NCBI taxonomy): Eukaryota > Metazoa > Chordata > Mammalia > Chiroptera > Pteropodidae > Pteropus > Pteropus vampyrus. The sequence goes on along the minus strand of NW_011888880.1, from coordinate 4,338,110 downwards.
AATATAAACTGAAGAGTAACAGCTTGACAAAAAAAAGTGATTAAGAGTAGCTGTTATAAACTACTTTTAGTTTTAGATACTCAGTTTACACTGACTTAGGTATATACTCATTTTATTGGCATTTTAATACAATTCACAAAGAATACGAATACACCACATTCATTAAGTACAAGTCTTATTTACAGGCGAAAAATTATAAACTTATGACACTCATGTACCTTTCTACTAATGACATTTCCAACATTTAATGGTTTGTATTTGTATTTCTTTCTTTGCAGATGGTATAATTAATAGTGAAATGTCATTTAGAGCTTAGATTTTACATAAGCTTATTATTTTACTTAGAACAGCTTCAAGCTGTGAAGTTATTATTTATTCAAATTTCTGTACATATGAAAGTAAGAAATTCTGATCTCCCTATTTCATTTTTTTTGAAGAAATATTTCACTGAGGAAACCCTAGGAAACACAGAAAATCTTCCAATATGTACTAATTTGTATTATTTACACTTCTGAAGAAATCATCACTGCTGTCGGATTTTTGACAAAACTATAACATTTAGTAGAATTTCAAATAAGATCTTCCATCAAGTAGAATAGTCGCTCCTTATGCATGAGTTTTGAGTTTATACAAAATGGAATACAAATACATGCACTATGTTATTTCATGTAAAAGAAAAATATAATGTGTTCTGTTTATTCTGATCTCCACTGTGAGTTAAATACTACTAATTCTATACAATCTAAAGTATTAAAAATCGGAGAAATACCCTGATTTTAAGACCAAGGATAATATTCTTATTCTAATTTTGTGAACAAGATAATATAGTATAGGATAGGTGATAGATATGTCAGGTAGGTAAATAATTTCTGGTTGAACAATAATATTCAGAGGGTATCACACATCATGAGGTAGATAATAAGCTGAGGTAAAATATGATTAAAAAATAATTTTTTCAGTATCTTGGATGAAGATTAGTATCACCTCTATTACTTAGATTTTATACAGATTTTGAAGTAGCAGCTAATATTACTAGAAAATCAAATCAGAGTTAAACAGTTCTAATAGACGACATTAGTGATTCACAAACTACATTAAGTAGAACACTGGCTCTATTGTATATCACTAGTACTACTCAAAAAATAATTCAATAGTCAAGTAAATTTGGAAAATGTTGAATAAATAAAGTTTAAATTGGCTTCCTAACTGTAGAACTTCTCAGAAATTTTGATTATCTAGTGGTCATTGAAAATCTGCAAGACATGAATATAGTATAAATAATTTGACAAATGTCTTTGACCATTGAGTTTTTTTTAAGGAACATCACATTAAACTAATATTTCATGAGATGCCTTTTTGATAGTCTAATACAAATGGTAAAATGAGTAAAATGAAACTTAATAGTGACCAATGTAAAGTCACATATTGAGATTATATTTAAAAAGTTTAGCAAATGAGTAAAAGACAAGATCTACCATAGCAATTTTATATGAGCCAAGAATAGGTCTGTAATGTGAACACAAAAGGAGGCAAATGCAAATACTAAACAGCATACAACGTGTATTTGTTAACGGACGTTTAACTAGAGAAGATCACGCGGAGAGGCCAGGGATAGAAAAAGTCCTAAAAACTCAGACAGTATGGAGTAGTTTAAGAAAATGAAGATGCTTAGCGGAAAGAAAGAAGACTTGGCACATTTGTAATAACTCGACTAAGGGCTGAGTATGAAAAAGAGCCCCAAATTATTCTGGGGTGCCCCAGGAGACTGAAATAATCGAAAGGCAGATTCCAGCCCTATATGAAAAGCAGGTCATGCATTATCACTACCCATGTGGTTTTCAAACACGTAAAATCTCAGACTGCCCTCCTTGGCACAGGAGAGCCTGAAGGCTTTGTCGCTGGATGCTGACACCACTTTAACGGGTCTTCCTATTGTCGCTCCCGTGGCTGAGTGTGTTTGCACATTAACTAGTTTCATGGTGGCACAGTTAGGAAACGTGCCTCATGGGAGCGTTTCTCAGGATGAGCGGAAGACAGCAAGTGCAGGGAATATATGTAAGAATACTAAGAAAAACCATGAAGATCACCAAAAGTTTGTTTAAATGTTCTGAAGCCAGATCCAGTCTCACAATTATACCTGACTAGTGAGTCTGTGTTCAAGTAATGCTCAGGTTGGCCCTCTGGTGGTGGTTCTGATAATTTGAAGAGAGCGAATTGTCTTGAACACAGAAAAATGTGGGATTCAGGCCAATCATTTTGCAGATAACAGAAAACATGAGAGAATGCAACAGGAAGGAATGAGCAGTGAGAACGCACTCAGTCCAGGGAAGAACAGAAGTGAACAGAAGCGTTGGTGCTGGTGGCTTAAGTGAGGATGTCACCTCATTGTTTCTTGAAGTTTTCAGCCTTTCAGGGAGGTAGGCTGCAGGTGCCCTGCAGAGGTAGCATCTGGAGTATAAAGTCAGCAATATTTGTCCTCACGACTATTTTAAAAGGCATGATAGGGTAGCGTGTTTAAACTTGAGTGACACTCACTGACATTGTCCTCTGAATTTCTTGGCAGAGGATCGTTAAATTCAGCAAGACAGTCTGGACTATATAGCTCAGGGCTGAGAACTCTGCTGGAGATTTGGAGAGAGAGGTGAAGCAGCAGCCGTGGTGAGGTGAGGTGAGGAAGGTGGGGGGCAGGCTCAGGTGTGGCTGTCACGGGGGCAGCGGAGGGGCCTGAAGCCACTCCAGCTCCTGCCCAATGTCTAGCTCAGGGGTGTGCGACACCCCAGCCAGGAGTGTGTGCAGCTCCACGGAGTAGGCTCCGGCTTCTCCTAGGAGTCCCCTCCACCACTGAAGGTGAGGCCCAGAGGTGGGCAGGGCCGACGTGGGTCCCAGCTGGCCCTCACGGTCAGGTTTGTCTTTCGTCCTCCCCCTTCCTGCCCATCGTCCTTCTTCCTTCACCTGCCGTTCAGCTGACTTCAGCCAAACACCAGATGCAGAAGCGTCAGCCTTACAGATGATTTAACCAGCTCCTTCTGTGTGGCGTCGAATGCTCAAATAAATCCTTTATTCGGTATCACTTTCAGAACTTTTGTTTCTCTGAGAAAACTCTGAGCGATCCAGGGTTAATTCCAAGTTCCCTTCCTTAGTAAGGGTTCGTGTGTAGAGACTGAAGATCTCGGCATAGAAACCGGCACCTGTTTCTAAGAGCCAACAAAGCCGGTGCTTGCTCGTTTGTTGTTTTGTTGGAAAGAGAAGTGGGTGGAAGAAAGGGAAAGCAGTGTGCAACATGGGCTGACGAATGAAAGCCCACAGGCCAAAGCTGCCCCGCTGCCTGTTTTTGTAAATAAAATTTGTTGGAACACAGCCACGCCCAGTTATTTACTTATTATCTATGTATGATTTTATAATATAATAGCGAGAGTTATATAGTGCGAGAGAGACTGTATGGCCTACGCAGCCTAAAATATTTATGATCTGGCTCTTTTTGTGAAAAGTTTTCTGTATCTCTTCTTAACTTTAAAGATAGAATCCTTTTACTGGGTTCAATATTAAAATATTATCAGTTTCTATTTTGAAAAGTTTTATATTGTTAGAATTTCTTACATAAAGATCTTTCAACGAAGGATTATAAAAAGTTGGGGCCTTTATAAAATCTGCTGATTTAGTTATAATGTAAATTACCATGCATCAATCATCTACTTTGTGCCAGATACTGCGAAATATAAATTTGTTCCACAGTTTACAGATTAACAATCGAAAAATTTAAAGAGCCTATTAAATTTCCTAGGATTTCCTCGCAACCAGGGTGAGGGAGTCAATATCAAAACCCAAATTCTAGTCTAACTTTTAACCCTAGTCTCCTCTAGCGATATTTATGGTAAATTTCTAGTGGAGTTTTTACTGCTGACAAAGTTCAGTGAACTAATACTTCACAAAAACAGAAATAAGTACTATTTGACATAATTACATGCAAAATGAAAAACACAACTTCACAAATAACCATAGATAAAAGCTTTTAAATGTCTCTGAAATGCTTAACAGGTAACATCAACTATAATTACAATCCGGATTTTTTTAAAATGCTATAATGTTTAATAACAGCGTCTTGAGTAAGACTTATTAGCTGACTACTCTTTATCTGTTCTTCTATAATTCGTACCTTCTTCCTAGCTATTCCTGTTTCTTATGTGATTGTCTGTTTTGGATATACTGACATTTCATTTGAAAAAAAAAAAAATTCTTTCTTGGTTCCTCGGTTTTTTTAATTTTTTTTTACAAATCATCTTATAATTCTCTAAGTCCTATTTCAAACGTTCTTATTTAAAGGTAAGTTAAAATCTGAGTAACTCTTAGACCCTGCTCCCCGGTAACACGCCAGCTGAAGCAACGTCATGAAACATTTTGCACAGCCCATCACTCTTCTCCACCGAGGTTAGAAAACCCTCGGCTTTGGGATACAAAGATAGACCTGTTCCGCTACCGGCACTGTTTTAGCTTTTGAAATGTATCTGTGTTCCCGCCTTTTCCTTTAAATGTTCATTCTCTCCCTCTCGCCTCCTTCCCCTCCCGCTCACTGCCTCTCCCTGTCCCTCCGCATCTGGAAGCAGAGCTGTTTTACAGGGTTATGCGGAAGAGGCTATCTGGGGAATGAGGACACAGAGGCATTTTGGCTTCACCTTGACCTCTAACCATTGGGCTGGCAGCTTTATCTTTGGGGGGACTGATTTGCTTCCTCAAGTGTAGGGCGTGTAAGTTACCCACGCTCGATCTTTGAGAGACCTACACTGTACAAAAGCCCATTCTTTCAGAGAGCAAAGATCTAATTCTGAAAACGTCATGACTGTACTGCTAGATGAGCCAGACGCATGGAAGCGAAGAGGCCCGTATGGAGAGACAAGGACGAAATTGAAAGGGGTTAGACAGGCTCCAAAGCAGACAAAAAGAGCTGAAAATGCACAGAAAACAAATTAAGGAAAGGAAAAGGAACAACTCACTGTGGTTCCTCCCTGACCCTGCTGGGCCGGCTGGGAGAAAAAGAGACTTGAGATGTTTTGGTGAGAAGAGTGGTTCTGTGACTGAAATGCCGGGTACCCTGCCCTTGACCCAACTCCAAGAGCGTGTGCAGATCAGGGTCAGCTTGCTCCCCCAGTGGTGGGCAGAGAGAGGATACACTCTGCTCTTCCCCTGCACATTTGTTTCTCAATGTGCACGAAAATCTAGAAGTCTCTCTCTCCAAGGACAACCTGACCCTGCATTACATCCAAACACGTGGCTTATATTTTATAACTTCCGTGGAAGCTACTTCCACCAACAAACCTCTGTTTTCTTCTGCTTTGCCTTCACCTACCACTGACATCTCTCCCACCCTCTCTGCCTTTTTGTCCCGCTGGCTACAGATCATAAACCAGCAGAATGGACCAACGAGAAATACAGCCCTAAGGAGGACGGGCAGGTGAGGTGGTGGGAAGGAGCTGCCACTCTGGACCTGGATCTTGTTTTGATAAAAATAATCCACAGAGCAGCAGCCTGGTCCAGGATGAGACTCCGATACCTGACCACACAGGACGAGGGTGAAAAGTTATAAGTGAAAGATGCACTATCCAACTCTTCACTGTATCGGTCCACACATTTCAGCACTGAAGAAGGAAAAGAATATACAGGGAACTCAGAAACACTTGCCAATGAGGTGGGTCCATATACGAATCAACCCCCCGCTCGAAAGCCCCTCTTATTCTCCCATTTCTTTAACCACAGTCAGTCTTGCTGGAACCTGGCAATTCAGTGAAAAAATGCAAACCGAAAGCTTGGCAAAGATAAAGGATAATGTGCAGAGTTGAAAGTGGACTAGAGAACACTTGGAAAAATGAGATGAGGTTGAGCGGGACCAGTTAACAACTGAAAAAAGAAAATAGATAGGAATGATGAGCTCAGAGAGGCTTCAGAAGAGCAGTGTTTGATATCGAAGGATTGAGAGAGAACCCTGAAAAAGTTCTGGAAGTGTGCAGATAATTTTGCAACCTTTCTACGAAACTGCTGAAAAATTAAACGTTAATGAAGCCTGTGGTATTAGCCTACAGTGACCATGATTTTATTCTACAGCGATCATGCTGAAAAAGTCCACATAATTCAGTCATTATTTTAAGAATGAATATATAGTGAAAGAGCAACCTAAATTTTGTAAGCCAGATATAAAGTAATTTAAAGATAATTGTTCATTTAATTTTTTAGGACACGTTCTAGTCAAACTGTATTAACTGTGAAATCGTGCACACCATTTTAAATGAATTCAGTTGAAGTGATCTTTTTCTGGTACCAATTTTTCTCAGATAAAAATAGCCTCCTCTATTAGGAAAGAAGCTTAAGGATCCCTGGTCTCACCCCCTCGCTTCACAGAGAAAGAAACCAGAGCCCACAAGATGAGATGCCTTGCCCAAGGTCAAGGGGACCCAAGTCAAGGGCATAGCTGTCGATCAGCCCGTTGGCTCCAAGGGTAGGAATCCCCTCTTCACATACTCTATTTCTAGCCTAGGCCCATTTTCACGCTTGGGACTAACCTGCAAAATACTTAAAAACTACAGGTTTCTTACTTGACAATCATGTGACACCTCAGGGTGAACCCTGGGTCAGCAGTTTCTACATCTGCTTTTGGAATCCCTTCTGATTTCAAATGTAGCATTCTAGAGAGAAGACATGAAAAAATGTGTGATAAAAACATCATCTTCTGAAGCTGTAGCAATCAACTGTTTTGTTTACTTTTTATTCTTTTAAAATATAGTCAGTTTTTAAAGAGATAGATATGATCTGCAAATGCCATTTTGCAAAGTTCATGAAAACTGGAGTTTTTGTTCATTTGTAAGATAAAAAAGCTTCGGGAATAAATACACACACACATATACATATATATACATATGTATATATATGTATATATATGGCATTTTTAACATGTAACAAAATATAGGACATAAAGATGCTTCCTTACTAATAAACTATTAACAGCAAACATCTGTTTAAGGATATGCATACTCTACAGTTATGTAACATAGCATTTTGAAATTTAAATAAAGTACAGGTGTTTCTTTTTCAGATACCCTTTCATCTTGTCTGGTCATTACTAAATATTGTGTGGAAAGCTCCTAGCAGATATTCTGAAGTTAAACTGTGTTTAGTAATCCCCCTTTCCCCTATATATCTACATATGTACAAGAAAAGATCAGAAATGAAAGTTCCTGTTCCTTTCCCCCATCCTGTACATTTGAAGTGTCTCTCTACATACATGCACATGGTGTGTTTCTCCCTATTTCTATCATAATGCTTTCCAACACATGCTTCAGTAATGTTTCAAGAAAAAATGTATGTAAGTATGTGATTTCCTTGCTTTTACCCTTCCATAATTTTCCACTGACTGCAGGAAAAAATCCAAACCATTTATTATGAAAGAAAAAGCTCTCTGTTATCAGGCCTCAGCCAATTCGTCCACTTTGTCACTTTCAATGAGCTGCCTCCAGTCTCGTGAACTGCTGAATATAAATACTTCTAGGTTCTCTGTGGTCCTCACCTACAACTCGACTTTCCTGTCTGTACCTGCTTGTTTTTCACGGACTCTGTTCCATCATCATCTCCATAAAGCCTTCTCTGTGCACTCCACCCTCGTCCATCCACGTGGAGGTCCTCCATTTGTTCCCACATCGTAGCCCATATCGCTCGGTACGTGTTCGCTGTTCGCCTAGCCTACTTCATTCCTAACTCTTTGAAGTCCCTGGCTATGTGTTTAATTTCATATCTAAATCTTGTTGATGCTTAATTTTTCAAGCTGAGATGTCTGTAGACACGGATGCTTAAAAACACATCTAAATATTATTTTCATGTATCTAATTCTTCTGCATTAAGACAGGCCACTAATGACAAGTAAAGAACAATGATTATTTGCCATGACTAATGTTGCCATTTTTCAAGTTTCCATTAGTATTCCTTCTATTTTTACTTTAAAGTTCTCTCTAAGCAGTTTTTATTTGCAAAACTAAATTTCCTATTCTATCATCTTCATCAATTTATAGACATCTGCATGACTTAAAACTTACAGATTATGTTTTTAAAAACCACGTTAAAACTTGTTTTAACATGAAATTATTTCTCATCACAAGACCGAAAATTATTTTTCCTGTATTCCTTTTCTGGGTTGGTGACACCAACATTCACCCAGATCTGACACACATAAGTCCCTTTAAGAGCCCTCCTTCTCCCTCACCTCTCTAGTATAACTGTCTGGATTCTCGCAATGAGTTCCCTCTGGTCTCTAAATCATAATGCCTTTTACTCAGTCATTCCAGCAACCATCAGATTAACTTCAATAATGCAAATCTGATCTTTTCTCGTTTTACACTCCACTACTTCTAACCCAGCTTAAAGTCTTAACTCTTACTGGTGTATCCTCCCCACACACAATCTTCTTACAAGACAAACCATCTTCATCAGTCAAAACCCTGTTAATCTGTCACTTCTTCTGGGAAGCCCTCCCTGATTCTCTCACTGAATCACAAGTCCCCTAAATCACAGCTTATCCTGTACAAACTTTTGATATTCTGTTTGTTTATCCTATGGGTTTGTATCTATCTTTTTGTTGTTGTTGTTGTCTTCTTCTCTGCCATGACACTTGCACAGGGACTGTACTTCATTTGGTTCCGTATTTTCAGTACCTAGCACAGTAGCGTGGCATAATCAACGACCTAAACGGCTAATAGGAAATGTAATCGCAAACTTCTACTGGCCTTGCTATCCAGCTATTATCACAAAGATCCCTAGCCTATTTTTATGTTTAACAATTTTTCTTTGCTAGAAGAGGCTGCCAATTTCTCTGTGCTCGTGTGACGTTTCACTCTCTGCCTCTTTCTCATCTTTCCCCACCACCATATCCCTAACAATTCTGTTTGGTGAAAGCAACTGAATTTACTATAAGAAAGGTACATTTTATTATCGTCTTATAAACTATATAACTGCCTAACCAATGTACTGTCGAGATGCTTGAAACTAATAATAATAAAAAAAAAAACCTAACAGCAACATACATATGCCTTCCAAATTTCAAAAAAGGGCAATTTTTTTAAATGTCAGGTTAGTCATCAAAATTAGACTCAAAGCTAAAAATGAAGGGAAGATTAATTAATTTTTAACTTTATTCTCAAATTTGGTGTCTACGCAAACGATGTTTGCTGAATAATGGACTTCATTTTGTTCTGTGTTGACTCAGAATAAAAATGCTGAGGATTAATGAACGATTTTCATCTATTTTCCTACAACTTTCATCTATAAAAATCTTCAGAACTCAGAAATAAGAACCAGTAGATGAGAACCCACTTCATAAAGAAACACCTTCTGAACCACAGGCCTTTTAGCATCTGTTCCTATTTTAAGTGGAAATTTTCCACTTTTTCTTTTTCCAGTTACATGGGCATTTTATTCAAGTGGCCAAAAATCAAGGCAGAGAACACTTTACAACATTTCATCACTAACTCACATCTGTTGTTAATTCTTAGCCTCTCATCTCGGACTGACAACAGTCATGCTACCCGTTATGCTGATGTTTATGCTACAGTCACCTGGTCTGGAAAGGCGTCATCGCTCACATCCATTAGAATAAAAGAGTATGGAAGAAACGACCCCTGTTATCACAAATATAAGGAGGAAGCATAATGAAAGTCACCAGTATTCCCAAAATAACAATACTTTCAATCACTCTTCGGGAAGTATATTTATTCCTTATTGGTGTAGAAAGCTGATTTGATAAAGTCACACTTTTTGTTATAGGCTGCTCTATGGCAAGGCAGTTTGCAAGGCAACCAAAGCACACTCCCATAGCCCACATGCAAGGCGGGGCGTTTTCTACTCACTTACAAGACCTGGGTAGACACATGGCAAATAAATACTAACTAAAGATAATAAGAGTTGTGTCCTGGTGAGTGACTTAAACCCTAGGATTCGCAGCCTCATTGTTGGTCTAATAGTAATTTAAAACTGGTATCTTTATAAAGCAGCCTGTAAGTAGTTTATTTTAAAGGTAGACACATTTTTGGTTAAGCTTTTGGGGATCAGGCTCAGAATCAGGTTCCAAAGGACCAGCTAATTAGGCAATTTAATTTACAAGAAAAAGATGCCCCTACAAAGAAGGTTAATGGATTTTTTAGTGTAAAATTATTTGCCTAGAACTAAGTGCTGAAAAGATGACAAATATAAATGGGTAACAAGTTAATTATGAAATGCAGAAGCTGACAGACTGTATCTTACCCTGCAGGAAAATAATGTGTTCTGAAGTACTGTTGAATTGGTAGGTAGACAGGGGATGAATTTTTTCCCTGGCTCTATTGAATGTACTAACATTCAACAAAATGCATGTTTTGTCTGTTGATGTGAATAACTTACGTTGAATGTATGATAGAAATGATGTATAGGTAGAATTAAAAATAAGAAAACCTAGGTTTAGGAAAATTTATCGCAAGCATCCATACTTCTTATTTGATTATGAATCGAATATGGCTTGGAGAAGATTGACTAAGAATGAAAAAATAAAAAGGGAGTACAGGGCTACCAGAACTGAAGTGAGTTTCCGCTGTGAGAGGGAAATTCAGCCGACCTTTAAATGCCTTTGTGAATGGCATCTATCATCCCTACAACCTACATGACCATAAACCTCTTTAAATCCATAAGAACTCTGTGGCCCTCTATGAAAAACTCAAAATGCCATGAGGCTGACATAACAGGGAAGAGCAGGTGATTCTGACATCCCTCGTGGGTGGTGGCAGTCACGGTCCGATCCATGCAGTCCTGTCTCCAGCAGGCATCCCAGATGCAGTCTGCTTTCGCTCGCTTCCACCCCCTGCTCCTGCACCCGGATCCCGGGGTTCGCTCTGAGGCTGGCTACGCCGTCCGATCTACCCATTATTACACCACAATCTGTGAAACGTCGCAATCTGCCTTTTGGACTCACAGGGTTTCTACTGTTAATAACTATCAAAATACTCACCAGGGACATTACAAGACACCTTCCTCTTAAAATTATTATCAGTTTTAGCATTTTCTTCTTGTTTAAAATGCCTATGTACACAAATAATAAGGAAATACATAAGTAGAAAAATGAAAGATCCACTTGAATTCTGTTTCCCTAAGTTAACCATGGGTTTAAAATATACAGATGGAGAAAGATACCTATGTATTTACTTATAACTCATATATATTTATAAAATTTTTTTAAAAATTAGATGACATATATAATGGCTGCTATTTGTTTTTAAAAGCTAATAATTTTCATGTATTTCCATATATATTTCTTTCGCAATTTTTTTTTTAACTAATATTCGGATTTCATTGAAATTAGACAATTTAAGTTTCCATCAATATGGCTAACTGAATGTCACGAAAGGCTTTCTGTTGTTCCAAATACAGAAATGCTAGGTAAATATAACAAAATAAAATTACCTCAAAATACAGTCTAAAAGAAATGAAGTCATCATGTAGCAGAAAAAAAAGAAGAAATCTAGAATAAAAAAGTCTAGACTAAAGCCATTGTAGTCTACAGGGGCGATAATTATGGTCTAGGGATGGACAGAGCATTGGGCTAACAGCAGGAGTTTACGAAGGAAAGAAATGAGGCCTTCGGCTCATGTAAATTGGGGAGCTGGAGTCTTCTGAATAAAGCTGGAGACTACGAAAAGCTGTAAGTTAGATTATACTGTGACCTGAAACGGGGACAAGAAAAATTCTGCCACTCAGCCACAAAGTGGCAAGAAAGTCTGTCATCTACTGGGGACTTCTGTTAGAAGAGAAATCATTATTAATGGAAACATAAAGTTATGCTCCATGATGGTGGGAAGTCCTAATTTATACTATCCAAGTGATGAGGAAAGCCTAAGCTGGGAAATCTAAAACTAAACTGACGAACCCACCTACAATCCTCTAAGAAGCAAATGAAAAAATATCTTGTTTGAGTCCTTCCGCAGCCCTAGGTCACAATTAAAAATTATGAACCACATTAAAAAAAAAAAAAAAAATATCATGAGGGAGCCAAGTAAAAACAAGTGAAAACAAGAGGAGAATTAACACCCCAAGAAGTGGAGATGATAGATTCACTTAAAAGACTACATATAAGTTTATTCAAAATGTTAAAGAGAAAAAAAAAACCATTCAGGAACTATAAAGGGAAAATGGTAAGTATGGAGGAAAATAACAATAGATTTGAATTAAAAAATATAATTACTAGATGTAAAAAATAATTAAACTAAAAATATCAAAGGGTAAGATAACTAGAGCAAATAGGGCAAAATATCTAAAGAAATCATCCATAATAAAAAAAACATAAATAAGAAAATTTTAAAAATGATAATTCGACTTCATTAGTGATAAGAGAAATGAAAACTTTTGAAGTAATAAGTCATTTCATAATTAAATTGACAAGGTTATTTTAGGTCAAATAACATGATGTTTTTAAGGTATACGACATGATGACTTAATATACATATATAGTAAAATGATTACCACAATCAAGTAATTAATACAGCTATCACTTTACATAGTCAAAGATTTTTTTTGAAATATGATAATACCGTGTATAGTCAAAGCTGTAGGGAAACAGAAACACTAACTGTTGGAAGGAAGGGTAAGTAGGTGCGATCATTTTGGAGCTCAATATGGCCATCTGGGCCACCTTTGAAGATGTTTATACCATGTGGTATGAATAGTAGTTTCATGTCTAGGTATGTACCCAAGAGACTTAACAGAAAACCGTTGGCAATTTAAGTAGGAAAATTATTCGGTAACCAGGACAATCTTGCACAATACTGGATATTTAACATCCCTGCTCCTGCCCACTAACTGCCGGTACTGCCCACCCCTCCAGACATTATGACAAGTAAAAACACCTTCACAATTCACGAATGCACCTGGGTGGGGCAGCACTCACCCTAATAGAGAACCATTACCCAGACTCTAGAGAAATTAACACATGTGTACAAAGAGACAAACAAGAAAAATTGAATAAAATCCAAAAAAGTGTATATACACAAATACCCATGACCTAGAAGTGCCACTCTCAGGTGTGTACCGAAAAGAAACTCTAGCACAGGTGCCCCAAGAGACAGAATAGAGGTATTCATAGCAGCACTGAGGGTAATAGCTTAAATCTGGAAACTGATCAATAGAAAATGAATACATACATTTTGGTATATTCATACACTATGGATAGTAAGTATAGTATGGATAGTATAGACATCAGAAGGATAATAAAGCAATAGTATAAACAATTCTATACGCACAAAGTTGATAAACTAGATGCAATGGACCAATTCCTTGAAAAACAGAAATTGCCAAAACTCGCTTAAGAAGAAATAAGAAACAGACAATCTGAATAGGCCTATATCTATTTAATAAATTGAATAAATAATTAATGAATTTTGAAAAAAAGCAGCAGCAGGCCCAAATGAGTTCACTTGTGAATTCTATCAAACATTTAAGGAAGAAATTACACCAAATTCTCTACAATCTCTTCCAGAAGGTAAAAATAGAGGGAACCCTTCCTAACTCATTCTTTTGGGGCCAGTATTTCTCGAACACCAAAAACAAAGACAATACAAGAAAACTACAGACCAGCATCTCTCATGAACACAGATGCAAAACCCTCAACAAAATATTAGCAGATCTAATCTGAAAATGTATAAAAAAATTATAAACCACGATGAGGTAAGATTTATCTCAGATATGAAAGGCTGGTTCAACAGACAAAACTCAATTAATTCATCACATCAACAGGCTAAAAAAGAAAAATCACATAATTGTTTGAACAAATGTGAAAACATTTGACAAAATCACAACTCAACCACTACAAAAACTCATAGAAAACTAGAAATAGAGAAGTTCTTCAACTTGAGAAAGAATATCTGCAAAAAATCTACAGCTAAAATCACACTTAATGTAACCCGAAGTGTTCCCACTAAGATCAGGTACAAGGCAAGGAAGTTCTCTATCCAACATTGGCAAAGAAGGCAATGAAGTTCTTTCCAACATTGTACTTCTATTCCAGGAAGTTCTTTCCAACATTGTACTTTATTCTAGTTCTAGCTAATGCAATAAGACCAAAAAAAAAAAAAAAAAAGGAAATAAATGTACATACATAGGGAAGGAAAAAATAAAATTGTAGGTGACATGATCGTCTACATAGAATGTGCAAAAGTTGATTAAAAAATACCTCTTGGAACTAATAAGCAATTACAGTAAGGTTGTAAGATACAGGATAGTATACAAATGTCAACTGCTTTCCTAAATACTGGTAATGAACAAGTGGAATGTGACATCAAAAACAGTTACTATGTATATTAGCACTTCTAAAAATGAAAGACTTAGGTATAAATCTAACAAAATATATAAGATCAATGAGGAAAACTATAAAACTCTGATGAATGAAATCAAAGAACTAAATAAATCACATACATTCCATGTTCATAAATAGGGTGACTCAATATTATAAGATGTCAGGTTTTCCCAACTTGTTCTGTAGATTCAATGCAGTCCCAATCAAAATCCCAGCAAGTTATTTTGTGGATAAGGACAAACTAATTCTAAAGTTTAAATGGGAGACAAAAGACCCAGAGTAGCCAACATTTATGCAGGTAGAAGAACAAAATCGGAGGACTGACTGTACCCAAATTCAAGACTTACCATAAATTTAAAGTAATTAAGACAGTGTGGCATTGGTGAAAAAACAGACAAATAGATCGATGGCACAGAATAGAAAGTCTAGAAACAGATCCGCATAATTATAGTTAACTAATCTTTGACAAAGGAGCAAAAGAAATAAATGGAGAAAAGATAGTCTTTTTAGCAAACGATACTGGAACAACTGTGCATTCACATACAGGAAACTGAATCTAGACACAGACCTTAGGTCTATCACGAAAATTAACTCAAAATGGATCACAGACCTAGATGTAAAATGAAAAAGTATGAAATTTTTAGAACAGAAGAAAACCTAGATAACCTTGGGTAAAGTGATGCCTTTTTAGATACAATACCAAAAGCATGATTCATGAGAAAAGAATTAATAAGCTGGCTTTCTGTAAAATTTAAAACTTCTCTGTGAAAGATAATGTCAAGAGAATGAAAAGGCAACCACACACAGGAAGAGAACATTTGCAAAAGACACATTTGATAAAGGACTGTTATTGAAAATATAAAGAACATGTATAAATTGGGTAAAGTGGTCAAAAGGAAAAAAAAAACAAATACAAAGAGGTCTTAAAATTCAACAATAAGCTAACAACCCAATTAAAAAGTCGACCAAAGATCTGAACAGACACCTCACCAAAGAAGATGGATGGCAAAGAAGCATTTGAAAAGGTGCTCAAAATCATATGAAATTAGTTGCAGATAAGGCAACAATGAGATACCACTGCACACCTAATGAAACAGCTAAAATCCACACACACACACACACACACGAAAGAAAGAAAGAAAAAGAAAAAAGAAAAAAACAACTTAAAGCTTCAAATGCCGGTGAGAATGAAAAGCAACAGGAACTCTTGTTCCTTGGTGGTGGGAATGAAAACCGTCACAGCCACTTTGGATGATAGTTTGGCAGTTTCTTACTGAACTAAACATACTCTCACTATACCATCCCGCAATCACGTTCCTTGGTATCTACCCAAATGAACTGAACTTAAGTCCACACAAGAACTCATACACAGATGTGTTTAGCAGCATTATTAACAACTGCCAGTACTCGGAACCAACCAAGAAGTCCTTCAGAAGATGAGTGAATAAACTATGATACATCTAGACAATGGAGTACTAGTCAGTGTTAAAAAAAAAAAAAAATGAGCTATCCAGTCATAAAAAGACACGGAGGAACCTTAAATGCATATTATATTATTAAGTGAAATAAGCCAATCTCAAAAGCCTGCATACTGTATGATTCCAACTGTACAACATTCAGAAAAAGACAAAACTATAAGCCAGTAAAAGAGTCAGTGTTTGCCAGGGGTTATGGTGGAGGGAGGGATGGACAGATGGAGGACAGAAGATTTTCAGGGCAGTGAAACTACTCTGTATGCTCTATACGGGTGGATGCATGTCACTATACATTTTCCATAATCAATAGAATGCACAATACCCCAGATGAGCCCTGGTGTAAAGTATGGATTTTGGTTGATGATAATGTGTCAACGTAGGTTTGTTTGTTATAACAACTGCACTGATCTGGTTCAGGATATTGATATCTGGAGAGACTGTGCATAAGTGGGAGAGGATGGTATGTGAGACATTGCTGTACTTTTGGCCCACTTTTGCTGTTAACCTAAAAATGTTCTAAAACAATCTATTTTATTAAAAAGGGAATAAAGGACTAATACAGCTACAATATTGATAAATCTTGTGGCTATTATGGTAATAAGTAAAATATGCCCTTCACAGAAGACCACAGAGTACATGATTGCATTTATAGGTGATGCTCAGAACAGACAAATCCATAAGACAGAAAATAGATTGATGGTTGCCTATGGGTGAGGGGGTATGTGGGGTGAGGGACAAGGAGTGACTACTAAGTGGGTTTTCAAGAGTGGCGATGAAAATGTTCTAAACTTGGACAGTGGGATGGTTGCACAACTCAGTGAATATAGTAAAAATCAATGCACTGTATTCTTCTAATGGGTGAATTTTATGTCATGTGTTTATCTCAATAAAGATGTTAAAAAAAAAAGAATACAAGGAGATTCATGTTACAGTCTTAAACTTTTCCAGTTGATAATAAAGGCCATTCTGAGGTCAAATCTCCACATTGTTAGCTTTTTATATCACAGGCAAATTGATGAAAAAGGAAATTTCAGTGTATCAGATGAAAGATAATGTGATCATATTGGAAGAGTATGGATATTCAAGATTAGGAAATTTATCATCGAAGATCAAATTCTGCTTTCTGAAGTGCTACTATGAAATTAAAATGACAGTTTCTGTTTTTGCTCAGAATTAGTCAAACGTCATGCTACGACAGGCACAGACTTTGGAGAACTTGTCAGAGGTCACAGCTGAGCCATTTCCATGGCAATTGCCCATATTACTGTCTTGAATTACCTTTCATAGCTCATGTGTCTTTTCCATAAAATTTAATCATTTCACTTCAGGAATAATAAAAAAAATGTCAAATTTAATTTTGACTCCTTGAATATTCTCATGATGTAACATGATGCAGCCATGATTTTTATATATAAAAATTTGCATTTTAGTTTTTCAAATTCAGATCTGCAGGGAAATGCAAAGACATTAAGTGTACAATGTAACGAGTTTAGATGAATGCATACGCCCATGTAACACTTCGGTGAACATATAAAATATTTCTAGCACCCCCAAAAGTTTCCTCAAACCAATCCCTCACCGCCGCCACTATGTTCTGATTTCTATTGCCAGGAATTAGTTTTGTCTGTTCTGGAATTTCTTATGATTAAATTAGTATAGTATGTAGTCATTTGTTTCTGGTTTCTTTTCAACACAATGTTTGTGTGTCTTAGTTGGCCTAGAATGCCATAATAAAATATCGTAGACTGGATGACTTAAATAGCAGAAAGTTACTTTCTCACAGTCATGAAAGCTGCAAAGTTCAAGATCAAGGTGTCAGGGGGATCAGTGTCTGGTGAGAATTCTCTCCTTGCAGAAGGTTGCAGATGGCCACCTTCTCACTGTGTCCTCGCATGGCCTTTCCTGAGTGCGTGTTTGTGGACGTGCGGGGAGCAGAGAGCGTTGGGGGAAGGGGGAAGAAAGAGAGAGAGAGAGAAAGCGTTCTCTCTTCCTATTCTTGCATGTCCTACTGGATTAGAAATCCACCCTTTATGACCTCTTGTAACTTTCGTTACCCACGGAAAGGCCCACCTCCAAATCATGGCATCCACGTACGAATGGGGAACGGAGAATTCAGTCCATAACATGAGATTCATACAAATTGTCAGGGTATCAGTACTTAATTCATTTTTAATGTTAAATAGTATTCCACTATGTAAATATACTACCATTTATTTATAAGTTCTAGCGATTATAATTTTGATTTTCTGTTTGGGTTATTTTGGGTGAAACTGTTTTCATATACAAATATTTGTGGATATATGTTTTATTTCTCTTGAGAAAATATCTAAGAATTGCTAGGCCATAAGGTAGGAACATACTGAACTTTATAAGAAGCTGCCAGACATTTTTTCCAAAGTGCTGTAAAATTTTTCATTCCTATGAGCAATATTTGAGATTTCCAGCTACTCTACATTCCTGGCCACATTTTGGCCATTCTGGTTGGTGGAATCTTTCGATGTTGTTCTAATTTGCATCTCCCCGATGCCTAATGGTGAACACCTGCTCACAAGCATTTATCATTTGTTTATCTCCTTCTGGAAATTGTCTATTGAAATATTTTGTCTCTTTTTATTAGGTTATTTGTGTTTTTAAAAAATTGATTTATAGGGGCTTGTATACATTACAGACACGTCTTTTTGTCAGATATATTGTATATATTTTCTTCCAGTCAGTGGCATGCCTTTACATTTTAAAATTTTCTTTTTACTGTCTTTTCATTTGCTGAGAAGTTTGTAATTTTAATGAGGTACAGTTTATCAAATTTTTCTGTTCTCCTTAGTTATTTTTGTTATCTCTAGGAAACTTTTGCCTGCCCAAGGTTGTGAACATATTCTACATTTTCTTCTAAATGTTTCATAATATTTTGTTTTTCTCAAAATTCATTTCAAAATAATTTTTGTTATATGAAGGTAAAAGTTCATGCTTTTTCTTTACATTTATCTAATTGTTCCAGCATCAATTCTTGACAATATTTTCCTTTCTAAATCAAATTACCTTGATGCTTTTATTGAAAACTAATTAACCAGATATATTTCTGGAATTTAATCCTTCCACTGCTCTGTTTGTCTACTTTTCTGTCAATACCACATTGTCTTGGTTATGGTGGCCTTATGATAAGTCCTGAAATCAGATACTGTAATTCCACGGTACTGTCCTTTTCCCAGATGATTTTTGGCCATTCCAGGTAATTGTTTCCATACAAACTTGTAGAATTAGCTCATTTCTTTTTTTTTTAAGCCTATTAGAAATTTGATTGAGATTGCATTGGATCATACAGATTTAATGTAATAATACTTTGTTGAGAACATATGTATCTATGTTCATAAGATATTCATCTGTAATTTTTTTTCTTTTAATGTTTTTGTCAGGTTTTGATATTGGAGCTATGCTAGCCTCAAAACAGTCTGAGTTTTCTCTTTTCTCTATTTTCTGAAAGGGTTTGTTACATGTGGCATTATTTCTTCCCTAAAAAATGTGATATAATTCACCCATTAAAACCATATAAATCTGATGTCTTTTGGAGAAGGATTTTGTTTGAAAAATCAATTTCTTTAAAAAATAAAGACCTATTCAGATATACCATTTCTTCTTGTTTTATCTCTGGTATGATGTGTTTTGCTAGAATTTTTTTTCCACTATAGCTAAGTCATCAAATATGTTAACATAACATTATCTGTAATATTCTTTTGTTATCCTTTGTGTCTTTAAGATCTGTAGTGAATCAGGTCTGGTCTTTCCTTTCTAATATTGGTCACTTGGGTTTATCTACCTTTCCCTTTGTCAGTTTCGCTAGAAATTTACCGGTTTCAGGATTGCTAATATTCTGTTAGCTTGCTTTCTATTTCACTGATTCCTCTTCTTATATGCATTATTTCCTTCTTTCTACTTATTTGGATTTAATTTTCATTTGCTTTCTAGATTTTTCGGGTGGAAATTTATATGAATAATTTAAAAATTCTTTTGTTTAAAGCTCCAAGTTTCACTTTAAGCAGTGCTTTGGCTACATCCCCAAGTTTTGTATGTTGTATTTTCATTCTTTTAGTTTGAATTATTTTTTAAGTTTCCTTTTGATTTTCCTTTGATCCATTTGTTACTAAGAATTGCTTAATTTCCATATTTTGGAATTTTCCTAAATGTCATATTGTTATTGATTTCTAATTCAATCCTACTGTGATCAGAGTACAGAAAGTTGACCCAGCACAGTTTAATGAACGTTTCATCTGCACTTGAATTAGTTTTCCGCATTGTTGTGTGTACTATAAATTTCAATCACAATAAATGCTGATAGAGTTAAAGTCTTCCGTATTTCTATTGATTTTGTCTTTTTCTATCAATTATTGAGATGTCATAAAATATCGATGATTATTACTCCTTTGTCTGATTTATTTTATTTTTGTCAGTTTTTATTTTAAAACTATTTTTAAATGCACCTCTATTTACAATTGTTACGTCTTCCTGATGAATGCACTTATATCCTTGTGCCATCTCAACTTTCTTGTGCCTACTTTTTGCATGTAATATATTTTCTTATCCTTTTCATTTCAACCTATCTTATAGTTAGCATATGAGTCTTAGCTATTTATCCAGGCTGACAATCTCTGCATTTTCACTGGGGAGTATAGTACATTTATTATTAATAATTCAGCAATTAGTAATATGTGTGGGTTTAAACTGACCATCACACTATCACATTCTATTTGTCCCAACTGCTTTAGATTCTTTTGTTTCTCCTTAGTCAAATGTATTTTAGTATTGCATTTTATGTCCTCTATTAGCTTTTCAGCTAAACCTCCTTGGTTTAATAAACAACAAAAAATTAGTTATTGATTTTTGTTTTAATTCAATGTCTGTCTCCTTTATTTCTTTCTGTTTATTGTTAATATTGTATCACTTCTTGCAAAAAGGTAGAAACCTATAATACTGTATTCCATCCTTTGTGCTAATTTTCACATATTACTTCTTTGCATGTTATAAACCCTACATTATATTGTATTTTTGCTTTAAATAGTTGATTGTCTTTCTAAAAATTAACAAAAAGAAGACAGTCTTACATATTTACTCACAAATTGACCATTTCTGGTGTTCTTCATTCCTTCCTATAAATCTGATATTCCTTCTGATATAATTTCCTTTCAGACTGATTCTTACGGTTCTTATAGTGCAGGTCTGCTGGCAACATATTATCAGCTTTTATCTACTTAAACTTGTTTTTTCAGCCTGATATTTTCTGAACTTGTATTGTAGGCTCATATTTTTCACCATTTGGAAAAAAATTGACATTATTTTTTAAATCTTTTTTTCTTTCTCATTCTTTCTCTCCTCTCAGGAATTCTGATGAAATGTTTTATCATTTTATATTGTCCCACCAGTCACTGAAGACCTTTTCATTTTGTTTTCCTTTTTTTAAAAAAAATCTCTAATTCTCAGTGTGGATAAATTACTATCGACAATCTTCAAGTTCACTGACTTTTCCTTATGCATTGTTCCATCAGTTGTTAATCCCATCTAGTGATTTTTTAAAAATCTCATATATTGTATTTCAGTTCTAGACATTCCTTTGATTCTTTTTCTAGTTTCAACATTTCTGCTGAGATTTCTCACCTGGTTATTCCTTGTGCCCTTTTCCTATAAGTTCATAAAATATGTATAATAATTGCTTTTTAAAAAGTCATTTTTGGCTAATTCCAGCATCTGAGTAAAATGGAGTCTGTTTCTATTGGTTGCTCTTTCATCTTGATTTGGGGTCACATTTTCCTTCTTTTTTGCATGACTAGTAATTTTTTATTATATAGTAAATATTATGTTTGATTCTTTGTAGGAAGGCTGGCTTATATTATCTTCTCTAAAGGACATTAACTTTCTCATCAGGACAAATTATTGGTAGACTCATTTACTTTTGCAGGCATGGTTTTATGCTTTGCTAAGCTGGGCTTATTTTGATTTTGCACCCAATAGTCATTACTCTTAATGTTTGATTTTTTCCAGGTCTCTAAATGCTCAAGGAACTCAGGAAGGTTTATTCTCTCTGGCTGGGCTGGAGCTCAGTCGGCTGTGGCCCAGCTCTGTCGGACCTCTCTTTACCTATTCAGTTCTCAGACACACAGCAAGCATTCTCACATGCAAGAGTGGCCCAATTCTCAGCTAAGGATCCAAGAAAACATACCTGTAAACTTCGACCCACTCCCCCTGCTCAGCTGCCTTCCTTTGGTACACTGTCCCCCAAATCCTAGCCGCCTCAGTGGCCGCAACCCCAATGTCTTTCTCCTCAGATCAGTGAGATCACTACCCTTCACTCTTCAATTGAGTGCCACCTCCACACAAGCTGGACAGGGAAGTGTCACCGTGAAGACAGCCAGCATGAACAACAGGGCTCATCTTGCTTATTCCCCTTCTCTCAACAACCAAAGTCCCTTGCTGCCTTTTGTCCCGTCCCTGAAAAGTTGACATACACTTTGCCTGGCTTTATAATTGTTTAATATGGAGGGATAAGGAAATAGTAGTTATTCTATCATGGCTAGAAGCAGAAGCCCCTGATATTAAATTTTAAAGCTTTGTTTATTGTGTGAAAATTGCATATATACGCAAGTGAGCACATATTAATATAAATGTGCATTTTAATGTGTATGCATTGCATAGTTAGTGTTTAATTCTAAGGCTTAGGAATCTGACTCTTAGGTATCAATCATGTAATCTAGATAAATATTGTTCTACAAGGATCTATGTCCTTTTCTATCATGTAAAAATAAGAACATTGTCTACCTCACAGCATTGTTGTGATTGTTAAGCACTTAGCACAGTAAATTGCACATTTTAAATACACATAAATGTTAACACTATTCTATGTATGTTACATAAAAAATATCTAGAAAGAATATCACTAAACCTAAAAATTAATTATTCATGGGTATTTATTTATTTTGACCTATGCAATCCCATGTTCTTTATCTTGAATATTTTCAATAATCAAAATAAATATTATTTATAGGAAATTTGACTCCCAGAATATTTGATAGTAAAAGCCCCTAAAATAAGCCTATGTTAACCTATAAGTACTAATAGTATTTCTGAAAAAAAACATTCTTTCTTCTAATTTCTTTTTTTTTTTTTTTGGCTTATAAGGAAAATAATAAATAATGAAACTATGTTGATAGTATGCACATTTAAACATTCAATGACAGAGGGAACTAAGATTGTGAAAATCCTGAAACCATTATAAAACCAGTAATAAGCACATATGACTTTTCTTGTCTTTTTTTTTTTTTAACTGAAAACTATTTAAACTCCTGATTACTAAAGAAACTAGCAGAATTTAGAAACTAATTTATAAATGTGTATATTTTGGTGATATTATTACCCTTTATGGTTAGAAAGTGTGTTTTAAACAAAGATAGCATTTTTAAAGGAACAACCATGGTTGTTTCTTGGTGAATAAAGGAATAACTTCACGAGCAAATAGTCTGAACTTTATTATAAAAGAAATGTTGCTTTTGTGATTTGTTTTAAATGTACGTTTTTTGGGTTGTCTTTCAATTAAAAGCTCTTACATTGGAGAATAACCTCTCTTATGCTCTTGATTTTCCTTATCAAAACAGAGTTGCTTGGAGCTTATTTGGCCCTTTTGTGTTTCGACTATCTATGAGCAGAGACGTGTTTCCTACCTTAAACTTATTTCTATTTAAAAAAAAAAAAAAAAAGTGCCCTAAACCCAGATGTTAGGAATCAGATAGTATCGGAATATTAACAATGTTATTTGAGAAAGTTTCAGATCACAAACAAAAATAATCCAAAAGAAGAAGAACATTAGATTATAACCTGGTAGGAAAAAAAGAAAGAAAGAAAGAAATGTTCCCTTCTTTCTTCTCTTGATATTTTTGCTTGTTATTAAGTTCGAATTCTCTGAATTGTGAGAAGCTAAAATAATTCACTACAAGATGAAAATGCATGGACCTGGACAAGCTTTAGAAAATGGTTGCTTCTTTGAGCT
>NW_011888880.1:4292811-4312135 GCF_000151845.1 Pteropus vampyrus | reverse complement strand
ACTCTTCTGTTAATATGTATTCACTATTCAACTTCACTAATTTTAAGGTTTCTATTTAGAAATGGTTAAATAAGTTGTCAATGATACTGTAATATATGAAAATCTAAACAGATTACTATTTATACAAGAAGTTTTAAACCATTCAGAAGCATTTTAATACCTCTTTAATATTGACTGTTTTTGATGTTAAAATACAAATAATTGCTATATTAATTATACATCTTTATACATTTTCAACCAAGAAGAAAAAAATACTATAAAGTCATGATTTTGTACCACTTTCAAATGGTTCTGACATATAAAAATTAAGTCAAATTTAGTCAAATTATATGAAAATCACTACCATGGCTAAACAAATTATCTTTAGTGTAATATTGCCATTTTATTAAGTATTTGAAATGGGCAAGTTTATTTCCAAAGCATAAAACCCTAATAATTGTCAACACTGATTTTCGATTTGGTTGTGATTTGTTTATACAATGAATTAATGTAAAATCAACAAAACGGTGCTGTTTTAAATATTTTCATACTTCTCAATATAACTGAAAGAATTTTTAAAGCTTGTAGATTTTCCAACACTTTATGGCTTCATTTACGCAAAAGCATGTAAACAAGTACTGAAATTTCTAGCATTTACATATCTGTTCTTTGTCTCTCCCTCCTATTCCTGCTTCCAGCCCAACTTAGCAGAGATTCACATGTATGCACAAAACGTTTTTGTTTTCCTCCTACATTTTTATATTCACATGGAAGAAAATTAAAGACAAGGGAGTAATTTGCTCTACATCCCCAGCCAAATCATATCAATGTATGCCCTTGCTTAAATATCCATCTTAAGAACAAAAGATGTAATGCTTTGTATTGATATAGCAAATATTTTGGCCTGCCATACATTTGTAGCTTTATCTCTTTTCTCTCCAAGCCTTTGATCTTACTGTCTTGTGGGAAACATTCATTTTTACTGTTGGTAAACAATTTCCCAAAGCTAAAGAAATTGCTTGTTTCTTCGCCTATAACTAGACAAAAGGCAAGTGGGTTAGAGGATCTAACTGTATTTGGAAGGAAAATTTTGTACGTAAACTCAAGTGTCCACTTTCAAATATTCCTGTTAAGTGTGATGAAAGAAAAAAATTAAAAGCACGTTCAGAGAATATCCCAATTTTTACTGCCACGACATCCCTGTGGGATAAAATGAAATCCCAATGAAACCACGTCCCCAGGTCTATGCTGGAATCATTCCATAACTTATATAATTTTCCTACTCTAAGCAGTTCATTTTTCAAGAGCTCCTGTAAAATATGACACCAGGAAGAAAAACAGAAAATAAGGTACTATAAATTGGATTAACCAAAACTTCTTAGCAGGACTTCTCCTTGTTTACAGGAGACATTTCAAAAGAACTTGGTTAACTCGGAAACCTCTGTTCCACGCTCTTTTTGTTGTAAACATTAGACTTTCTATTACTTCATTTTTCTTGCTTCGGGATATATCAAACAACAAAAAAGTTTGTTGACTGTATCCACTAGATCAGTTTCTCATTGCATGTTCTATAGATCATCTGTAATGGAATCTCTTGACAGAGGGGAGGAAGGGTATTCCTATTGAAAAATGTTGATTCATGGGCTATATCCAAACTTAATGAACCAAAAATTGAGACCAAAGGACACTTGCATCTACTTTTAAATAAGCTTCCTAGATGGTTCTTAAGCAAACCGAATCTTGAAAATCATCCCTGCATAGTCAACACTTGATGAAACATGTCTGTATATGTACAAATTTGAACTCGCAAGAATATGCAGATAGTCACTTTGTAAGTGATAGATATACATTGGAGTAATTAACAAACCTATGAATAAACTAATGAACTGGGAGTTGAAACACATCCACAAATTGTTCGGTTCTATATAGAGGCTAATGTTCACTTAAATTCACCTTCTCCAAGCCCAAATATAGCAGATAATTAGAAAAATATAGGAAGCAATATTACTACTGCTGTATAGTGATATGAACTGGTACTGTTCAGATAGAGGCACATGATAGTTGCTGAATGAAAGTATGTGTTTGAATGCATTTTCTCAAAAGTCACTGTAATTTAGAAAGACAAGCACAGCGCTAGTAAACTCTGAGGCCACACTTCAACTTGAGCTCACTTGGGATTTGTGTGGGAAATGACAGCACTAAAGTAAGCTGAAGTCAGAATCCGGAAACACAGGACAAAATGTGACAGCAGGGAGGGACATTTCATAGAACTTCTGTTACAATAGAGCACATGGTTTAACAGGGGGAAATATTTATTACTCGGCATGTGAAGGATATTTTCAATCATCGTACAAGGTCCTTATTTTCCAATTATACTAGTTCATTCCGGGAACATTTAAAAATATATGTGTGTATTTTCTATAATGTTTAGTTAATTGTGGTCATTAATTACCAGTGTAACTACTAATGATGTTGAGACTATCTTCTATTTAAAAACAAGGTCTACTTAGATGGAGATTATTTGGAAGATATGTTTTAGATTTAGAGCACTAACAGTGGTGCTCAAAACCGCTTTATCTTGACATCCACAAATTTAGATATTTTAATCTCTAATACGTACTCATTCCATATTAAGTTACTTTGGTACTATAATGAATGAATGTCTAAGCAGTATGTAAAGTAATCTTACAGATAATATTAAAGTATCCATAAATTTAATTTGGAAAGCCCTCAGACTTTTTAAAAGAATCTTTTCTACAAAGAATCCTCATTTTAAAGTGACAACTTTTCTGTTATACTGATATGCCCAAGGGATCAACACTCAAAGGGAACAAGGTTTGTGTGTATGTTCACATACTTTAGATCATTAAAATATAGGTATGTCGTATCGATAGGCAGACAGATTTTTTAAAAAATATTTAAGCCCCTCTCCCTTTTAAAACATAATTGAGTGACAGTACCTATTTCTCATTAGGTGAAATGCATGTTGTTATTTTACAAATATGGGTGCTTTCTGCTTTAAGAAGTCCAATTAAAAAAATCAGAACAGAGAGTGAATGTTTATTTTCAAAATGCAAAAGATTTGCCGAATGATCATCTTAATGCAATGAGTCCCTCCAGAAAATTAAGTTTATTCTATATTACATAATTTGGTAAGATACTGAGGTTTTAGAAACTCAATTACTATATTCTGCAAAGAATATCAGTATAATTATACTTGTTCTTAATTATTAAATTTAAAACAAATATATATTTTCAATCACTGAGTATATTTTGGTAATATAATCTTAGTTTCCATTTTTATATGACTATGAGCTAAGACCAGAAAGTATAAAGTATAGTGACTAATTCTGTTTTTCTTTTGGGGCATCTCTGGAATGTGATTTTTAGCTATTAGTCTCATCATCAATTCTGAGAAAGCCTAAAAAAATCTTTTAAAAGTAATATCCCATACTAAAATATGTAAGTAGTTGTGTCTTTCAAATAATTCTGATATTTTAAAATGAGTATAAATTATATAGAGAACAATCAAACATGCAGTTGCAATTAGTATTTCATCAAGAATAAGATAAAAATGCATGTAATGAAAATGGGCTCACAGTTACAAGCTAAAATATCTTTGAAACTAATGAAGTTTTTTAAATTTTCTTTGAAAATATAAAGATTTTTATAAATATCCTGTACCCTTGTAACTTCTTTCCATTTTTGAAAAATTGATTTTAATAATTTTTTTTTTAAAGTGAAGATTCTTTATAATGCTTTATTCATTGTGGCCATTAATTTCTAGCATAATTACTAAAATATTTGAGAATATCTTATATTGGAAGTTGAGAATTAGTTTAACGTGACATGGCAGATATTTTATTGAATATTTTCTGTAATTAGAGGATTGATTTCAGAGGTGCTTAAAACTGTTATATCTTAAAATTCCAAATTTAGATATTTTATTCTCTGATATACATTAATTCCATATTAAGCTACTTTTGTACTATGAATGTATAAGTAGTATTTAAAGCAATCCTACAGAAAATACATAATCTACTTAAAAAATTATAGATGTTGTGCTATAATATTTTTGCATACCCAATACATTTAGAAAAGAAATCCAAAAATATGCAATTAAACAACCGTGAAAAACTAAGTATTAATTAGCATATATTAACAATGCTAAATTTCTTAATAAAAAAACAAGGATCAGTAATTTTACTTGCTTCTACTACCTCCAATAAAAGGCTTTTTTTCCTTCTTCTAATCAATCAATTTTCCTGAGGAATAATTCTTTGTTATACTAACATAAAATAATAATTATATCTTTTACTTATTTATCACTTCAAAAAGTTTAGAGTGCTTCTCATGCATAATAAATAATTTTTCAGTCTGTTAAATCTTGGTATGTATAATAATGACAATTTAAACCCTTAAAACAGATAAGCTGTAGCAAACTCATTCTACAAAGCGTGATAGATTTAAAAAGATATTTTGAATACTAGATGTCTCTCTTTCATGTTACACTGATTCTATGTAATAAAATTTGATTTCATGTAAATTTTCAAGAATTTAACATTTGTATTTTCTGCAAATAAGGGCAATCACGTTTCTCTAGAATCAGTTTCAACAATATTATCTTAAAATTCTATAAAATAAACAAAATTAAGGAAATGCAATATTAAAAGGACTATGAAGGTAGATTTTTATAGTTTCCAAATTAATTTAGAAGTATTATGCCAACTGATTTCATTGAAATCTAATTGAGTATTAGTGGAGATATACATGGCTATTCAAGATGTCAAGGCATAAAAGTGAATAATTAATAACCATTTTATACTATACTCATACCTGGCATATTCATCTATTATACCATGACTGAAAAAATTCTTAACTCTCTGATTAACTGAAATTATTCATGTACTGTACATCTGTTTGATTTCATGTAAAAGATGAGCCATTACCTTAGTGAAAGAAATAGCAGATTAATAAGTATTGAATTTACATACACTAGTGGCTTTTGAAGAAAACTCTAAGTATGTACTTTAAATATACATATTTTTTAGATAATTGAAGGATATTAATGGGTGGAATGTTTGAGCTTTAAAGTCAAACATGTTTTATATACAAATGACATTTAATAGATGAACTTTCTGGGCAAAACAGCCTTTTGGATATAATTATCTGCTGTATCACCTTTGTTCACTGAGACTAGGCAACAGGGCAAGCTGCATGGGGCATCACTCCAGGGACAGCCCAGTGGGCTTGGGATGGTCCACGTTACCACAGGGAGACCTCACGGCCCAGAGATGAGCATTAGAACACCACCTGCCGTCTGTGCTGATGTGTGGAATCACATGGAGACGGTCCATGTGACTGTCTCTTATCCTTCAACTATCTCTTATCCTTCAACCTGCTCAGACTAGAGGCTAAAATGTTTAAATTTAAAAAAAAAAAAAAAAAAAAGAGGATCAGCTATTAGCTGCTCACATTAGATAGTCTCCAAAACCCAATCTTCTGTTGTGGGAGACTAGAACCTTCAGAATAGGGTGGCCGAGATCTAGGAGCAGCAGCATTACGTGGACACCTGGGACTCCTCAGAGTCTCCTGATGTCGTGACCTTCTGTGATTTCCTCTCTTCTGCCTAGATATTCCTGAGACTATCGGGAATTGCAAAGCAATTCTGAGCGTGCTTGGATTCCTTCAAAAGATCCTTCTGACAGGATATAGTTGCCTTCATGTGGACACCCGCGGGCCACGAGCTGTCATTTACAGGAAAGGAGAGAAAGGACGATGTCAGCACAACACAGTGTCAATTCATAGTTACTGCCCA
Source organism: Pteropus vampyrus (assembly GCF_000151845.1). Classification (NCBI taxonomy): domain Eukaryota; kingdom Metazoa; phylum Chordata; class Mammalia; order Chiroptera; family Pteropodidae; genus Pteropus; species Pteropus vampyrus. The sequence goes on along the minus strand of NW_011888880.1, from coordinate 4,306,338 downwards.
AAGCAGAGGAATGATTGACAGGCACAGTCACAGAGCATAACTGCAAAAAAGTACATTCCTAGGGGAGCACACCTACGGGGTAATCAGCACACGCTGCCTCCCAAACATAGGTCTGCTTGTCCTGCAGGACTCACCGGAGGACCCGGCTTCTTTGAGACACATTCTCTGATTGCCACCTGCTACTTCTGCATCAGGGGCTGCCCACAGCAAGTGTTCAGTGAGCAGCTACTGAATGAAGCAAACGAAGAAGGTACCACACACTAATGACTGGAGGTGGGGAGATAAGATTCCTTAAAAAAACACTCAGACTTAAATGTTCTTTAAAAAAAAACAAAAAAAAAAACCAATACCATGAAGTGGAAATGCCGTGATATAGTCCCCTCAATGCTGGAATGAATGCAGTCATTATAACATCAGAAAATGACAATGAACTTGCCATCACTGAGTCACAACACCTCCACAGGCCTATGCATGGAGACCTACATTATTTATTAAAATGATAGTATTTTACTACCATAAATGCTTAAAACCAAGGAATCTGTTTTAGAAAAAGAATTTTTTAATAAGTGTTTACTTGTGGGATTCTATATTCTGTATGCTAAACTTATTTGAAATTTTCAAATGAATAGACTGTTTATTCTCTTAGTACTATATTCTTACAAAGTATTGGAAAAATGTTCTAATTATTTAGAATAGAATAACTGATATCACTGAATTAAAAACACATTGTTTTATATGTGGATCACTTTCTCTGAAATAAAATTTCATTCCTTCTTTTGGGACAACAGTTTTTCAAAGGGAAGTTCGAATTTTAAAAATTACTATGAAAAGATTTCTGATGAAACATAAACATACATTTACTTCATCAACAGATATAAAAGGATTTTCTACATGCTCAACATTAATAAGGTTTTTATTAAAGTAATGGGTCTGTAAAAACCATTAAAATCTCTACAAACTTTTCTGTTTAAACTACCATTTATGGAAGACATAAAACATTAATTTACTCTCTGCCCCTTTAAATTTTACTCTATTTTTCTAAAACTACTTTGAAATAACAGAAGACATTCTTGGGATGAGAACTGAAATATGTACTTTGGATACATTTTATAGACAAAAGGTGTGTTCGAGGCAATTATAATCAGAGAATAAAGCGAACAGACTTGAATCTTTATCACAATTGCACACAGAATAAAGTTTGATTAAATAGTCAGAAGGTAAAGGGCTGCATATACAAAGCACAAAATACAATCTAATATTTTTCATGCTTAGGTGATTTCAACTTAGTTTTCACATGCAAATTCATGAAATCTAACATAAATAAAATGTGCGTTAAACTCTTTCTTTCCCCTAAGACAAAACTATCGAAACTTAAAATCTCTTAATCACTACACATTTTTACAATGCCAGAGAAGAAGAAAAAAAAGAGAAATGATTAATTTTTAAAATTACCCAGCAATTCCATTGCATCGTCTTCATTATCAATATCTTCTTCTGTCACAGATGGAGTGGGGCTGTGAATTGACTCAAAAGAATCTTGAGAGAGCATTGCTGCCAGGAGTTTCTTATGTCGCTGTTGCTGCTGTTTTAATCCCTTTGTCTTGGGTTCCACCTTTAAGCTGAAGAAATATTTACGTGTTAACTTTCAATGATGGTGACATGAGGCATTAGCTGTGGCAAGTAAAGAAAATCTAGAAACAGTTCATTTAATTATTTTGCTATGCATATTTATGGACATAGTAAAATTCTCCCCGAGGATAATAAAATTACGATTCTGTCTTCTTTCTTGGAAATCCTTTGGTACCTCATGAATGATTTCCCAAGTGGATATAGAGCAAGTTTTTCATTTTAATAAAGTCCAGCTGATCAGCGATTTCTTTCATGGATCGTGCCTTTGCTGTTAGATCTAAAAGGTCATTGCCATGCCCAAGGTCATACAGGTTTTCCCCTGCTCTCTTCTAGGAGTTTTACAGTTTTGTATTTTACAATTACGTCTATGATTCATGTAGAGTTAATTTTTGTGATGGGTGTAAAGTCTGTGTCCAGACTCGTTTTTTTTAAACATGTGGATATCCAGTTGTTCCAGCACCATTTGTTTAAAAAACTATCTTTGCTCCATCGTACTGCCTTTGCTCCTTTTTCTGGGTTCTCTATTCTATTCTGTTGTCTATTCTTTTGCCACTATGCACTGTCTTGAATACTGTAGATTTATAGTTAAGTCTTGATGTCAGGCATTATCAGTTCTCTTATTTTGTTCTTCTCTTTCTATAATGTGTTCACTATCCTGGGTCTTCTGCCTCGCCACATAAACTTTAAAATCAGTTAGTTGATATCCACAAAATAACTTGCTGAAATTTTGATTGGGTATATGCATATTTTTAGTCTATTTTCTCTTCGTTGTTCACTTTGGATAGATTCTATGGCTCTATTCTCACATTCGATAATTCTATCCTCTGTCATCTCCACTCTATTACTGAGTCCATTCAACAAGTCTTAATTCCTATTATTATCTTTTCGGTTACATAATTTCCATTTGGTTCTTTTCTATTTTCTAGTTCTTTGCTGATATTTTGCATGTTTTCATTTGTTTCAAGAGAACTTAATATGGCTTGTTGAAGCATGTTTATGATGGTTGCTTTAAATTCTTTGCCAGATAATTTCATCATCTGATTCACCTCAATGTTGGCGTCAATCGTCTGTCTTTTCTCATTTAAGGTGTGATTTTCCTGGTTCTTGATATAATTGGTGATTTTTTTACTGTAGCCTGCACAATTTGGCTATTATTGTAGGAGACTCTGGGTCCTATTTAAATCTTTTATTTTAGAAGGCAGCCACCTGCAGTGCTTGGCCTACTTTTGCAGCCTGTGGTTCCAATGACAGTTTAATTTCTCAGAGCCCCTGCAGTACTAATTTAGTCTGCCTGGTTTATCTGTGTGGCTGCGGCTCCCACTGGTGCCTGCTGGTATTGCCTGAGGGGACGAAAGCACCGCCCCAGGTAGGGGAAGGGAATATATGACTGTGAGGACAACGGGGTTCCCGCGTCAAGCTTCACGTTGGAGGAATCCCTCTTCCTGGTGTCTGTTTGTCCAGTAAAAGACACTGCACTTCCAAGAATGTGGAGTCCCAAGTCTGGCAGGAAAGGACAGCGCGTCCTCCAGCCACTTATTGCCAGTGAGCTTCTTGCTCAATCGCCCTGGCCAGTGCCACCAGGCTCTCCTGGTATTGTTGGCAGGACTCCTGTTTGGTCAGGGGGAGAAAGGAACTTATCTGGGCCACCCGCTCCTCTTGCTAGTCCGGGGCTGGGAAAAGCCAGACCTAGGTTGCCTTATGCTGTTGGGTGGGAGGTCACAAGTCACCTGCCACTACGCTCCCTCCAGCTGTCAGGTCCCTAACCATTCCACTTTCTCTTAACATTTTTTACAGTGAAAAGTTACTTTGATTGCCTCTTGCATTATTTCCACGGTTTGTAGTTGTATTTAATGCAGAGAAGCAGAGAGAAATGAGTCTGCCATCTTTTCTAAAACAGAGGTGACAGATAACTTGTTAATTATAAAAGGCAAATGACACCTTTAGAATGAAGAAATCTAGTGATACCACCTTAACCAAATGAACAAACCCAGTATCACCGATAATGGGGCAAACCGACATTATGATCCTCGGTGCAATAAAATAAGGAAGGCTATGATATCACCTATGTAGAATTCTTGCCAAAAATGTTTAACCTGAATTTAATGATCAGAAAACAGACATATCTGGATTTGGATATTTGCCTGTGGTCTGCAAGGATTTCGATGTCATGAAGGGAAACAAAGACAGAGGCTGCTCTCGATGACAGACGGCTAAAGGGCCTTGACGGCTTAATGCCACACGCGATTCTTTATTGGACTTGATAAAAAGGAAACAAAAACACAAACTACAAAAATCCATAAAAGACTACTGGGAAATACAGAGACGCTTGAACATACGGTCTGTATTAGATAATTTTATGGTGACATTGTTAAAAGTTTTGGTGTGTTAATGATATAATAGTTGCATAAGAAAGCATGCTTATTCTTAGGAAATGCATGTTAAAGAACTAAGGAATTACTATGTTACACTATCTATAACTTATTTTCAGATGGCTCAACAACAACAACAACAACAACAACAACAACAACCAAAGAGAGATTGAGAATAAAATGATCTATTACCAAAGATAGAAAACGCAAAGGCAAAATGTTAATTGGTGAATACAGGTGGAAGGTATGTAGATACTGATGTTACTATTCTTAAACTTTCTGTAGTTGGAGACCTTTCAAAGTTAAAAGTTGAGGTTGGGAAATAAAAACTATATGAAGACAGACTCTTGTCAACAATATTTACTTCGACTTTCACGTGCATCCTAATTTAGGTTCCCAACTTAAATAGAAACTGTTACTGAGATGTTGGAAAAATATGTCCCATTTCAAATAAATATTTGTCTTCATTTTAGTAACTATCAGTGTAATTCAAATTCAATTAAAGAAAATTATTTTTACACTTTAATAGTAGAGATAAAACATAGAACATTAACTTTCGAGTAGATGGAAGAAGTTTATTTAGCTCCAGTTTCTTGCTATGGCATATGTCTTCTGCATATTTCATTGTGTCTTTTAAACTGAGAAATCATGTAACAATTTAAAAGTCTTTCTGGACTAACTTTATTCACTGAGAAGCAAACAAACAAATCAAAACAAATCTTAATTTGGATTTCTTCACTGACAGACCTAACATGGTAAATGGAATTTACATCTACATTGTTTATTGAAAATTATATTAGAATAATGATATTCATTCATAACTTTAGCTCCATTAGCTTTTGATTATGAGAAAAGATATACATATTGCTTTGAAAGAGAAATGCCTGTGGATTGCAGACATGAAAATTGTACCACGAGGGAAAAAACAGCACCTTGCTGCAGGGAAGCAGGGTCTTAATGCAAACGAGTGGTGGGCAGACGGGGAGAGATGAGTTTGGGGTATTTCGAGGAGCACTTAGGGTACTAGGCCTGCTCTTACCCAGATATTGAACTTAAATCTTAATGATAATGGGATTCTTAGAACATCTCCCTGAAGAAAAGCTGCAGAGCAAAGCAGTTAAGGGCACAGAATTTGGAGCAAGGCAGCCTGGCTCAGCTACTTAATAGCTATCCTTCCTGAGACAGTGATGTCACTGCTTTGGGATTTGGTTTCCTCATTCCCAAAGTAGGGATAATAACAACGTTTTCATGAGGATGAGGATGTGGAAAGCACACAGAGCAGTTCCCGAGGAGACAGTGGGCAGCATCCTAAATATTGACATGTCTCTCCGAGTGCCAACATCCCACAGAGAAAGGGACCAAAAAGAGGCTTTGGGGCATGTGATCAAGAGCAGCTAATGATTCGACGTGGTGCTAACACACTCTAGGAATCCACTTTGCTGTGATCTCAACCGAGATTAGGTGGAAAGGAGCGGTTTAAAGCAGCCAAGGAGAGGGTCCCATGCGCCTGCCTCTCCAGGGGGGCCACCACCTCCCGGCTCTGGATAGACCTGCATTCTGACCATGTGCCCTCTTCCTGCTGACCCCGCTGCACCCAGGTGCCCGGCCTCGCTCCATGTGCTGCACACTCTGTTTCTGTTTCTAGTAAGTATTCGTTTTATCTGATCCTGTGTGCTCTCTCCGGTGGAAAACTGGGTGATTCCTCTGTCAACCTATATCCTAGGCTTGTTAAGTTCACCATCACAACCTAGCAGGCAGAACCTGTGTCCTTTCTCTTGACTCTAGTTAGAAATTAAAAGTTCTTGAAGAGATCATAAAGTTTCACGCTTAACCGCTGTGTTTGATTTATGCATGAAATCTGTCTCCTTTTTTTATACGTCTGAATGTTATGTTTTTATAATCAATGTAGCAGACATTTATTAAATGCTTGCTACATACAAGGCATTGCGGGCACCAAGCTGCAGAAATAAAACATATTTCCTCGCCATTCTCTTCACTTCAAGCAATTATTTTGAATCTAGGATTTTTTTTTTTCAAGCTGATCTCACCCAGTACCCAGCACACTATCTTGTGTTAAGGCTCAATAAATATTTAACAACTTTACCACTTCTTTTGGAACCTCATTTTTTAAAACACAATAAATAAAATAAGAATTAATTTGTCTACGGCCATGCCACCCTGAACAAGCCCGATCCTATCTGATTTCGGAAGCTAAGCAGGGTCAGGCCTGGTTAGTACTTGGATGGGTGACCACCTAGAAAGACCAGGTGCTGTAGGCATAAAAAATAAATAAAAATAACTAAAAAATAAGGGATTATAAACTGACAAGGTCCTTGCAATCTATGAGGTCAACAAAGGGTTGCCTTGCCTAAAAAAAAAAAGAAAAATTTTAATTTAAGTAGATGTGTATGAGTCTTCCAACTTCATAGAAATGAAATCAGGGACACAGGAAGACTGGTGGTGGAACGGGAGAAGGAAGAACGTGCATATGGGACATGGGGACAAACGGCAGGTTACAGACGCATAGCTCCTATTCATCAGCCAACAATGACTAAGACCATTTCATGAGAGCTGAAACAACTGTTTTCGTTAGTCTCATTGAAACATGCAGTTTGGTCGTGAAGATGGTGCTGAGCTACGAGACCTAAACAGTGATTAAATCTAAAATGCCGCCCATTTAGTAAGAGTCCACCTATGAGTCTATGAGTCTTTATTCTGAACATATAAAAAAGACCTCATCAACATTCTAACATAAATATATGATTTAATTACATACTTTTTTGGCTTTAAAGAGAAATTTGATAGTCATATGTATGATTTTTGTATGTTTAAGATATTTTTTAGACTTCTTCGATTCCTTTAGAAGACTGATTTTTGATTAATCGACATCCTTGATGCTTAAAATTTACATTATAATATTCCTGAATTAATAAGTTTTAGTCTCTGCCATATGTATTATATGTATTATATGCCATATCATGTCCATAATAGTCAAAACCTGTATACTATTAAGGTTCTTTGTTTTTGGACTTCTTACGTAAAAGAGTACCCACCCATCCATTTTCTTCCTTCTTATTCTGGTTTATTTTCTATCATATTACTTATCACTAATTGAATTTACTGCATATATTTGCATATTTTCTTGTTTCTGGTTTGTTCCTTACTGCCAACAATGGGAACTCTAAGAGGAGGGGAACGGTCCAGCCTTTGTTTACAGATACAGCAAATGCAATTGTGAGTTTTAATAAAAAGGAAAACAACTTAATGGGAAATGAATTTGGCTTTTATTTTAATAATATATATTTCTAAGTTGTAAGATTTCCTATTCATTTTATGGCATATTACCATCTAATACAATGCTCACTTAAAAAAATGAAGCCAGTTCACCAGATCTATAACGTTTATTGACATTGTTCTTATTTTAATAAGGTAGTTCAGCTTATAGGAGCTTCATTAGGCTTTCAAGGCTTGATGAGCCTATTTACAAATTCACATTATGGTTTAGTACGTAATTTTAGGAAACCCATTACCCAGCTACTGCAAAGTCTAATTTAGATGGCTTAAAATACAATTACATAGGTTTACTAAACTTTTTTTTTATGGTGTCACTGGTTAACAAAATCCTGTAAGTTTCAAGTTTCGTAGGTTTACTAGATATTTGTTTACATTTATATTATAAATGTGTGATTGTTTTTAATAATTCTAAATGTGCAATAAATATATATGCTTTCCCACCAAATGGCTTGACAAGCCATAGCCATTGATGCCATTTGGTAGTATCCGACAACCTTCAATCATTTGCCAACATATTCACCTCCCTCTTTTTGAACCCCTCTTTCTTTCCTCAGTCAGATGCTTTAATTTCTTCCTTAAACTCTCTTCACTTAGAACCTCTTTGAGAATCTATGGAAGATGTGGCAGGAAAATGTCTATATGTACATACACACAACATTTTGCCCATAATTTCAAGAGATTCACAGACCTCTTGGGTCCATCCAGATACCATGCAGAGATCACAGACTCCATGTCAGCAGCTCTTATTCTATTAGCTTCTCCACATTGATCTCATAATTGTTTTGTTTTAACCAGCACCTAACCCTTCAGGTGACAGCAATGGGTACTAAAACTGTTGCCCTTTTTCATACATTGTTGTATTTTCAAGACCTAAGAAAAAAGTTCAGGTAAAGTTTACTATTGAAAAATAAAAGGGTTCCAGGAAAAAATTATGGGTCGCATTCTATCCATAAGACTCCTAAGTTTAATTATACCTTATATGTAAGCCTCTCTAATCTAACGGTGAAAGTCCAGCCTGTTGTGTATGTGTTATTCTGAATGAAAGGGTAAGATGGACTGTTGTAATAACAGCCAATCAAATAAGATGTGGGCAGTAGGAACAGGAAAGACTGAGATGTGTAAAGGGGCAAAAAAGGTAAGATAGACTATAAAGAATTCTTCCTATAAAGAACCTCCACTCAGCAGACGTCTACTGAAAGCCTTCTATCTACGGAAAGCCTTCTGTGTGCCTCCTTCACCCATATAACAGGTCTGCATCAGTCCCAGTGGAGGAGAGAAAAATGGAAGAAATCATCTTTGAAAACTGTTTTTTTCCCCAGGAAGTTAGTCTGTGAAAGTTTAAGACAGTTAAGTAACCATGTAAGCTCATTACTATCTAAGGGCAGCAGCTAATACTATAGTTACAAACTGTATGGTCATAAAAAGTTTCTCCTCAACCCATTCTTATTTGACCTTATCAAAGCCAACGCTGCGTGACTTCCTGGTATAAATTCAGAAATCTTGTTTCGTATTAGAAGATGGGAGAGATATAATTTCTAATCCATAGTTTATGGCTATTCTTTAAATTTAGTTAAGAGATGCATGTATTCTTTCAGCCCTAATGGGGCAACTGGGCAAGAGTTCACCACCACATTCTTTGTTTCATAGGTAATATTCCTCAACTCGTAATTTAAAGATACAAGTAAAATAAAACTGAAAACTTTTCAAAACAAGTATTCGAGAGATAGATGGCTTCGTGGATCGGGTTGTTATGGGTAGGTATTGAAATAAGTTGCAGGGGAGATTCCTCTTTATTTCATATTCAAGAGAGAAGAAGAGCTCACTGAAGCTAGGAAGAAAACAGAAATACTAACATTTGCAATAAATGGCTCCGATTATTATTATGACTAAATGAAAGCCGACTGAAAGTCGACATTTCTCTATTTTACATTTAAGAACTAAAGTTGTAGCAGTGAATAAAGATAAAGGTCTAGTGGGTTTCATAAGACTGGTATTAAAAATAAAATTACTCTCATTGACAGGTGAAATTGATCTGACATTTCACAAAAGCAGGCAAATGGATTTTTAAAAATGGTTTTCTTCTCTTTATATAGGACACTTCATCTATTTAAATAATTGAAAAGTTATTTCTCATGGAAATAGAATCAATTTTCTATATGCCTCAAGCACATTAGTGAGTATTCTGAATTTCCTTCCTTCCAGTCAAGTGATAAGTCAAAGTAAAAAGAAATCCCCCAAAGCTATTACATTGTAGAAAATACAATTTTCTCCTTGAGAAAGAATAGTTATTGGTTGCTGCTGAATTTAACATAGGAAATACAAAGTTACTGCGGCTATGCATGCACAGGAAAAATTCTTCTACAGTGCTCAGCTGCTGACACAGAAAGTTTTCGCTCCTGTCACATTTCAACTCATGTGTGTTTAACTCTACCTTCTCAATCTCGTGTAAGCCATGCTGCACCGAACACTTTTTCGTTCCAACTTTCTTACAGAAGTTGTCATTTTTGTTTTGCGTTTTACTCACTGTAATTGGTATTACCAAAAAAAAAAAAAAAAAGGCTATTCTGAATATACTGTTTTCTAATATACATATTTTCTAAATATACATATAACTATGACCTGGACATTTCAAAATCATGCTTCTACCAGTATACGGAAACTTAAGGCAAACCTCCCACCATAGTTTTGGGTATCACAGGTCTGAGTAAAATTTTATAGGTAATGCCACAAATTAACAAGTTGTAATAGTTTCAAACATTAAACAAAGAAAATGTAAATAATTATATTTAATCGTAATCATATTATCAATTCTAAAATAGTTCTAAACCAAAGTTTCTCTCTCTTTACATTCCATATTAACTCTGCCTTATATAATCTATTACACATTTAATAGTTTTCTTTTCCCAGTTGACTAACTTTATCTCTCTGATGTTCAGAAGTCCTCCCTCTCCAATTCTTTTTTTAAATTAAATTTAGTGGGGAGACATTGGTTAATAAATATTATATAAGTTTCAGGTGCACAATTCCATAATTCATCATCTGTATATTGGATTGCGTGCTCTCCACCCAAAATCTAGTCTCCTCTGTCACTATATACTGACCCCCTTTACCCCTTCACCCTCCCTCATCCCCCCCTCTGGTAAACATCCTCTGTTGTCGATGTCTATGAATTTGTTCATTTTGTTTGTTTGTTGCTTTCTGTTTTATATCCCTTGTCGCAGGGCGGTTTTTATGAACTTGACCCCAAAGGCAAAGGAAGTAAAAGCAAAAATAAATGGGACTACATCAAACCAAAAGGCTTCTGCACAGCAAAAGAAACCATCGACAGAACAACAAGGCAACAATTGAATTGGAGAAGATATTTGCAAATTTACCTCCAATAAGGAGCTAATATCCAAAAGATATAAAGAATTCATACAACTCAACAACAACAAAAAAACAATCCGCTTAAAAAATGGGCAGAGGACCTGAACTGACATTTTTCCCAAGAAGACATACGAATGGCCAACAGATATGTGAAAAGATGCTCAACCTCACTAACTATAAGGGAAATGCACATCAAAATCACAACAAGATACCAGCTCACACCTCTTAAAATGGCTTATCAATGAGACAAGAAACAAGAGCTGGCGAGGATGGGGGAGAAAAGCAGCCCTTGTACGCAATGGCGGGGTGTACATCAGCGCAGCTACTATGGAGAACGGTAAGGAGGTGCCTCAAAAAATTAAGCACAGAACTATCATATGACCCAGCAATCCCTCTTCTGGGTACCCACCCGAAAAATGTGAAAACATTTATTCATGAAGATAGATGCACCTCCAATTCTTAACGGTCAGCCCCTCCCTGCCCGGCATTATCGTAGGTCTCCACTGACAGCTTATGTCCTTGAAATTATTTCTCTATTTGGTATTAGTAGCAAAGAGATAGTCATCTTCTTAGGTGTAAACAAACAAACAAAAAAATCAAAACCAACACCTAGAAGCAAATCTAGTCGTGCTCTAATTTTAACACAGAGAAATTCATTTTTATCTTATGTGGAGTCTAACATAATTTTGTATATAAAATTGCTGAGTTATTTCAACAAAGTCATGGATTTGGATTTCTTTTCCCTTTACCTTTTAATGATTAATAATTTTCACAACCTCAGAAGACATCTTATCTTACCTTCCCGCGGGGCTAGGGCTGCTGTCTTCACTTTCCCATTGTTCATTTTTACTTCTAGGTATTGGGGGCTGTAGCATCTCAGCAGCTAATGGGTCAGCATCATTCTCTTCTCGACCAATCCATTCTCCAATCACACGGGGTCTCAGAAGAGAAGAATTAAATGCCACTGTTTCCTGAAGAGAAAAGAATGTGCTGCCTTAGATTATTTATTTGTATCAGTGGGACAACAGGGAAATAATTTTCAACTGCTTCCTCAAATCACACTACTCCTTTTTTATTTCTGAACTGACTTAAAAATTCAGTTCTTTCCACTTCTACAAGATGACTTACTCTATGCGATTTGTGCCGATTCCTGAAGGTCACTGTCACAAAGGACCTACGAGTGAAGTCTTTGATCTAGATTTAGAAGGTGCACGTATGTTCTAAGATGGGACAGGGTGAGCGTTTGTGATGGAGGAGTAAGTTGCAAGGCCCACATAGTGCAGGAGCTTGAGGTCGCTGGGAACTGGTAAGTAATTTCGCAGAAATGGTGTCTGGAGATGAAACGCGGAGACGGGGCTGGAAGCGTGCACTGCCTCCAACTGTGAGGCATTCGGGGCTTTTGGGGATGCAGCAGAAGTTTGAAGCAGGGCAATACCAATGACAGGTGTGCTATGCGAATTCAAAAATGTTAAAGCAATCTCGTCTCATAGACTTGGGTGTTATGTGGCTCTTGAAATGATATTTTAAATATTACATCATTTAATAATTTTAAATGATAAATGAATACTGAATACATGTAATTGCTAGGGATATTGTGGTAAGTGGGAAAAGGGCAGGTTAAAAAAAACAATACCTATTGTAAGATCTAATTTTTGTTTAACAATTCATATGGATATATACCCATCATTGATACACTAATCTATTCATTTATTCATTGTCTTATATTTATTAAGACTGACTATGTGCCAGATACTGCTTGATTTGTTGGGAAGAAAAATTGTAAGACTAAAATGGAATGGGTTGATCTGAATGGAGGGCCTACAGGTTTTAATTTATTCTTTTGCTATTCCTATGTCTTTTCAATATTCTATGATATGTATTTGGCTTGGAATGAGAAAAAATGTATTTTTAAAATATCTCGATCTGAGGAATACAAGCTTTGCTTAAATTACATTTAGCTATAATTTTTAGTATTACGAGAGTCTTGAACAATTCCTTAAAAATGTAGACTTGGTATTCTGAGTGTTTACAATTCCTCTAAATACTATGCAAATGAAATACAATAAAATACAGTATTACAAGATATACAATGTAATATTAATATACAAATACAGTACCAAGAGCAACATGAGAAATATGATTTGGACATACTTGATGAATGTTAATCCAAGAGATAATAAGCAACAGAAAGTAGCTGGATATCTTAATATTGATTCCCATCCCACATAAAATGTAGCAGATAAATTTTAGTAACAGTGTTTGCAAAACTAAGCAACTAATCTAAATTCTTTCTGTATTTATGTTCCCAGAATCAGAAAACCCAAGCACTTACAGTGGCTTTCAGCTGTGAAATCATGCAATCAAATTAATGTTTTGAAATTACTAGAAAGGCATATTCCTCTGCCATGATTTAATATTATGTGAAGTACAAAACTTAAAACTAACAGCCATTTTGTTAAATTTATACCTAAATTTGTTTCTAAAAGCAAACTGAAAGACATGTTTTAGAATTAAAAAATCTATAAACATATTCACAGCTTCAGAATCACTTTTGGCCTGTGTGCCCTTGAAATGTTACTTGTTCTCCGAATTTCACTTTCTCCAAAGTAAAAATGGTGATGATGGGAATTACAAAACCTACTGCTATCAGATGAATTAGTAGGGCAGCACAGTGAAGCCGCAGAATTTTGTACACATGCTAGACACATTTATTTAAGGATGTGGACTGTATTTAAACCACTTCCCTAAGAGTAATGATATATCTGGGAATAAAACGGTAAACAGAACCGCAGAAATAGGCCATTTTGGGTAAGAAAAGATGCTTGGTTGTAAATATGGGCAGAAAAACAAAGCAGGGTATTGACGAGGC
>NW_011888880.1:4286361-4292036 GCF_000151845.1 Pteropus vampyrus | reverse complement strand
AGCACAAACATCAGTACATGGGGAAAGAAAATTTTAAAATGCACGCTGAATGAAACGAGTTTTTGAAAATATTTTAAGTACACGGATAAACAAATCATTTAAAATGTCACTGTTAAACAATGTAAATCCTAATTATTCCTTCAAAATGTGGAAATACATATTCCTTGGCCTTTCTAAGGCCAGGAGGGTCCCTAGTTGTTGACATTTTGAAGCAAGTAAATTTAACAAGAAAAGCATTTCCAATAAAAAAATTCTCCCAAAGGTCACAGTTGTGCTTCGTATTCCCTAACTAACCTTAGACCGCGCCCGCTCTCTCCAAGCAGCCTGCTCCCAGCGGCCAACCAGGAGTGTGTTCCACTGCCCTGACCACTGCTTATCAGCACATTTGATTATACTCCATGTTATTTGTGTTTTCTCTTCTTAATAAAACAAGACATTTATGGAAGGCTGGATCATGTCTTAAATTCCTTTGTTTCCTCCATAATAACTAGCACAATTCTGATTTCAGGAAATAAGCACAAAATGTATTGACTGAATTAAAAATAATTCAAAGGATGGAAAACAATGCATATGTGGTGAATTATGAAGTATCTCTATGTCTAACTAAAAATCAGGTAAATGATTCATGGACAACATTGATGGATAAATTTTTAAGCCATATCATAAAAAAGTCTATAATTTCACTGATTAGGAATAGTGAAATATTTCCTATAAACTCTTAAGCTATTGAGTAAGTTATTTTAATTCTGCCAGTTCACAAAAAGAGAACTTTGCAGATCACAATCACGCATTAATTGTTTGATCTAATACAAAACTGCATTAAAATGTATGAACTTGATAAAAACTACCCTTAAATTAATCCACTGAACCTGAGTTAGATATTAAAGAAAGTAATATAAACTATTAGTGAACAGTTCTCTTGCTTTCCCATCCTTTTTTCCAACTTTATTGAAATATAATTGACATAGAACATTGTATAGGTTTAAGTTATACAACGTGATGATTTCATATAGGCTTATAATATGAAATGGCTACGACAAAAAGCTAGCTAGCATATCCATCGCCTAACAAAATGACCTGTTCTTTGTGGTGAGAACCTTTAAGGTGTACTCTCTTAGCGACTTTCAAGTGTTGTTAACTACAATGTTGTTAACTAGAGTCACCACGCGGTGCATCAGATCCCAGAACTCACTCATCTTGTACCCGGAAGCTTGCGGCCTTTGACCGCCTGCACCCATGTCCCACATGCCCCGTCCCTGGCAACCACCATTCCATCTTGTTACTATGAGTTTGGTTTTTTTTAGATTCCACATATAAGTGAGATCACATAGTATTTGTCTTTCTCCGTCTGACTTATTTCACTTAGAATAATGTCCTCAAAGTCCATCCATGTTATTGCAAATGGCAGGATTCCTTCTTTTTATGGCCAAACAATATTTCTGTGTGTGGGGGAGGGGGGGAGGGAGGGAGGGAGGAGAGAGAGAGAGAGAACACCAAAGAAAAACAAAGGAATAAGGATAAATTTCAGGACAGGGATGGAGTTGGTCATTATGATAACTTTCAGCTACATCAAATGAGTCATTCATAGCTACACGGTAAATACCTAGGTGTTCATTATATTATTCTTTACGTATTTTGAATGCATGTTATATTCATAATAATTTTAAAGTAAAAATATATGCTAGAGTGAAGTTCAATTAGTTGTTATTTTTTGTCTTTTAGTTCAGATATATTTTCACTCCCCGGTTCACTTCAAGATCTCCTATCTCTCTCCTGATTCTCGGCGGATCATGTTGTTTCTTATTCCAGTGAGAAAAATGAAGCAATCAGAAGGGAATTTGTTTGTCTTCTCACCAAACCCGCCTGCTACTAGCATTCTTGCCTCTTAGTTACAAAAACAAACTGTCATTTCTTCTTTTCTAAGGTCCGGCATACGGCAAGTGCTCAACAAACATTTGTGGAGTAAATAAGAGTGACAAAATTCAGGTAACGAGTCAACGATTCAATACTGCATTATCACATCATCAGTTATTAGACAAATGTAAATCAAAACTGCAATATTATACTACTCATACCCAGGACAACAGCATTTAAGAGACAGAAAATAAGAACTGTTGGCAAGGATACGGAGAAATTGGAACCCTCATACTTGCTGGGTGGAATATGAAATGGTGCCACCACTGAAAACGGTTAGCACAAAAGGTAAATCCAGAGTGTACCATATGATCCAGGATTTCTATTCCCTACACAGGTACCTAAGAGAAATGAAAACACACAACAACTTACGCGTGAATGTTCAGAGACATTATTTACAATTGAAAAGGGGAAACAACTCAAATTTCCATCAACGGATAAATGAATAAACAAAGTATGGTATATTCATATGAGGTAGTGTTATTCACCAATACAAAAGAATGAAGTACTGATATATGCTACAACATGGATAAATCCTGAAAACACGCAAAGTGAAAGACAGTTACAAAAGACCCATATTGTATGACCGCATTTATATGAAATTTCCAGAACAGGAAAATCTATAGAGACAGACAGATTAGTGATCATCTAGGGCTGAGGGTCTGGGGGAACAAGGAGTGGGTCTGGGGTTTCTTTTTGAGATAATGAAAATGTTCTAAATTTAGGTTGTAGTGATGATTATGCAATTCTATGAATATACTAAAATATACTTTAAAAGAGAAATTTTATGATATGCAAATTATATCTCAATAAAGTTGTTATAGTAATACAATAAACCAATTTTAGATTTTCCCCTTGTATGGTGAAGTATGAAATATTGTAGGAGAAAAGCACAAATTTGGAGTCAGACAGATGAGGGATCCGGGCTTGCAGGGGAGGGTTTATTCCAGTTCTACCAAGTTTTCAGGCCCCGAACAAATCATTCAATCGCTCCGGCCTCCGCATCCTCATTTATGTAACAGAGACAGCATCGCCAATTCCGCAACGTACCGGAAAAGCCCCAGCAGACCTGCTGGCCCAAACGGGTGCCCGGTACCACCCCTCCTCCTCCCCTCTTCGATCTTCTGCACCCTCCTACCTACGACCTAAAACGTTTTACTCTTTTAAGGAAAACTGTCATGCAAACATAAAAGTAGGAAGAATAGTAAAATAAACCCTTTGTACCCACGCACACTTTCATCAGTTATGAACTCATGGGTTAACTCACTTCATCCTTATCTCAACTCACATCCCTTCGGCATCCCCCCTTCTCTGTCCAGATCATTTCAAAGCAAACCCCATTCACTACAGCGTGTCACTTATAAATAGCCCTATATGGATCTCTAAGAAGAGTGATGTTTTGTAAACAAATACAATGACATTATCATTCCTAACAATAAATTAACAGTAATTCTTTAACACCAACAAATATCTAATTAGTTTTCAAATTTCCCTGATTATCTCAGGGAAATTGTCTCATATGTTTGCTTGCACAAGTCAGGCTCCAAGCAAGAATCCATACGTTTTGACTGACTGTCTTTTATGCTTCTTTTAATATCTAGGTTCCCCTCCTCTGTCTCATTTTTTTCTCTTATAATTTATCATTGCTGCTGTTCAAAAAACCCAAGTAGTTTGTCCTTTGAGTTTTCCACAGTCTGGATTTTTCCCTTGCACCTCTGTGATGTGGTCTGGAATGTTCCTATGCCCTGTGTAATTGCTTTAAATTAGTAGTTAGATCTGGATGAAGCATTGTAGTGGTTGTTTTAGTTTGGGTTTTTGTTTTTTGTTTTTTGTTTTTTTTTTTGGTGAACATTGTTTCAGAAAGAATGGTTAGAGTTTCCTCTGGAGGTACACATATCCCATCGAGTCATTTTAGTGATGTTGGCAGCATTAATAAATATTCCTTATATCCATTCATTCAGCAGGAATTGTCAAATGGTAATGGTCTCGTTTTATAGTTCCACATTCATTTGCTGAAATACTTCTGTAAAGAGAAACTTCCTGTCATCAAATATCTGGTTATGCTGAAGTATGATCTGTATAGGAAAGGCAGATTAAACGTTGGATTCTTTACTTCTACCAGTTTTCAAAGATAATAACTTTGGCCCCCTAACATCCTCTAAAAATTAACCTTTTTGGATGAACACACATTTTAAAATATGAGATATAATTCACTGCATTGCAGTTATTATTTTTATTCATGTTCAAATTTTCTCAACTCTTTCCAGTGGGGGACTACTTACGTCGGGTGCCTGACCTGAGGTCTTTCACAGTGTCCTTGCCTTCTGGCATGACAAGACATTTTAGGCTCATGTTGTACACTGTCTGCTCCAGTCCAGAAGCAGCCACTGTCCTATGCAACTCCGATTCCTTTCAGCGGGAAATAGGCGTTGAGAGGAGAATCTGGACCCTAGGTGCGCTCATTGTTACTGGGTTTGTAACTGGACAAATCTAAGAAGTATGTATGTTTCAAATATTTTATCTGGGCATAATTTGGACTTAAAGTTGAAAAACAAAAACAATTAAACTCCTATAACCCCTTCGCCCAGATTGCCCAAATGTTAATGTGATAGATAATGTCAGTATTGCTGGTTGACATTTTGCTTTATCAGTTTTTTCTCTCTCTCATGTACATGTAATTTCCCTAGAACTATTTGAAGGTAAGTTGCAGATACAATATTCATTTACCCCTAAACACTTCAAGGTACATTTCCTTTAAAGATGGACATTTTCTTATATGGCCACAGTATAATTCTCAAAACCAACGATTAACATTGATAGAATATTAATATATCAACCTTGTTTAAATTTCCCCAATTTTTTGAATTATGTTGCTTATGACAAAAGAAAATCCTGAATTACATACGGAATTCAATTTTTTAAATCTCATTTAATGTGGAACAGTTTTCAGGTCTTTCTTTGATATTTATGACTTTCGTGTTTTGTTTTATTTTGCTTTTTAATAAAGGTCAGTTATTAAGGTGGTCCCTCAATTGGTGTTTTTCCACTGTTTTCCTCATGATCATATTCAAGTCATGGAGTTTTGGCAAAAACAACACAGAAGTGATGTATTCTTTTCATATCAAAAGGATATGAGCTATCCTATCACTAGTGATATCAACCCGACCATCGGAGTAGGGAGTGTCTTCCAGGTTGCTACCTTTCTCTTATTCATTATTAAGTATCTTCTGGGGAGTAAATTTGAAACAATGCAGACAACCTGTAATTCACCAAAATTTCACCCACTAATTTTTTACAGCCTTTGCTGACCCTTGACTGCATCAATTACTGTGATTTTCTAATCTTACCATCCCCTCTAAATTTATGTGTTGGTGCTGTGCTGTGAGAAAGAGGTCCTCCTTCACCTCAGGCCCTTACGTGTGTGCAGGTGCATGTGTTGTGTGTATGCACCTGTGTGGACTTGTGCACTATGATTTCATTCAGTGGACCCTCACACAATACTATCATTTATTTTTAGGCTTTAATGTTCTGTAAGAGCTCCTACAAGCAAGCTCCTGTGCCTTTTCGACATGTCCCATCATTCTTCAACTACGACTTTACTTTCTGGCACTAAAAGATATTCCAGCCTCAACTTGTACTTCCTCAGATGCAGCCCCAGGTTTGGCCATTTCTCCAAAGAGTCCTGGTTCCTTTTAATAGAGAATGATATTTGGAAAATAATATCTGTGCTCTCGCTGTGCTCATTGCCAGTAGTGAGTATA
>NW_011888880.1:4277607-4285726 GCF_000151845.1 Pteropus vampyrus | reverse complement strand
AAAGGTCAGTTATTAAGGTGGTCCCTCAATTGGTGTTTTTCCACTGTTTTCCTCATGATCATATTCAAGTCATGGAGTTTTGGCAAAAACAACACCGAAGTGATGTATTCTTTTCATATCAAAAGGCACATGATGTTGAGCTATCCTATCACTAGTGATATCAACCTGACCATCGGGGTAGGGAGTGTCTTCCAGGTTGCTACCTTTCTCTTATTCATTATTAAGTATCTTCTGGGGAGTAAATTTGAAACAATGCAGATAACCTGTAATTCAGCAAAATTTCACCCACTAATTTTTTACAGCCTTTGCTGACCCTTGGCTGCCTCAATTACTGTGATTTTCTAATCTTACCATCCCCTCTAAATTTACGTGTTGGTGCTGTGCTGTGAGAAAGAGGTCCTCCTTCACCTCAGGCCCTTACGTGTGCAGGTGCACGTGTCGTGTGTATGCACCTGTGTGGACTTGTGCACTATGATTTCATTCAGTGGACCTTCACACAATACTATCATTTATTTTTAGGCTTTAATGTTCCGTAGGAGCTCCTACAAGCAAGCTCCTATGCCTTTTCGACATGTTCCATCATTCTTCAACTGCGACTTTACTTTCTGGCACTAAAAGATATTCCAGCCTCAACTTGTACTTCCTCAGATGCAGCCCCAGGTTTGGCCATTTCTCCAAAAAGTCCTGGTTCCTTTTAATAGAGAATGATATTTGGAAAATAATATCTGGGCTCTCGCTGTGCTCATTGCCAGTAGTGAGTATATTTTATTTATTTTTTTAAAAAAAAATATGATTTCTTAATGATATTTTCAATTCAAAAGGGATTATATAATTTTACTCCAATTTACTGATCTTACATGTATTTCCTTAAACCTATGCCAAAAATTCTGGTTCCTAAGGATATGAACATAATCACTTTGCTAAATCACACAAAGTACACACAACAGTCTCATTAAAACATCAACACTATCATTAACAACACGATTACCAAAAAATTTAAGAACGTACTGCTGTTCCTCGTCCTTCGTGTACATCCCACCAGAGAACAATGAAATTACTGGGCATAGAGTTCATCTCAGTGTGTGTATGCTGGCAGCCTGAAATACAGTTGTGCCCGCTTGTTTCATTTTAGTTTTGATTTTCCGAAATTATTGTTAAGATTTGATATTTTTAAAAAATTACATAAAATATTTAAATGATTCCAAAATCAAATATCTGAAGTTCTAAGAAGTCAGACTTCTAATCGTATCCTCTACTTTCTATACCTTTCCTGACTCTATTCTCTATATCTTCCGTTCTCTCTTAAAGATAATTATGAATAAGAAATTATGTGTGCATGTGTTACAGTGTGACAGGTTTTGCCATTATTGTTTTGGCTTTAATATAAGCGAATTTGTATCTATATTTTCATTGCACTTACTTAGATGAATGGTAGGATACTATGGATACATTTTTCCCCTTGCCTTTTTCATTTACAATATATCCTGGGGATCACACTGCAGTCTCTATTGTGTGGATGAACTATAATTTATCCAGTATTCTCCTTTTAATGACATTTAGTTGTTTCTACTCTTTTGCTATTCAAATAGCACAACAATGTAGAACAACGTGCATAGATCTTTTCCTATTTTTGCCAATCTGTCCTTGGAACAGACTCATAGAAGTCAGATCGTTCGATCAAAGAATAACTGCACGTATAATTTTTTAGATATTGAAACTTTTCCCTCCACAGAGTCTGCACCATTTCGCATTCCCACCAGCAATGTGTGAAAGTGCCTATTTCCCCACAGATTCACCAGCAGAGTATTTTAACAAACTTGGGGATTTTTGTAAATCTGATAGGTGAGCAGCGGTGTTGATTTGCATTTCTCTTACTCTGAACAAGGCTGAGCATCTGTTCATGCAGTTAGGCAGTTCTTTTTTTCCTCTGTGAACAATCTGCTCATGTGGCTCATTTTTAGTGGCATGTAGGTCTTTTATTCTCTATTTTTAGAAGTGCTCTATAATTAGGGTTACTGAGCTTTGTGATGTAAACTGCAAATATTTTCCAGTGATTGTCATTTTCCACATTTCACCTTGAGAGAGGTCTTTAAAACAAAACATGGACAACAATCACACTTACTGGCTATCTCCTGTAAGGCTGTTACCTGTTACAAATCAAACATGTGACCAACATAGCATATTAAGCAGTTTTATGGATTTTCCTCTACTGCCAAAAATAACATATAATGCACATGCAGGTCACATGTTGGCGGGCAAGACAGTCTGCAACATAGAAGCAAGACAGAGGACCCTTACTATTCAAGTATGTCCTACTGGATATAAGAAATCCATCCTCCAACTAGTGATACAGGCAAAAAAGAATCTAGATGGTTTGCTTGGGAAGAAATGAATAGAAATGGAAAGTGAATAGCAAAACAAAGCTATCCACTGAAAAAACACCTTACTTTGAAGGAGCTGAGATTTTAGCTCTTCATGGGTACACTTAGTGAGGCAGCTGTCAAGCAGCTGGACAGTCCATGACATGTAATGTCTGTACCGAACTTCCATGTTACACTTAGCCAGCCCGAAATAATATAAAATACACTCCTCCTGAGCTTCTTGGTTTTTTAGTGAGGCAAAATAACATAATGGTCAAGAAAATGGGTTCTGGAATTATATTTATATTCAAATTTGAGTTGTGCAGTATATTAACTATATCTATAAATTTGCACAACTTACCAGACGGTGGGCGTCGACTGTCCGGTGTGTAAAATGGAGATAATAAGAGCTGGGAATGCTAGTGAGGAAAGGTATTTAGAGCAGCTGGCATGGTCCCTGTCACTGTGTGCTTGAAAAACACATCTATCGTTACCTGCCTACTGTGCCTTTTACATGGTCTCGTATGTATTTAACCTTCGCATTGAAACACTGAGTGTGAATACGACCTGTTTCTTTCTAGATCACCATCATATTAGAACAAATTGGAGCTTAATATAACAGCCTACAGAACATACTTTGACGTGGTTTAAATGGTAAAAGGCCGCAAAAGGTAGAATGACTGAATTAGAGAAACAAAATGATTTTAGTTCCAGTTAGTTATTTGCCTGACATTTACCAAAGGCTTAATATAGGCTTAGTAGGCTGTAAACAAGAGCTTCTAATTAAAAACAGCAATTATTAATTGAGTGATGAGCCTGCACGAGGCACCATAATGGGAACTGTACTGGCATAATCCACAGGGGAGGCTGAGAGTACAGACTCAGGTGTATAGACTGGATTTGTGTTCCACGTCTTTCCTTTACCATGGGACAAGGAGAACTTATGAAACTAAGAAGTTCTATTTTTTCATCTATTAGACTAGTGAATAACAGTACCTCGATAACAATCATGATGTTTTGGACTTAATGCCTGGGCTTGTGTTCCACTTCTATTTTATAAAACCTCTGGTAAGTTTATTAACCTGTGTCACTTGTCAAGTGGGAACAACAGTCCCTGCTTCACAGGAGATCAGTGAACATTAAATGACATAATGCAGGTAAATAGTTTAGAACATTGCCTGGCATGTAGTAAGTTCCCCACATGTTAGCTATTTTTTCAAAAGGATAAAATGGCATAATCTATAAGAAAAGCTTAACCCAAGATCTAGAATACGGCATGCATTAAATAGTTCATTATTATTATATCTACTATTATCATCACCATTATTATATCTATTTAAAGATTCAAGGACTAGAAACTCAAACTCACTATCATTCAACAAGTAACGAGACCTAGTTAAAGAGAACAGTCTGATGAGTTCTCTAAAAGATGTGTAGACTGTCCGAACTCTAAATACTGTAAAATATATCCTTTACATAAGCCAGACATCGAGGAGCCCTGTGCTGTACCTCACTATTGAGATTTCCTGTGGAATGATTCCCACGAGACTTTGCTTTTGCATTATGCCATCTGCCTAGGTCAGCAGACATTATGCAAAGAACTCCTACGAAACCAATGATCTTATCACTGTAAGAATACTTTTTAATTGTGATAAAAACCATTCAACTTAAAATTTACCATCTTAACATTTCTAAGTAAACGGTTCAGTAATGTTAAGGTCGCATTGCTATGAAGCTAATCTGCGTGCAAAACCAGTCCTGAGCAGACCTTTCATCTTGCAGAACCGAAACCCTCACCCATTAACTCCAGTTCCTCCCTCCCCCAGACCCTGGCAACCATCACTGTACCTTCTGTTTATATGAATTTGACTACTTTAGTCACCTCATATAAGTGGAATCAGTCAGTATATATCTTTCTGTGGTTGACATTTCATTTAGCATAAGATCCTCGAGGTTCATCCATGTTGTAGCCTGTAACAGGATTTCCTTCCTCTGTACGGCTGAATAATATTCCATTGTATGTATATATCACATTTTGTTTATTTATTCATCTATAAAGGGACACTGGGTTGCTTCAGCCTGTTGGCTACTGTAAATAATACTGCAATGAACACAGGTGTGCAAATATCTCTTGGCGATCCTTCTTATAATTCCTTTGGATAGATACCCAGAAGTAGGATTTCTGGGTCATCTGGTAATTTTTTATTTCTAATGTTTTTCAAAACTGCCATCCTGCTTTCCACAGTGACTGCACCATTTCACATTCCCACCAATGACGTGAAAGGCCATTTCTCTACATCCTCACCATGCTTATTATTTTCTGGGTTTTTTTTTTTTTTTTTTTGACAGTAGCCTTCCTAATGGGTAAGAGATGGTATCTCACTGTAGTTTTGATTTACATTTCTCTAATGATTAGTGATGTTGAGCATCTTGTCCAAAGCATGCTGGCCATTTGCATATCATCTTTGGAGAAATGTCTATTCAAGTACTTCACTCATTTTTTTTTATTATGGTGATATTGGCTAACAAAATCTAGTAAGTTTCGGGCATACAATTCAACAGTATAACATATATATACATTGCATTTTGTGTTCACTACCCATAGTTACATTTCTTTCTACTTCACTCATTTTCAATCAGCTTATTTGTTTTGCTGTTGAGTTGTGGGTGTTCTTTGCATTCTTTACATATTCTGGATACTAACCTCTTATTAAATGCATGATTTGCAAATACTTTTTATATTCCAAAAGTTGCCTTTTTCACTCTATTGTGTCCTTTGGTTCACGGAAATATAAGAATATTTTAGAGAATATTATTAACACATTTTATAGTATTTACTTCATGAAGATGAATGGAAGACATTTTTCTTAGGATTCAGTAGCAGAAATAGTTACTTTTCCTGTAAACAACTGGTTTGTTATCATCCTAAGGGTGATAATGACACCAAATGACAAAAAACTCAGTCGGGGCTCACCTGGAGCAATGACTCGAATCTCAAGGCTGCATTGTGTACAGCGGGCTCCTATTTTTCCTCTAATCTGTGCCCTTTGAAATGATTTACCCAAATATTTCTTTAAAATGCTTTCATTTTGGATAGTTTAGCAATCCACCTAAAATTATTTTAGAGCGGGCAAGTCATTGACGTTATTTTTAATAGATATAAAGCCACTGCATTTCACAGAGAAGGAAATTAAAGCTCAGCATCTATAAATAACTCTCCGAAGTCACATAATTAGTAAATGGTAGGAGTCGAGATTCAATCCAAGACCTCTCTGTGGATTTTTCCAGACTACTGGGCTAGTTCTTCAAGCAATGAACAAAAATTCCAGTAATAGGAGACAAGAAGTATAATTTGTGACGTGGTCGCTGTGCTCTCTAAGAGCTCACGGGAGGTGAGATCACTTTCTGCGAGATCAGGGAAGACTGGAGCTTGAAGGACGGAAAACAGAGAGGGGTGGGTGGGGGTGACAAGGAGCAAAGACGTGAAAATAAATAAAAAATGCAACCTGTAAGTACTATCGTCCGGTTGCCTTTACATGACCCCTTGTTGAGTGCAGTACAGACTCTGACAGAGGAAAAAGAGTGAACTGAAGCATAAGATATAGATTTGAGAGACAAAATGGAGACTGCTTCAGTCTGAAGAAATGTGGACCTAACCTGGTAGGCAGCAAGGAGTCATGACACATTTTCAGCAGGGTTTGGCTTCAAGAAAGTTCGTCCAGTGGCATGTCTTAGTTAGGGCTCCTCGGAACAAGAGGCCGAGAAACTGACCCACTGGGAGTGAGGGGGGTTCTTGAGGGAAACCAGTAAGAGAATAAAGCAAGCAAGAGAAGACAGGAAAGAAGCCGGGCAAAGATGAGGTTCAGCTGACGCCCACTCTCAGCCTCATGCCCGAGGGCGCTTTGGAATGTGCATGACAACTCGGAGCCTTATTTCAGTCCGGCGTTACCCAAGGGCGGACCCAGGCATCTCTGGGCGGATGCTTCTCCTTGGGTTGCATAAACCTCAGGAGATGGGTGAGCCTGGCCCAGAAGCACCCAGCACTCATGGCTGAAGGATGGGTCACGCTGCCCCAGTGAAGGGTAACTGGGCAGGCACCAACGATGTCTATTATATGGTGTTTTAAAGGATGAACTGGAATCATAGGAGTCTGAAAAATTACATAGAGATACAAAAGGTAATACCGTCTGATAATGGCTATATAGGTAAAATAATGGCTTCCCCAAAATGTCCACATCCTAATCCCCAAACCGGGAAATGTGTTACATTTCATGGCAAAAAGAACTCTGCATAATGAAGGCTAAAGAGTTAAAATGGGGACGTTATCTGGATTAGCAGAGTGGCCCCAACTGAATCATTTGATTCCATGAAAGTGGAGAGCTCGTCCAGGCTGAAATGAGACAGAGACGAGACACTGCTGGTTTTGAAGATGTGGAAAAGGGGCCGCGCACCACGGAATGAACAGCCTTTAGAAGCTGAAAGCATAAGACACCAGGTTCCCCAGAACTCCGGGAAGAGACGCAGCCCTCTGACACCTTGATTTCGCCCTGTAAGACTCATGCGGAACTTCTAAACTGCAAAACTATAAGACAATAATGTTGTCTTGTTTCGATTTGTTTCAGAAGCAATAGAGAACCAATAGAGTGGCTAAGGAAAGGGAATGGAAAAGACAAATCAATAAAAAATTGACAGAATTCCCATAATTTTTTAAAAAAGACTTAAAAATATTAGCCTCTGTTTTGTCTTTCCATTTTAAGTAGAACTAATAATTCTTATGATCATTTTCAGAATTCATAAACTAGCTTTAACAGAAGAAATAATTTCATTAAAATTATAATCAAACTAGAACGACAGTGAAAGATCAGTACATCATAAAGGTTAAGAAAAATATATCTTTAGTGAACCTCCGAAAATTGTTAATGGAAGATTAAAAGGAAGAATCTGTACTTGTTTTTATTATTATATTAAACACACAGGTGTCAGGTCAACACATATTATAAACCATTCTGTTTGGGTTTTTTTTTAGAACCTGCCTGAGATTCACTTTTTCTCATTGAGGAAAATGCAAAACTGTGAGCTCGGTGGTCACCAGAGGGCGCCATGGGGCAGGCCGTCCCTCTCATTCAAGATTGGTTCTTGGAAGGCAAAGGCTTTTTGGTGGCTGCCACTCTGGAAGTCTGTGTTGCTTTGGTGTGAGAGAGGGAAGAATTTTTTCTACTTATATAAATGTTTTTTCAATAAAAGCTTGTTTAGTATGACTACTAGTGTCTTCCTCAATAAAAATGAAAATAAATGTGCAACAAGTTTTAGCAATGTCTACGAAGTCTTCAAAAATATAAATATTAAGTAAGTAAATGAAAATCAACACTGTGTGCAACTTAGTTAAACGGAAAGTCTCCTGACTAGTTCGTGCTTGGAAGAGGAAGGAAGGGAGAGGAGAGGATGTATCCTGGAGATGATACTTGGGACCAAGTCTTAGGGCATCCACGGTTTTATCCAGTGAGAGTGACATCCATTTTCAGTTCAAAGAACAATTAGAATGTTCTTTAGCCAAGGTGTAGACACTAACGCAGCTGCAAGTCAGGACCCAGAGAAAAGGGAAGGCCGCGGGCCAGGCAGAGCCACACGAGCTAAATTGTGGCCCCGGCATCCAGGGCTTTGCAGAACAGACTGGAAGGAGCAAATGAACCTAGAAATGGTCGTGATTACATCTTTGTACTTAAAATGAGCCTAGAGTATAACTGCAAGAGCAGGAATTA
>NW_011888880.1:4271548-4277557 GCF_000151845.1 Pteropus vampyrus | reverse complement strand
GGCCCAGAAGCACCCAGCACTCATGGCTGAAGGATGGGTCACGCTGCCCCAGTGAAGGGTAACTGGGCAGGCACCAACGATGTCTATTATATGGTGTTTTAAAGGATGAACTGGAATCATAGGAGTCTGAAAAATTACATAGAGATATAAAAGGTAATACCGTCTGATAATGGCTATATAGGTAAAATAATGGCTTCCCCAAAATGTCCACATCCTAATCCCCAAACCGGGAAATGTGTTACATTTCATGGCAAAAAGAACTCTGCATAATGAAGGCTAAAGAGTTAAAATGGGGACGTTATCTGGATTAGCAGAGTGGCCCCAACTGAATCATTTGATTCCATGAAAGTGGAGAGCTTGTCCAGGCTGAAATGAGACAGAGACGAGACACTGCTGGTTTTGAAGATGTGGAAAAGGGGCCGCGCACCACGGAATGAACAGCCTTTAGAAGCTGAAAGCATAAGACACCAGGTTCCCCAGAACTCCGGGAAGAGACGCAGCCCTCTGACACCTTGATTTCGCCCTGTAAGACTCATGCGGAACTTCTAAACTGCAAAACTATAAGACAATAATGTTGTCTTGTTTCGATTTGTTTCAGAAGCAATAGAGAACCAATAGAGTGGCTAAGGAAAGGGAATGGAAAAGACAAATCAATAAAAAATTGACAGAATTCCCATAATTTTTTAAAAAAGACTTAAAAATATTAGCCTCTGTTTTGTCTTTCCATTTTAAGTAGAACTAATAATTCTTATGATCATTTTCAGAATTCATAAACTAGCTTTAACAGAAGAAATAATTTCATTAAAATTATAATCAAACTAGAACGACAGTGAAAGATCAGTACATCATAAAGGTTAAGAAAAATATATCTTTAGTGAACCTCCGAAAATTGTTAATGGAAGATTAAAAGGAAGAATCTGTACTTGTTTTTATTATTATATTAAACACACAGGTGTCAGGTCAACACATATTATAAACCATTCTGTTTGGGTTTTTTTTTAGAACCTGCCTGAGATTCACTTTTTCTCATTGAGGAAAATGCAAAACTGTGAGCTCGGTGGTCACCAGAGGGCGCCATGGGGCAGGCCGTCCCTCTCATTCAAGATTGGTTCTTGGAAGGCAAAGGCTTTTTGGTGGCTGCCACTCTGGAAGTCTGTGTTGCTTTGGTGTGAGAGAGGGAAGAATTTTTTCTACTTATATAAATGTTTTTTCAATAAAAGCTTGTTTAGTATGACTACTAGTGTCTTCCTCAATAAAAATGAAAATAAATGTGCAACAAGTTTTAGCAATGTCTACGAAGTCTTCAAAAATATAAATATTAAGTAAGTAAATGAAAATCAACACTGTGTGCAACTTAGTTAAACGGAAAGTCTCCTGACTAGTTCGTGCTTGGAAGAGGAAGGAAGGGAGAGGAGAGGATGTATCCTGGAGATGATACTTGGGACCAAGTCTTAGGGCATCCACGGTTTTATCCAGTGAGAGTGAAATCCATTTTCAGTTCAAAGAACAATTAGAATGTTCTTTAGCCAAGGTGTAGACACTAACGCAGCTGCAAGTCAGGACCCAGAGAAAAGGGAAGGCCGCGGGCCAGGCAGAGCCACACAAGCTAAATTGTGGCCCCGGCATCCAGGGCTTTGCAGAACAGACTGGAAGGAGCAAATGAACCTAGAAATGGTCGTGATTACATCTTTGTACTTAAAATGAGCCTAGAGTATAACTGCAAGAGCAGGAATTATTACATTTCTGCAGACTGTGACGAAAGTCATCGTCTAAGGAGGAGACCAGTTTGGGCAAAGACAGTGACCGACAGAGGGGACTAGAAAAGTAGGACGAAGCCGGGAGACCACGCCGGCCACTTACTAAACGTGCTGTTGTGAACGGTCACGATCTAGTTTTGCATGGAGTTAACGCAGACAGAAATTAAAATGATTTAAAAATATTATGATGGTTTATTAAAGTGAATTCATATTTACGAGTCCATTCATAACTTTTATTTCTTTAGTAAATGTATCTTTCATGTATCTTTATGGTACAAAATTCAAACAGTACACTCCTATGTAGAATAGAAAAGTGTTAACAACCATTTTTATAAAAATAACATAGCTTAGACCTTATTATTTGAAAACATCGTAATTATATGATCCCATTTGTTGTACACTATTTTCTATTATTTTCTATCTATGTATTTAGCTACCAAGCCAATTTCAATATGTTTTGTTTAGTGAGATATTTGCATCAATGTTTACTAAATACTGACAACTCAAAAGAATCCAAAAGAGAATTCTTGATGTGATCCCAACCTGCCAAATTTGCTCTTTCCTCAGTTTCTCTAATTTTGGTAAATGGCACCACAGTTCACTTAGTTTCTCACCCCTCCCCCCCAACCCTCAGAATCATCGCTGGCTGTTCTCTTCAATGACGCCCCACATCCAAGCCACAGCAAGTTCCATAGATTCTGCTGCTAAAACACAGTCCTATTCCTAATCTAATCATGCCACTTCTCACCACCCTCCCAACTATCGCCCCAATGCAGGGCATCATCATATTCTCTCGGCATCTTAAAATGAAACCAAAATTACTGAGTAAGGTTCACAAGAGAGTAGCTTTGGAAAAGCACAAATGAACTGTGTCTTCCGCATCATCATCCATCTCCATCGTCATCATCGTCATCATCATCATCATCATCATCATCATCATCATCTGGATACAGGCAGAATCCAAATAGTTTACATGATACAACATTAGCTTTCATTTTTTGATATAGTGATTCAATGATTACATTTTTGTCTAACCAAATTCAAAAACCCTTGACTCGAAAGGATAGATGATACATAGTTCATGTGATAACATTCATAAAAAAATCTAAGCATATAATTTTGAAAGTTTTAAAATGTTAGCAGCAAATAAATTATATTTACACGCTGTATGTTTCAGAAACTTTTTCATTTAGATAATGGATTAACGCCTAAATTCTGTATGTTCTTTTCATTAGATGTATAGTTCAACTTACCTGATCAAGTTCATCTGAAATTGCAATACCTGGGATTCAAAAGAGATTTATAAAAAAGTTTTAGAAGCAATTTTTAATAACATAAGGTTAAAAACAAAGACAAAAGTTCTACTGATAAATCTAGTGTATTTTCCACTTTATTTTTTTCTTTTTATTAGTGCTTCAAAATATTGTGATACATCCTTTCTACTAATGAAAACAAACTAAGAACTGACATCGACCATGACAGCACGAGCTGCTGAAACACGTGCCGTCCTGCAGACAGGCTGCCAGACGCACAGCTGACGCACAAAGATATTGTGAAGATGCTGTCTTTACGTTCCAACGACAATGAGGCACAACTTGGCCCGTTATGATTTTGTTCCTGCTCATGGACTCATTTAGACTCCTAGAGTGATGAAATATGAAAGCAGATTGGTGGTCAGAGATCATTTATTTTAATTTCCTTATTTTACAGATGAGGACACAGGCTAGACAGCAGGAGAAATCTGCCCACAGTCCCTGAGACTGAGAGCGTCCGCAGCCAACGGGAAAATGATTCCTCCTCACAGTTCTTCTAACCATCCACGTATTCCTCACTGTGTGTCAATCTAATTTCTGTCTTTACCATGCCGCTAAAATTGTTCTCGGTCAGCAATGTACAAAGTTTTAGTCCTTAATGTGTCTCTCTGTGACGACAGATGCTGTTAAGCTCACTCTCTTTCTTGAGATGCTGTCCTCTCTTTTCTATGGCCCTGCTTTGTCTTCTTCAAATTTTCTTCCTTTGGGGTAAAGGGTCCTTTCCTGAAATTTCCTGAAATGAGCTGCTCTTTCTCTTCACTTGACAGGCTCCCCTTGGTAATCTAAGCCATACCATTGACATTTTTACTTCTCTATGCGGTGACGACTAACAAATCTTTATCACCAACACAGACTTTCCTCCTGACCTAGTTGCTGAATTCCTAGGGGCATTTCAATCTCGATATGTCAAGCTAACGCTATCATCCTCCCTTCAGCTCACTTCCTCCTTTTTTTTTTGAAGAATGGTGTGCCTAGAGCTAACACAGGCCCTGGAGCAGGAGTGGCCAGCCCTCAGGCTTGGGGCAGAGGGCGAACGGGATCTGGCGTCGAACCCCCCATGTAGGATGGGCCAAGGGACAAGAAAAAGTCTGAAGTCTGAAGCCCGAGGGGAGAGAGAGAGAGAACGAAGGGGACCGAAGCTAGAGTTCAGCAGACTGTAACGTGCGAGAAAGATGAGCCAGGTTCGAAAAGAGAACCTGGAAACACTCGGAAAATGTGCCTGAGTAAGGATGCTCTCACCTGCTCAGGCGAAGAGTGTATGTGGAGGGAACTTCACAGGTTCCTGTATCATCTCTGCCTCCACTAACCTCATCAATCGATTATATGCAAAGCAGAAAGCAGCTGCCCCACTACACATCGGTAAGTGGCACCATGCTTTCCCTTGTAGATAAAACTAGAAACACAGGTGCATTCGAGACTCATTCTTCACAGCGACATTCTATAAAATTATTGTTTTGGGCAAAAGTTATTGGTAACTAAGAATTTTTATGTGTTACTTCACTACAAGAGAGTCTAGCTACCACTCTAAGAATTTTGGGTGACCTAAGCTTAACAGTTACTCAAGGACTCGCTGTATGATGAAGGTAGCACCTTAAATTCAAGGAGAGAAGGCTTCCGGGAGGAGCAGCGCGGCCGCTGGCGGGCACCATGTGCATGTGGCAGACTCCGGGATGTGACCGTATCGGAGCAGGGGAGTGTACCTGACTCCAGTTACAGATTCCAGAGCTGTCTGAGCGGTTACAAACATTTCTAAAGGTCTGACATAAGTTACACATTTATGAATGTTTGGTTTTAAAAAATATGTAAAATTATAAATGGTCGCTTGGAATAACTCAGACTTCAAGGTACTGTAGAAATTTTATAGAGTAGCAAACAGTTTACGTTGCATTCTACAGTAGATTTAAAATACATTATTCTGGTTTATAAAAGCCAAATATATATTTTAAATGCTTAATTTTACATTTAATATGACAAAAATGTTCCTTTCTAATATTAATTCAAGATTAGAACTGAATATATTATTTTTAAATAAATATTTAAGACAATCTATTTTAAAAGAGTGGCTATATAAAACAAAATTATCTTTCTCATCCAAAGTCAAAAAACTTAGATATTAAATAATTAAATAACCCATGATTTTTTTTTAACTTTTTGCATCAATGCCCTTAGCCCTGCAAAAAAGTTATCTCATTAAATTCTTAGAAAGCTATTAGTTGATCTTTAAATTTCTTTTATACTTCAGTTTGTGAACTCATTATTCATAAAGACAGCAACAGTATTTTGCCTACCTAGACCAGCTGAGAGTTTGTAAGTAAGTGAAGAAGCCTTTGAATAGTCAAAATGTTTGTCAAAAATTTTTAAATTTTTTAAACCCAAACAGAATTTGCACATCGCTCGCGAGCTAGCTCCCTGATCCCCTTTCCATTGCCCATTACTCTCAGCTTTAAACACGGGGAGCGGTTCTGTATAGCCTAGAAATGTTACCAGTGACAAATGGAGATGAAAAGTCACTATGAAGACATATTAAAGTACTAAGAAGTAAAGGGTCCCAGGATATAACTCAAACTAGATAAATAAGAAACTTGATTTTGGGAAGGAATTATGCCTCCAACTGTGCCAGGTGTTTGGACTCACGTATTGGGTTCAGATACCTATTCTTATATCTTCTTAACATTTACATATTTTGATGATTTTACCTATTAAATTATCTAAATAAATCTCCGTTCTATTACATATAATTCTTTCTACTCCCTATTATCAACATTTAAGTTAACCAATGTATTTTTCACTTTCTGTTATTTCGCTTATAATCAGAGCTTAAACTAATTAAAAGCAGTTGAAAGGATTTTGAAGAATCGCTTCTTCCCAGAAGCATGAAGCCCTGATGAGAACCGTCTATACTGAGGAGCCAGGAAATTCTTCCAGTGCACAGCTGTTCC
>NW_011888880.1:4269594-4271498 GCF_000151845.1 Pteropus vampyrus | reverse complement strand
AAATTTTTTAAACCCAAACAGAATTTGCACATCGCTCGCGAGCTAGCTCCCTGATCCCCTTTCCATTGCCCATTACTCTCAGCTTTAAACACGGGGAGCGGTTCTGTATAGCCTAGAAATGTTACCAGTGACAAATGGAGATGAAAAGTCACTATGAAGACATATTAAAGTACTAAGAAGTAAAGGGTCCCAGGATATAACTCAAACTAGATAAATAAGAAACTTGATTTTGGGAAGGAATTATGCCTCCAACTGTGCCAGGTGTTTGGACTCACGTATTGGGTTCAGATACCTATTCTTATATCTTCTTAACATTTACATATTTTGATGATTTTACCTATTAAATTATCTAAATAAATCTCCGTTCTATTACATATAATTCTTTCTACTCCCTATTATCAACATTTAAGTTAACCAATGTATTTTTCACTTTCTGTTATTTCGCTTATAATCAGAGCTTAAACTAATTAAAAGCAGTTGAAAGGATTTTGAAGAATCGCTTCTTCCCAGAAGCATGAAGCCCTGATGAGAACCGTCTATACTGAGGAGCCAGGAAATTCTTCCAGTGCACAGCTGTTCCCTGAGGAGAGAGCCACAGCTTTTCATCATTTCACTAACTCTTGTAAGCCATCGTATTTTTATAAAATATTTTTAAAGTTTATAGAAATTCAGGAGCAGCGGTACATACAAAATATGCAAGAGAAAATGTAGTCAGAGGGTTGCTAAAATATAAGGAAAGACGTCTGAGTCCAGATTGCTGTTACCAGTCATGGAGTATAAGTATCTGTCCACTATTCTCCGAATGACTGGGCGTTTTATCTTGGAAAAACTCTAGCTGGTGTTTTCATATGAACTGCAACCTACAGACCAACGTCTGAATGGACTAAAGATACCCATCCTATCTTTGCCTCATTTCAGAGGAAACAGCTACAAGCAGTGAAAGCATCAGGCTCGGTTGACACTGAAAGTCCTACCACTCCTTCACGAAGCCAAGGGTTGTGTCAATCAATGACATGTAATAAGACACTGCTGCTCTTTTAGTGTATTTACTTACCTACTCACTCACGTATCGATTTATTTTAAAGCATAATTCCTTCAATAAATAAGCCACAGACAAAGCCAAAGAAATTAAGTCTACAAATACCAAAGCATATAATCTGATATCAGAGGCCTACACTCAGAGAAGCAGAAGGTGAGTCTACGGTGGAAGAAGAGTGGGGGCCCGATCTCAGAGAAGACGGATCGGGACGAGATGGAGCCAGAGGTGATGCTCACTCGGCAAATCCCGACCGACTCATGCACTGACCACTGAGCTCTGTGCAGCGGCGTCCAGGCGCAGAGTGGGCCTGCTGCAGAGAGCTCAAAGTCCAGGCAGGAGATAAGTGAAAAGCAGATTGTAGCATGTAAGTGTGTTCTGAGAAGAGCAGAGGAGCACAGAAAGTGAGGCAGCGAACCTGGGCCACAGGAGGACAGCAACAGAGAAACCGCCTTGGATGCAGCAGACTGGGCTTAGCCTGGAGAGAAGTGCAGGCGTTCGCTTGGTGGAAATGGAAGCGGTGGAGGAAGCTGGGGTGAGATTTCAGGGCACAGAGACGGCAGAAGCAAATGCGTGAAATGGAGGGACGCCAGTGAGTCTGAAAAACTCCTGTGTTGCTGGTGCAGAAACGCCCTGCTGATAAGTCATGAGAGATGATGCTGAAGACGTGATTAGGGGCCAGATCATGGAGCATCTTCGGTGAGGTTTTAGGAAGCTACTGAATATCTACAACATGTGAGTGCCAAGTTTTCATCTAGATCCATCACACTGATGGCAGTGAGGCCTGACTGCACTAAGAGAGAAACAAGAGTATGGACGAGACTGGTTATTTGTTCCTCAAACCATTTCAGTATTTCTCCTGGGCACG
>NW_011888880.1:4267766-4268072 GCF_000151845.1 Pteropus vampyrus | reverse complement strand
CATGCTACGTAGCGATTAAAAAAACTTACTATTTATTACTACATGAAAGACTGTATCAAGATCAATGTACAGAATAAAAATGTTCATCTTGGAAACGGTTTTCTTGTGAGCAAATAAATAGTGAGGAAGTTTTAAAGCTGGGTTTTAGGAAATGTTTTAAATGAAGAAGGGAAGTGTGACAGTGTTTATAGAAAAAAGAAAAGTCAGGTACAAATTTAAAACTAATAATTTCTATAATTTAGAGAAAAACACATAAGCAGAGTATATTTTGTATTATGCATTAGAAGCTTAAAAATAACCACTAAC
>NW_011888880.1:4266075-4267716 GCF_000151845.1 Pteropus vampyrus | reverse complement strand
CATGCTACGTAGCGATTAAAAAAACTTACTATTTATTACTACATGAAAGACTGTATCAAGATCAATGTACAGAATAAAAATGTTCATCTTGGAAATGGTTTTCTTGTGAGCAAATAAATAGTGAGGAAGTTTTAAAGCTGGGTTTTAAGAAATGTTTTAAATGAAGAAGGGAAGTGTGACAGTGTTTATAGAAAAAAGAAAAGTCAGGTATAAATTTAAAACTAATAATTTCTATAATTTAGAGAAAAACACATAAGCAGAGTATATTTTGTATTATGCATTAGAAGCTTAAAAATAACCACTAACTTCTTCATCGGCAATTAGGATACATTTCTAAGACATTCTTGCTGTCTTCTGAAAAAACATAGAAGACTGAATACGTGTATTTACTTTCATTTCTCTCTGTCAAATTCCCACTAAAATTGTTATGGTAAAAGAAATTTTTTTTTTTGGTCAAAGAATTAGTTGAACAAGGAGAGAAGACATTATTAGACAAAAAATAGCAACATATTTTATTGGAAGATGCAAAATGAACTGATGAGCAGTAAATGGATTTAGAAAGCTAGAGAATATCGAAATCTAATCCCCGAAAAGAGAGATGCCCAAAAAAGTGGACATTCAGACCATTTAAACATTAAAACATCAATCAAGGAGGACCAATGATGAAGTAATGAGGATATAAAAACTTAATTGTTTTTCGGATTGGAAGAATTCATTACATGTCCAGTATAATTCAAGGCATATCATCACAAAATTTTACCACAGGGGCAATAAAGGAAAGATCTTAAAAGCTTTCAGGGACAACAATAGTAAATTAAATTGTCATCAGACTTCTTGGTAGCAATGCTTGGCCTCAGAAGACAAGGGAGAAATTCCTTCAAAATTCCAACGGAAGATTGGAATCTTCAACTTAGAATTTTATACCCAACTCAAGGACCAATCAAGATACTCGTAAGGACTCAAAGTCTATCTTGCAGGCGCTCTACTTCAGAAAGCTCCTAGTCGAAGTGCTCTACCAAGATGAAAAGTGGAATGACTCGGGATTCGGGGAACAGGTGACCCTCCACAAGAATAAGGAAAAGGAATCCCCAGAATGACACTGAAGGACGGGCCTCAAGGAGACAGCTGAGAAAACAGCTGGAGACCGAGGAGCCAAGACAGGAGCGAGAGGACAGAGGCCACGTGAGAGAGGCTCTAACATCCTTCCGATGAAATGAAATAGAAAATAAAACGAGACAGGAATTAGAATCACTTGATGAGAGTGCTTCATACTTCATGGCAGGGTCTGGTGAAGCATTAGTGACGCATACATAAAAAAACAAAACAAAAATCAATGATTAATTCTAGAAACAAATTAATCATTGGACCTCTTATGGGTCTACTGTGAAAAAAAGGCTAATTAATATAGTCACACTAACGACAATGTAGAGTCTAAATTCAACCAACGTTTGAAATATCTGCATGACTACAGTGTGAGGATGAGATGGGGGCTGAGGTACAAAGCACAGGTCTCAGAAAGAGGTCAAAAGTTAAAGCCTCGAATCTAAAGTAAAAGGGAACCATGTAAGTACCTTGTCTGTTTAGATACGCAGACTTGTGCACCAGAAGAAACACCTAAAAGAGTTAAGTGTTTCCACATCA
>NW_011888880.1:4253178-4264875 GCF_000151845.1 Pteropus vampyrus | reverse complement strand
TTCTCTAATTTGTATCATTGAATTATCTAATTTTCCTAGCTATTACCATATAGCAGCAAGATTTCTCTTTTTTAATGTTACAAAATAAGAGCATAGATTTTTTTAAAGAATCAGTCTTCATCAATATTCCCAGATGGCCACCAGACATGCCAAGCTGCCCATCACCCCAAGCACTGCAGACCTACCACCTGAATGCATCGACATGAAAAAGCCAGCAGGAGAACTGCCTAGTCAATCCAGTGAATCCTGAGAAATTGTAAATTGTTGTTTAAGATAATTGAGCTTTGGGGAGGTTACATCAATCACCATAGAGAACTGACACAACACCCAAGGACTTTCTTCAGCAAATTTCAAGAGAAACGAAGGAAAATTAAAAATATATATATTTTGTAGCTTGTGACGATTTGAAACACAATCGATATCCAATTTATAATGGGAACCAAATCTAGGACAACCAAGGTCACAGTACGATCGTGGTCTAATCAAGTACACTGGGTGATTTCAAAGATGTTTTTTATAAATAATGAAAGGAGATTTTGGAGATAATCAGCCCAGGATAGTCTTCAGATGAGAACATCTCTAAAGGTTTCTGATGGTTTGAAAACCCTTACTTAGGTTATACTTAATCTTAAAACTCAGTGCTATAATTTAAACACATTTTTAAAATATATCCTCAGGAGAAATGGAAAACAGCAGAACGGTATCCACAACATAATATGACCCACATGAGGTGACAGAATCTGAGAGCAGGAGTCTGTGACATCACTACGGCAAAGTTCATCCTTAGTGCAAGAGGATGCCAGATGGGCAACTTCCACCGGTCCATACGAGGCAGCTACTCCACAAACCAGCCTACTATATACTGAGCAGGGCTAATTTGGAACAATTCTTTATTATATTAATCAAATTCTGACTCACTGTGACCTCCACCAAAAGTTTCTATCTATGAGTTAAAAATACATTTACTGTCTCCTCCAAATGAATTTACCGATAAAACTGCCAATATCTGATAACAATATCTTATGTCTGTGATGATAAAGAGATATTGGTCTCCAGTTTTCTTTTCCTGTAATGTCCTTGTTTTAACAGCAGGACTATGGAGGCCTCATAAAATCAGCTGGAACACGGACTCTCTTCCTCCTCTATTTTGGGAAAGGGTTGCATGTGGTACTACGTCCTCTTTGAAAGTTTGACTTGCCCTGTGAAGCCATCTTGGCATGAAGTTCTCTTTGTGAGAAACTGTTTAATAGTCAATTCAATTTTTAAAAATTTATATAGGACATTTACATATTTCTATTTCTTGTTGTATCAGTTTTGGTAATTTCTATCTGTTAAGTAATTTATACTTTTCATCTAAGTTGTTAGTTTTATCAACGGTATTGCTCAAATTATTTCCTCATTTATCTTTCTAATGGCTTCAAAATCTGTAGTCTTTTCCCCTCTTTTACTAGTAATATCTGTAATTGGGTTTTCTCTTTTCTTTTTTAAATCAGTCTTGCTAGGTTTTTATCTATTATATTACTCTTTACAAATAATCAACTTAAAGATTTATTGATTTTTTCTGTACTGTTTATCTGTTTATTTCAACTTTATTTTTATCATTTTTTCTCAACATATCTTTGTTTTAAGTCATTATTGTTTATATTCTTAAAGTAAAAGCTGAGATAATTGATTTTATGCCTTTTTTTCTCAATTCAGGATTTTAAAGCTATAAATTTCCTCCTAAACACTGCTTTATCTTCATCCTCCAAATTTTAATGTTTTATTCTTCAAAGTGTTGTCTAGTTTCCTTTATGATTTTATTCTTCACTCGTGGGTTATTTGGAAATGTGCTAATTAGAAATATTTGTAAGGAAATCTCTCGGTTTGTTATTATAACTTCATTTGAATTTAACACCATTTTGGCAAAAAACACACTCCACGTACTTTCAATCATTTTTTGTGGTATAGCATATGGTCTATCTTGATAAAAAAAAGTCCCTCTGGAATAAAAAATTATACATATTTCAACTTCATTGAGTAGAGGTTCTATAAATGTCAAGGTGGTTGCTGGTGTTCAAATCTTCCGCATCCTTACTCATTCTTTGGTTTCTTTGTTCTATCTGTCTGTATCTCCCTCCAGTTCTGTAAACTTTTCCCTGCATGTCATTGGGGACCTTGTTATTGGGTCCTCTTTATCTCCAGTAGACCCTTCATCTTGAATTCTACTTGGTCTGACAGCACCAAACCATTAAGTTTTTCTGTGCTTAGTATTTTATACCGTTTGTGTTTTTATGTTCTAAATGTGTCTTCTAACAAGCAGTACTTTTTATCTAGCATAAAAATCTTTGCTTGTTAACTGAGATGTTTAGTACTTTTACATTTACTGTAATTACTGACTCGTTTGTACTTAAGCCTACATCTTAGTATTTGATTTCTATTATTCCAATCAAATTTTTTATTCATCTATTCCTCTTTTCCTGTCTTTGTTTGGTAGGATGAATCATACTTTATTTTAGCATCTTATTTTAACTCCTCTTCTGACTTTTTAGTTATGTCTTTTTATGTTTTTTAGTAATGCTTTACATATTATACTATGCATCTCTAATGCATCTTTAATGAATAGTATATATTCAAAAGATATTCCATTACTTCAGGAACAATTTAATATATTTTGACAATATATTTCCAGTTAATAAAGTAGGTCACCTGAACAGAAAGAGATCTATCATCAGATGCCAGACCACCAGCAACGTTCCATGGCTTGGCAGCATCCCGTAGCAGCAAAGGCTCTGCAGAATGAGGAGCCGTTAGGATTCTACCCTCAAGTTGACAAGATGCAGGATTGACCCCTTTATAAGTAGTAAGTCTCTAAGGTTATGGATTATTATTGGGGGTGTGTGAAGAAAAGTGGTAGAGAGGATGAAATGGGGGTGTGGGGGAGAGGGGGAGAGGAAGGGAGGGAGGGAGGGAGGGAGAAGAGAGAGTAGAAGACTGATCAAAGGTGGTGGAAAGGGAAATGTGAGATGAGGCTTGGTTCATTTCTTTCTTTTCTTTCTGTCCGTCTGTCTTTCTTTCTTTCTTTCTTTCTTTCTTTCTTTCTTTCATTCATTCATTCATTCATTTAAATAATTATTGAGCCAGGTACCATGTTGAACTTTACTGGGGATATGGTTGTGAACAACACGTGCAAATTTTAAATTTGTGTACTCAAAAAATGTTGGGACCTAATTTTATAAACTAAACTGGTTTATAAGAACATTTGAAGTTTTTAATACTTCACATAATTCTCACAAAAATTTTGTCATTGACACGACACTCGTTACAAGTACCACTAGATAAACTTAAGAGTTCCTTTCAGTCACTTTCATAAATGACCCAAATTCCGATTCCAGTTAGCACACGACAGCTTTTCATAAATTTCAAATATTTTCTACTTACTCTTTTCTCTGTTGAAATTAAAATTAAACCTCTCTCTCTGTAACAAGTACAAGATATTGATGTGTAATAAC
This sequence comes from Pteropus vampyrus, assembly GCF_000151845.1. Lineage (NCBI taxonomy): Eukaryota > Metazoa > Chordata > Mammalia > Chiroptera > Pteropodidae > Pteropus > Pteropus vampyrus. Next base: position 4,261,384 of record NW_011888880.1, on the reverse strand, counting down.
TGCTTTCAAGCTCTCCTGCCTTCCAAGAATAACGGACTGCTATAAGCTTCTAAGCTATTTGGCGTGTTCACACATACGGGGTGGCAGCAGAGCGTGGAGGGAATCCAGTGGCTAGTGAGGCGGCAGGAAAGGAGACGGGATATTGAGAGAAAAAGGGTACTTAGTGAAAACAGAAATATCCAGGCTTCAGTAAGAAGAAATGAGCAGAGAAATCAGGGGTGAAGAATTTTATAAAATTTTGTTGACTTTAAAATACAAACCTCCTTTGCTTTCTCTCTAAAAGATTTGGTTTGCTTTCACATACTTTATTAAACACAGGGCTGGTGATGCTTTGAATATGACAAAATGCTGCCACTGATCATGAGAGGCAAGGGGACCACTCCAGGGAACTTACTTTCTTCAAAGATGACACTCGAAAAGGTCTCACTCGATTACACAGGCTTAAGGGTATGAATGAGTAGATGTAAATAAAGCTCAATGTTAACACTGACGTGAATATGAAATTAATTTGTATTAATAGCCAGAAATACTGGATTCAAAGTTTGGCTTCAATTCTTACCTTTTCTTCATTTTTTTAATAACACAGACTTACAGACACTAAGTAATTTCTGAATGACAAACTTCCTTACATGATCTGGATTCTGGTGATGGTGGAGAAATATTAGACACAGCAAGGTCACTTTTTGACTTTTTTGGCTTCTTTGCGTTTAATTGCCAAGGCTTATCGTAGCTTCTGAAATCCCTTCTTGTTCCTTTAAGTTCTGTTAAAACAAAAATATATATATATACACATATATATATTAATTCGATAAGTGATTTCACAATTGATGAAAAACTAAATATATGAAGTCATCAGATATACTCAGCAAAACATATAGGTCACCTTATATAAAAAATAATGCTAATATTCAAAAGTATTTCTTGCTTGATTTCCCCTGTAAATTTTAGTTTTGAGTTTGACATGAATCAGCTTCTATATTAATATAATTGACACCATGTTAAAATGTGAAATTACTTGAAAGGCTTTTTAGGCATGGATTATCATTACTTAAAATAACATTCCTTAAATGATGTTATAGAATAAAACATTGTATTCTGTTGTAAATAAAAACAACTTAACATTTAAGTAAAATTTACTCACTGCTGTTAGCTCATCCATTATTCACTACGACATATAAAACCAATGATATTCAACTAAATTTCAGCATTCATTTTTTTCCACTTCTCCATGCAAGAAAGATTAATTCAACCAACTTTGTTGAAAGTTATAGTTTCCCTTCAAAAGTGGTCAATGTCATACCAACACCCAAAATAAATGATCTTCCAAGAGTTCATCATCTTAGAAAGTTTCTCTTAGTCTTCTTATTTACGAAGACAGATTCTTCTTAAGGACAGTTTCCTTCTGTCTTCTTGGTTATGTTTACACGTTTTCAAATTATTCTAGTTTTATGAATGATTCATACACCTTTCTCTGGCCACCCACTTATAAATACTAAACAGACATCACGATACATTATGTGGGTTCCTCAAATGCTCATAAGGTTGCACTTAATGAGCTACAATCCAATTTTTTCTTCCTCCAAAAGCAGCATAAATAGTCTAAAAACCTAGGAAGAGAAACAGTGGTGTATGTTCTGCCAGAAGCCAGGAGGTATTTCAGTAGATAGGATTAAGACAAAAGATGGGCCAATCAGAAAAATACTGAAAGACTTCCAGACATCCACAATGACTGCCCCTATCTCAGAGTTACCTCCTTATGTTGTTTTGCAATCTATCAGAATTTTTCTTTCTATATCCATCCTAGGACCACAATTTCTTCTAATGCCATATAGTTAAAGGAATAAAGAATCTTGTTTATAAAATATAGCATCTCATGATACAAATAAAAGCTAAAAGGAGCCAGAGGGGAATGATATATTTGATTTTGTGGCTTTTTAAATTCTCCACTACTGACAAGAAAAAAAAAATCACATTAATTAAAATAACCGCGCGATAATATTGCTCTTATTTAGTTCATTGAAAAGAGATAAGATACAGAAAGTCACTCATCAGTTTAGCAGAGACCCACAGGATTCAAATGAGACTAGACATTTTAGTAGCAGCCATGATTTCTTGTTTCTTCGACCATTTTTCAAAGGATTCAAAAAGATGCATGCTATATATTGAGGGGACAAATAAGAGCTCACCCACACATTTATTGATACACCTAAAACTAGATAGAATATTCTTTTTTTAATTTTAATTTTTTGGGAAAAAAACCCTTTCAGGAAAAAAAAATTCAATAAAAAACAAGAATGTAATGTTCAAGATACAGAGGAAATTCATAGTTTTAGAAAAGATTTACTATGAAAAACCTTCACATTTTAGAGTGTGACAAATTTGTCTCCTGAATAAAAACAGACAGAAAATGGATTTGACGAAATAAAAAGAAATGGAGAAGATATAGGCTAACCAAACCAATGATAAAAATACAGCCACAGCCAGGAATAAAAAAAAAGTAGATAAGGAAACACTGACAGGAAACTGAAATGCAATGTCAACATTTAAATTTGTGTTCAAAGCGAGAAAGAGAAAACTGATACTGCAGAAAATTGAATCAGCGACACAGAGAACACGCTTGACAAATAAGTCTCCCCAGAAGTTAGTCAATAAAGAAAGGCAAATACATGTGGAATGAAATGAGAGAAATGAAAAACGGTGAAAAACACTCAATTTACACATAGCTGATTTTCCGGAAGAAGAAATCAAAACAAATATAATAGGAGCAACAAGCAAGAACACAAGAAAACTGTTGTAGGCTTAAGAGCTGGGTTTGCTGACTGGAAGGATTCTCTGCATATAATGACAAGTTAGAAAAAGAAAGCGACCCCTAGATGTGCTTCGGTAAAACTTCTGAATATCAAAAATAAAGCAAAAATAAATCCCATAAGTATTTAAGGAGAATACTTAGACTATCTAAAAAGAAATAAAACTGAGGCTGCTTTCAGGTTTCTCCTCAACAATATTAAATGACAGACTTTTGAAAGGTTTTACACCCAAATACTTTGAACGCTGAGACATTTTCTCGACAATGAGAACATGCGCCAAAAGAAACAATTCGACAAGTCCAGGTTTAAACCGGCATTATTTACTGTCACCCGAATTAAAATTTCTTCAGCTCCATTCACACCAAAGGGTTATGCTGGGCTTTCCTTCTTCCCTTCTGGCATACTCTTCCCTCCAAAATTTTTCCCCCTTACCCTCTGGAACACTGATCACCCTGTAGTAAACAGTCACTCTTGCACCCTCGAATCCGGGCTTTCCCGTCTTAAGAGCCACCTCCTTCTTCCCACCAGAGCCCAGTCCCCTGCCGCTTCCGGATCGGAGGGCGCGCATCCCTCCACGTGGCCCTGGCCACAGGCTGGGCTCCCCCGTCCACCGACATTAGGCTGAAAGCCCCTCCCGTCTTGGGGCTCATGCTGCCATCCATGCCACTCGTCACGCTTCATTACGGCCACCCTCCTGCCCCCGGGCACTCTCGCAGCCTCACTCAGACCTTGGCACTATCTCCCTTGACCTGGCAACACCTTGGATAAAACCCTGGCGAGTGACCTCCTGGGACAAACCATGTGTTAAGCCTCCCACTTCCTGGTCCCTGACTCTGAAGAGCTCGACTTCCCCGGTGCTTAGGGCACTCCGAAACCGGGGCCACCCTCAGGATCTTCTCATAGTTAGAGTCATTCCAGCCCCCAAGTCTCAAACGGCACAACCTGCTGTCCTCCTGCACCTCTCACACCTTCACGGCACCTGCGCTGACACTGGCCTCCGACAGGCCTCTGGCTCTCCGATCTGCTTTTATGTCTAAACCTTTTTCGTTCCTTGCTCACTACCCTCTCAGGCCAGACCACGTGCTTTGATCACTTGCGCGATTTGCTCACAAAAGTCAACTCCTCTGCAAAACTGTTCTTCCACCCTCCACCCGGACCGCGGCACGATCACAGTCCTGTCAGTCATTCTAACTGTGTTCTCTCCTCCCTTCCTCTGATGGCATTTCTGGGCACCATCAGGGAAAAATCGCCATCTTGCTAATGATTTCCATGATTAAGTCATTCGTTCAACTCCAAATAGGCCCCAGAACTGCTTGACGGTCTTTTCTTATTTTCCTTTTTCTAACTCTTTTGTCCTTTCTCTTGGTGACTTTTCACAACTGGTATCGCTCACTTCGATCTCCCCTATCCGTGTGTCCTCAGCAAACCACCTCACTTCTTAATAAACACACAAAATTCTGGCATCAGAGGTGATTTCCCACTGGCCTTCTCCCAGCCCCCTCACTCGGTCTACAGATATGCCCCACAGAAATTCAAGTTCATCAGTAGGACTGGACTCATTGTCCTTCATAAATTTAGTCTTGTGTTCCTGTCTTGCTTTATGAAACGAGCACTTATGCCTTTACACAAGTACGCAATCTGGGAGTCATAATAATCTCCTCCCCTCTTTCGCTCTCTCTAAACAGTGAATCAGTAAGTATTTGTGCTAGTCAGAATTCTAAGATGGTCCCCATGATTTTGTCCCCTGATGTTATGCCTTATATAATTCTTTCCCCTCGAGTATAGACAGGATGTTGGATTTGCTTTAAACCGATAGAATATGGTAAAGGTGATGGGAGGTCAAAACTCCAATTATGTTGTGACATAGGACTCCATCGTATTAAACTTGAATTAGGGAAATTCTCTTGCTGGTCTTAAAGAAGTAAGTGACCATAATGTGAGAGCGCCACATGGCAAGAAACTGTAGGTGGCATCTAGAAGTTGAGAGCAACCCGGGGCTGAAATTCAGTGAGAAAACAGGGACCTGAGTCATTCAGCTGCAAGGAAGTTAATTCTGCCAACCACCCAAATGAACTGGGAAGCAGGTTCTTATTCCAGAGTCCAGAACAATGCAACCTAGCTAGTATCTTGATTTCCAGACTTGTGAGATTCAGCAAAGGATCTAGTTAAATGGTGCACAGACTTCTGATCTATGGGAACCATGAGACACTAAACGTGTGCTGATTAAAGCTGTAGAGTTTAATATATGACTCTCTCTCCAGAAACTATAATTGATAAATATGGGCTAATGTGAGCTCCACTGGGCTTATAAATGTTCACCTGGTCTGCCTTAACATCTTTGTGCCTACAAAACCAGAGTCCATACCTGTACACTTTTGCTACTTAGAATCTACATGCAAGAAAGTAAGGCCAGGAAAAACCAAGAGTCCCCTCTCTTGTACGTCCAAAGCTCATACCCTAGTTTCTTGTATGCTGCAAAGGAGCTATAAGCATTTAATTCAAATCCTTCATAAAAAGAAAAAAAATAAGTACAACTTAGAATAATTAGCTTGAATTCATACATAACGAAATCTTTCCATGAAAATCTGAACTTTATTTCTATTAAAATTTAATATACAAAGTCTCATATTTTCAAACATACCACATAACAATATATTCAAATTCAAGAATATTTTATGACAAATTTGAACATATAGGTGAAGTCACAGCTCAAAACATTAAATCTTAGGTAACAACCCAGATTTATCGCATTATAATCACAAAGACTTTCGTAAAGTTTTACATTAAATATATCAAATTTAACTGTAAAATATAATTTTTCATTTACCTGATGTTTCACTTTCTGCCCAGAGAGCTGCAGATCCAGATAAAGTTCTTTGAAGCTGCCCACGATTTCCTTGTTTAGACTGAAGATGGTCAATGAGAAACGGGATTGGCTGCTCAGGTGTTTCGGTGATTAACTTGGTCATTAATTCCTGAAGGCAGAATAGAGCATACGTTTACATCTAACAATAATGATGAACACTCACACAGCACTTACAATATTGCCAGGTACTGCTCTGTTTTATATGCACCGATTAATTTAATTCCGATAACAATCTTCTCAGGCATATACAAGTTATTATCCTCATTTTGAGGAAACTGAAAAATAAATTACCTGTGTTACACAGTAAACACATGGCAAAGCCAAGATGTGTTCATTTATTTTTATTTTTATAACTGTAATTGGCCAAAGACGATACTGTAAATTTAATCTAAATTCTTTTAAAAATTATAGTCTATGAATTTACAATTTAGGATTACTATTGTGAGAGATGTCATTATAAGCTACAGTTTTGATAAACCTCGCCATGTAGCTTATATACCAATGTTATTTTTCCTTCTTAACCACCTATAAATATCCCCAAATGAAAAAAAAAAATTGTGTTAGAACGAAAGAAACAAGTCACAGAATCACAGAAACCAGAAAGTGTCTTAAACTGGGCTCCAAACAAAAAAAAATTCTCTTTCTCCAAAAACCCTGATGGATACTCATTCTTTCTTCTTTTTCTTACTAAGTTAAGCAATGGAGATTTCTCTACCTGCCAAACAAGCTGCTCCATTTTTGGACAGCTCTAATGATGCCCTAAATTGGGCATAAATCTGACTAAGGGTCATGTCTACACACTGGTTTTTTTTTTTTTTTTTTTGCCAGTCAGGAACAGCAAAGAGCAAGCTCCAATTTGCGGTCAGCTAGAAGGCCTGGATTGTTCTCATGTGAACCGCTGCCAAGCCACACGGGGATCATTTTGTGCTGTGGAAGGGCGTCTGTGAACTTGCATGCACCACTTTACATTCCTATCAGTCACATTTCATTTGGTTGGATTTCGCCCAAAATTCTAGTCTGTGAATTATCATTTTAAGTTCAGGATCTGTGAGAGGCAGCGGTCCTTGTGAGCAGGCCAAAAGATCAGATACTCGAGTGCTAACAGAAGGGATACTGGAAATAAATTTCCCATTCCACTGTCTTTTTTTGTTGGTAGCCTACTGCCTCTGCCTCGAATGCTCTTCTCTCAGATGTTCACGCTGCTGGCTCGCCATCATTTGTCTCCCGTGATAACTTCTTAGATACCAGATTTCAGAAATCTTTATCATTTCATTATTTCTTCACAGCATTTAGCACTCTCCAGAACCATCTCATTTAATATCTGCTCATTTCTTTTCTACTCCTTCCCTACGAGATCACTAAGAGCAAGAACTGGCCTAGTTTAATTTCCATTCCCTTCCTAGAGCCTGGAACTCTACGGAGCTCATAGGTGGTGCTGAATGAATGAATGAATGAATGAATGAATGCTTGGCTTATAGACCGCAGGTAAATATTAGTAACTAAAGTCCCTCATTGTCCTAATAAACAATAATTAAAGCATCCATAGATTTCTTAGGCTAGCAAAATATATTCTTCCGATCTATACAAGAAACTACTTTCGTGATATCTCAGAGATACTTGTTGACATTTGTAATAGTCTAAAAACACACAGATTTAACTGCGTAGAGGCTAAATGTAATTCGCAGATGACAGGATTCCAAGGCGATCTTAGAGACATGGATAAAATAATTCAAGGTATCTAAGAAGTATGCAGATAGAGTTGGAAGTAAAAGGAGCAAAGGAATTCTACCATAAATACATTGTGAAGAAAAATATTTATCAGACAAATGTAATACTTTCTTTTATATTCTGAAAAAGAGGTAGGCAAAAACCCGTTGACACGGGGCTTCTTTATTTCTACTATTTAAAATATCTATTATTATAGTCATAACTAAAGAGCTGATTCCTCTATTGTGGTAATTGCAGGGTTCAAACCCCAATTATAAATCAGTAGAATGCAATTTAAAACATTTTGTAGAAGAGATGAGTTATGTTCTATTAAATTCATTGAGCATTACGAAAGCTATGAAAAAATGAGAGAGAAAAATAAATAGAAGGACTATCTAGATTATTCTTGTCACAGAGGGCTGGGCACGCAGATAGAACAAGATCAGGTCAGACAACAGGGCTTTAAAGCCACAATCTCTATCCCGAAACCTTTTAAGATTTCATGCACTTTTCTTATTTACCTTTTGAATTATATGGAAAGTTTTTATGGGTATTTTTTCCCCTTTTTACATTGACTTTAGAAGATGGACAGAGTCATAATATAATCAATTTTTTAAAATATCATCAGTCTAAAAACTAATTTTGGATATCTTTATATTCCATTAATGAATATATGAAAGTAAAGATAGGACAAACCAGGCATAAGCAAAATGAAAACAGTTAATGTTTGCAGTAGGGTATGCTGGGCATCTTGTGTGGGCAAGAGGCTAGTTTTAGATCATAGCTGTCCCTTGAACAACCCGGATTTGAATGTTCGGGTCCACTT
>NW_011888880.1:4247959-4253128 GCF_000151845.1 Pteropus vampyrus | reverse complement strand
TAATAGTCTAAAAACACACAGATTTAACTGCGTAGAGGCTAAATGTAATTCGCAGATGACAGGATTCCAAGGCGATCTTAGAGACATGGATAAAATAATTCAAGGTATCTAAGAAGTATGCAGATAGAGTTGGAAGTAAAAGGAGCAAAGGAATTCTACCATAAATACATTGTGAAGAAAAATATTTATCAGACAAATGTAATACTTTCTTTTATATTCTGAAAAAGAGGTAGGCAAAAACCCGTTGACACGGGGCTTCTTTATTTCTACTATTTAAAATATCTATTATTATAGTCATAACTAAAGAGCTGATTCCTCTATTGTGGTAATTGCAGGGTTCAAACCCCAATTATAAATCAGTAGAATGCAATTTAAAACATTTTGTAGAAGAGATGAGTTATGTTCTATTAAATTCATTGAGCATTACGAAAGCTATGAAAAAATGAGAGAGAAAAATAAATAGAAGGACTATCTAGATTATTCTTGTCACAGAGGGCTGGGCACGCAGATAGAACAAGATCAGGTCAGACAACAGGGCTTTAAAGCCACAATCTCTATCCCGAAACCTTTTAAGATTTCATGCACTTTTCTTATTTACCTTTTGAATTATATGGAAAGTTTTTATGGGTATTTTTTCCCCTTTTTACATTGACTTTAGAAGATGGACAGAGTCATAATATAATCAATTTTTTAAAATATCATCAGTCTAAAAACTAATTTTGGATATCTTTATATTCCATTAATGAATATATGAAAGTAAAGATAGGACAAACCAGGCATAAGCAAAATGAAAACAGTTAATGTTTGCAGTAGGGTATGCTGGGCATCTTGTGTGGGCAAGAGGCTAGTTTTAGATCATAGCTGTCCCTTGAACAACCCGGATTTGAATGTTCGGGTCCACTTCTGCACAGGCGTTTTTCATTATAGTAAAGTTTTGGATGAGTCTAAAGTTATATGGGGATTTTTGACTGGGGAGGGGTGCGCCCCTAACCCCCTTCCCCGCAGGCTTTTTTCATTATAGTAAAATTTTGGATGAGTTTGAAGTTATATGGGGATTTCTGACTGGGGAGAGGTGCGCCCTAACCCCCTGCCCCGCTTCGCTCAAGGCTCAACTGTACTGTAAGAAGAATCACCCGGACACCCCTCAGTCCCTGTATCCACTGGCATTAGAACATGAATGATTCTGAGGACTCGCACCTGACAGAAACCTCTTTCTCAGGCATGAAAACTTAAATCTTTAGGTTTGCAAAGACGCTCCTAGCAACAAAAAGATTGACATCCCCCTGCCCCACCACCACGACCACCACGACCACCACGACCACCACCACCACCACACACACACACACACACACACACACACGGATTTATACACAGAGACAGAACTAAGGGGCCGCTAGGTTGCGACGAGAAAGAACTGGCGCAGCTGGGGGTGCCCGGCTGCAGACAGAAACCCGACCGCACAAAGTTTCACAGTCTTATTATTCTCCATAAGGAAAAAAGTATTCTAGAACATCAAGCCGAGTGCCCGGGTAGAGACTGAACACCATTCGGCAATGTTCTGTGCTATCGGGGAGGAGGAATGGGCTCACCTACGATTCTTAACCACGACTGCAGCCATTGTGACATGAAATTCCCTAGGCGCCAGAACCTGAGCAAGGTGGAAACGCTGCGCCAGGTGGGCGCCGCGCTGGGTCTCAACTGAGCAGAACCTGCGTCACAGGCCTGCAGGTGCATTGACCTTGTGTTAGTCCTGGCTCCTGGCTTTGCCCTTGATGGCGGCACAGCGCAGGCGCACCCCCAGGCGCAGGCGCACCCCCAGGCGCAGGCGCACCCCCAGGCGCAGGCGCACTATTACCACCCCAGAAACACAAGGAGATATTCTAGGGCATGATAAAACTGGGAAAAGGAAGGGATGGAGGAAAGGTTTAGGTATCATATGAAGCCAGATTTACTCTTGGTAAAAATAGCTCATAGTTTCCAGCAACTGCTATTAAAACTGCAGTTCAAAGGTGCAAAAGATAGCTCTGATCAGCCCAAGCAGAATTAGTGTTAATAAATATTTGGATAACTTTATGAATACAATCCTAGGTAATGCTGATCCCACTGTGTTAAATCATGTGTTTACAAGTGCAGCCCTCTGCGGCGTTCTTGAGGGCGGAAAACATGCCTTAAACATCTTTGTCTCCCAAGATCAAAGAACATGTTGTTCTTGGCACGTTTGCTAAAAGAATGAATGAACAAATGAATGAATTATGTCAGTAGCATTACTAAAAACCTTCTGTACTGCATATTACCTGCAAATATACATATACACATATATATATATACACATACATATGTATATGTATGTGTATGTATATGTATATCTATATCTATATCTACATAGATATCGGGCATTTGAAACTATCTATAAACTGTTTCCAACTTGCAGTTTCATCTCTTATGCTCCAGACTCTACAGATAGCAAAGGTTCCCTTGATACATCTTTCCCTTTGTAATCTCTCATTTCAAAGTAAACAAGACTGATACGGTTCAGGGTTTAGGGAGCTTACATTCTTTGAAAGAGTAAGGCAATAAACAAATAATGAAATTAATAAATAAAACATAGATTTTGGAAACCTCTATGGAAAAAAACGGCAGTGTAACATATGAGAGAAAAATGGGAGTGGTGTATATATTACATAAGGTGATCAAGAAAGCCTCTGTAAGGAGGTGGTATTTGATCTGAGACCTGAGGGTAAAACTAGAACCAGACATACGAAAAGCTAGCATTCCAGGCAGACAGGACAGTAAATGTGAAGTCTCCTGGGCATTGAAGAGCTTAATACATTCTCAAGAGCTATAAAAATGCCAGTAGGGATGAAATAGTGTGTGAGCTGAAGAGGTAGACAGATGCCAGACCTTGCAGAGCTTTGTCAGCTAAGGCATAGAGTCTGATTATTGCTTTAAATGGAATGCAAAGCCAACAAATGCTGCTAAGGAAGAGGGTGACATTGATTTACCCTTCTGAAAGATGTTCTCCGACCACTATATAAAGGTCAAAGGAGGAAGCCAGAAGAACTACTCAAAGACCACTGAACCGCAGTGCTGGTGTAATCAGGGTGCAAAGCAGTGGCTTCGCTTTATACAGAGTTCAAAAGTGGACATGACTTGGGGAAGGAGTGGGTAAAAGCAGCCTGAAGAATGAATCACCCAGGCGTTGGGTTTGAATGAATGAGCTGATACTCGTACCATTCATGATGATACAGAACGATGAACAAGAAATGCTTTAGGGATGGGAGACCAAGTGTTCCAATCTGGGCATGATAATAGGAGCCAGACAGATGAGATACGATAGTACTTACAGTAATTTTTAAATTAATATTTTAACGCTTCCTTTAGACTATCAATGATCCTATTTATTTGGTCAGCAGATATGTACCGAGCACCCACTACTTGCCAGGCACTGTGTATTGCAGATAGTGAACAAAACAGAAAGGCAGCCTGCTCTGCAGTTGCCGTGTGGGTCTGCAGATTTCCTCTTCAGTTTGCTTTGATTATCCCCATAAGGTAGGAGGGTCAACAGCAGAAACAGAGGACGGGAGATGAGGACTTGGAGTTTTGAGCAAAGGGAAACAGATGTACAATAGTGACCCCGGAGTGTATGTGTGTGACTGGACTAGGACTGTGATGATTGACTGCCTGGCCAAATCAGACCTGTGGTCACAAATTTAAAGCAAGACAAGTTAGTGGGGAAGTGTGTTTTCCTCCCAGCCATGCTCAGGTGTAGGCACAAAAGAGGTAACGATTTCTATGGAGGCAGGATTATGGATTAGCTTATTGAGTTGGATGAACTGAGACAGGACAAGGCACTTAAGAGTACATGCAAGGACACAACCACAATGACTGGCCACAGATCCCAGGATCTAAGCTGGACAGGAAGCTGAGTGAGGGCTTCAAGGAGGTAAAGGAAAAGGAAAATGTGGCAGGGTCAATGAACTGGATGTCCAGGTAGGGTCAAAGAAAAGCTGGAGTTGGGATGCTAGAGGCAGTGAGCCTGCAGGGGAGGAAAAGATGGCCAGGGAAGGATGCCCGGAAGTGAGGGCACGGAGAAGCTGCAGTTATCCGTGGCAGCGATACGAGCAGCTGAGGCAGGAATCAGCTAAAAATCGTTGGTGGGGAGGAGCTCAATAAAGACAGCAGGGTGACGGGAAGGTCATCTATACGTACATGAAAACTGTCAAGAGTAAACACAGGTGTGGTATTAGAGAGTGTGGCAATAATTAGGAATTAAAGTTATCAAGGAGTACAGGGGAACCCCCAGGGGTCTGTAGAGAAAAGTAACGATGAGAGGTAGTGGCAACATACTCCGAGGACATGAAGTTGAAAGATAGGACTATTTTAAAAATATCTTTTCAATCTAGCAAGTCTAAAATATTTGAATACTAATCTTCTTTAATAGAAATATTTCCTCAGCTAGAAACACCATACCGTTACTATTAAAATCCAAAATTATAGGATATTACATTAATATTCAAACTTACATAATCATTTTCAATGATTGGTACCTAATATGCAGAAGGCTAAGTCAATGTACAAAAAAGTTAACTGATAAGGCATTTAATATTAAACCTACATTAAAGTAAAAGTCATGGCATTAGGCAGAAACAAATTCTTACATAAATTAATTTGGCAGAATGCTGGCATCATATATTTCCTGTGACTTATGAAAAGTAAAAGCATATTGATGTTATCGGTAATTGCTGGTAATATGTTTCTAATTTACAACACCTAATACCCCCATTCACAGAAGGTATGTTCTAAACTCTGTTTATATACATTTTATATAAGGTTTTGTAGCATTATGTATGTTTTGATAAAAAACAGACATCATGTGCTTAAGTCCAAAATTCCTTAACGAACAATAAATAGTTTCAACAAACCTTCAGTTTCCACAAACCCTCACTGCATCTGACTGAGCTCAGTGCAGCTGGTAAACCGCAAGGTGATTTAGAAAGATTCACAATCATTCACTAAAATCGACTTTCCACTGAGGCAATGAAAAATCTTGCCAGCTGTTTTCAAGGCTATTTTACACATGAAATATGCTGTGTATGCTTATATATTTTTATTTAACCAAAAATATTTTCCTTCAACACTAAATCCAGACCACAGATACTATATGGAAGC
>NW_011888880.1:4245866-4247909 GCF_000151845.1 Pteropus vampyrus | reverse complement strand
GTAATTGCTGGTAATATGTTTCTAATTTACAACACCTAATACCCCCATTCACAGAAGGTATGTTCTAAACTCTGTTTATATACATTTTATATAAGGTTTTGTAGCATTATGTATGTTTTGATAAAAAACAGACATCATGTGCTTAAGTCCAAAATTCCTTAACGAACAATAAATAGTTTCAACAAACCTTCAGTTTCCACAAACCCTCACTGCATCTGACTGAGCTCAGTGCAGCTGGTAAACCGCAAGGTGATTTAGAAAGATTCACAATCATTCACTAAAATCGACTTTCCACTGAGGCAATGAAAAATCTTGCCAGCTGTTTTCAAGGCTATTTTACACATGAAATATGCTGTGTATGCTTATATATTTTTATTTAACCAAAAATATTTTCCTTCAACACTAAATCCAGACCACAGATACTATATGGAAGCCATGTGGTTCTGTGACATTCGTGTGACAAGTTAAATATCTGTTGTTCTTGTGTAGTATAGTGGAATGATCTTACACACCTACTCATTAACTAGTCCTTCCCTCATGCCCCAAAGTCCTATAAAAATAACAGAAAAGATATTATTTATAGCATGAAACACAATGGCAAGAGAAAACAAGAGAGGGTGCCATCGATGGCTAGAGATTTTGAGAAACCCTGGAAGCAGATGGGGTAAGACTAATGGTTACATCAAAGCATGGGAGACGCTACCACTCCAGACGAGGAGAAAGTTCTATGCTTTCTGAGGGAGCCAAAGAGAATATTCAAGCTAAAGCAGAAAACCAGAGGCCAAGGAGACACTAGCAGTGCAGTGCGTTCAAGAGCTGCATTCTGAACAGCTGGGCTGGTGGGAATCCGGCCCCCTCTCCTGAGGGGTGCTGTCGACCGCTGGGGCTCAGCTCGCAGAGTCAGGCTAGAGAACTCTTGTCCCATGCCACCTGTTTGAGAAAGTCTCCAGGAACAGTGTTGGACTCCAAGAAGCTGCAGAGCAGACCTGGAGGTAACACTGAACTGCACATCTCATGGAAGGTGGGGACAGATGCCTGGGAGGAATCACCAGGAGACCTTCTACCCGCAGAGCAAAGCCCTCCTCACTGGGCACTGTGGCTTCCTCACACGTGTTATATGCAACCTCTCTAAGCCGACTCACGCGGCCTTCCTTGCCAAGGAAGGGGTCAGGTGGGGGGATCTACAGAAGTACAGAAAAACCCATATAAGTTACCCAAAATAAGCAACCTTATCTTTCATTCCTATATATATAAATCAACAACCAAAAAAACACCAAAAATTTTAGGAAAAAATGTACAAGGGTATAAACAGAGAAAAACTGAGCCAAGAAGAAATAGAGCTATTTCAAGAAACTGCTGGAAAAATGTTGCATTTATAAAAACAGGAACTTGTTGCCATGAAAAATGAGAGACCTGAAGAAAATATAGGTTTCATGAGGATTAAAAGATTATTGCCAAAATCAAAATATCAATGGAAGGACTAAGTAAATTTGAGGCCAGTGTTAGTGATCTAAAAAAGAAAGTTAAATAAATCCAATGAAGAATAAAAGAAATACAAAAAAAAAAAATCAGGGAAATATAAACCAAGAGGTATGGAAGTGAGATATGGAAGATCCAGCATCCTTTTAAGAAGCGTTTCAGAAGAATACAATGACACCACAGATAAGAAAACGAAGAAAAATATAATCACCCCCTAAGAGGAAGGGCTACTCGAAGCGTCAGACTGAAAGGGCTCCGAGTTCATGAAAAGACCCATAACCAAAAGGACCCTGACGAAATGTTCTAAGTTGACAGACAAAAATAAAATAATAAAAGATTTCAGAGGGGGAGAACGCTGCCTATAAAGAGAATCTGACTGATAGTAAGCTCTTCGTCAGTAAAACGGTGTTTTGTTCAACGACGAAGGGCAATGCCTTTCAGATCCTAGGGGGCAAGTGGAGGGAACGACCTCAGAATTCCATGAATGTGTCAGGGTAGAAGTCAAATGTGTGGGTAAAAAATAAGAATATTTTCAGACAGGAAATTCAGAGAGTTCATCTCTCT
>NW_011888880.1:4239857-4244551 GCF_000151845.1 Pteropus vampyrus | reverse complement strand
ACAAACAATGACTCAGACTGGCCCGCATCTTTGAATTTATAATATCTTAGGGAAGATCAGGTTAGGTAACAGACTTACGATATTTTAGTTTACAACCTGGGCAAACCCAGCGATCCCAGAATACACCAAATTCTTAGGTTTCGAGTAGCCCCAAGCTATAGGAATTCAAGTATCCTAAAAGCTCAGAATTTCTTTGCCCCCTGTGAAGGTCCAGCATAGGATCCCTATGACAAAATAAGCCAAATATAAGGCATCACTGATGTCAGGCTCCAAATAACAGATGACGATTGAATTATCTTAAGAACATAGAGAGTCAAAGACAAACTGACTCACTCGTGTGTAGTAACAGGCTTCCAAAAGATGGGAGCAGAAAGCACGGAAGGGTTACGAGGGAAGTGGCCGATGTTGAGAATGAGCAAGTCAACAAGGGATGGAGCAAGACCTGATGGCCACAGAAGTCACCACCAGTAGTCAAGCCCTTGCCTCCCAAAGGCCTCCCCCAGGTATAACTGTCCATCGTGGAAGAGGTGTCATCTACTACTGGAACTTCAAGAAGTCATGTGGTACTTACAAGCACTGAACTGCACAGATTTGAAACTCTTGTCATAATAGGAAACTTCATCAAGGGTTTTCTGATGCCCAGCACCTCTCAGCGGCCGTGGAGGGGAGAGAGGGCTGGGGTGGAGAGATTACTCCCACAGCCCCTGTAGACATGAAGATTTTACTGGCAATCATCAATCACTGGCCACTGGGGTCAAATAAAACAGACTTATTCATATGGATTTAGTTCTAAAATGTTCATTGTAATTAGGATTAATGCTGACTCAAATATACATTCTAATAAATACACTTTCATCCTGAAACATATAGTAAAGGTAGGACCAGCCGTATAATTTGTGGGGTCCACTACAAAATGGAAAGGGGGGGCCCTTGTTTAAAAATTGTTAAGAATTTCAAGACGGTGAAAACAGAGCGTTAAATCAAGAGTGAGGGCCTCTGAGCACAGGGGGTTGTGTGACTACTCAGGCTGCGCACCCATAAAGCCAGCCCTGGCTAAGGGAGTGTTAAGAGTTGCTGAGTCAGATACTGCTGTGCTGTAAACTGCTTTTTCAGTAAATTTCCCCAATGCTAAAATCGCATATTTAGCAAAACGATTCAAATATAGCTCAAATATCTCAAGAGTACTTGAAACTTTTTGGAATCGCTATAAAATTATTTCTTTGATAGGGATGTTGGATTATGTAAGTGAATTCTTTGGTGCCAAAATCATAACTCTATTTTGTGACAACAATACTGGATTTTCAAAATATTACTTAAGCATACTATATTTTGCTCCTACTGCTTGGTGGCAGGGATGAGGGAGGCAGAGTTCGAGACAAAAACATGCAAGTTGCTAAACTTTTGTATGTATAACTTCCTTAGGGACAGATATAGAAGAAAATGTATGGTTTTATTACATGTAAAGTACCAATAAAAGTACGCGGCACACTTCCTATATCCCTGCCTTCAGTATGTGTGCTTCCTTATCACTGAATCTTTAGATAAAATATGGATGTTTGTTTTCTACGCACCACGTCGAACTCCACCATGGACCCTTGAAACCGACTGGTTTTCTATGTGGCCCTTCCTATACCATTCTTCCCATTCCCTTGCCTGTGGTTACGTAGTTGCTCTACTATAATTCTAATATAACTATTGTCCACAACTGTCCCTTCATAGACTATAAACTCCTAAACCACAAGGACCTAGACTCATTAATGTGTCTAAGTTTCTCATACCAATTGATGATTCATATTGATTAGGTCAGACTGTTATTTTAATTTTTACTTGTTTGACACGCTGAGGCAAATGTAAGAAGTATAAAATAAAATACGTTCCTTGATATCAGGGAGCTCGCCATTAGTATCTGACCAATAAGTGCAGTGGGCCTCATTATGGATGTTCAAAATCTTGAATTATTGGTTGAAGCGCATGTGCACACACACGGTTGGATTCGGAGAGGGGTGGACATAAACAGTACATTTTGCTACCTTCCCCCAGTAAAGCTACAAGTCCAGGGAAAATCTCGTGCTCTGTTCTTTGATTGTGTCAGAGTGTGGCAACGTTAATCCCTGGGCACACGAAAGTTGCTCACTAGGTATTTGCACCCTGATAGTCATAAAAACCCCTTGGTATCTTTTCCACATTTTGACATTGAGGGTCATTCTCTTACTGGACATGCTATGGAGTAATTCAAATTATTGCTGATTTATTTATTTTTTTTTTTGCTAGATCCTCCCTAAAGTTGCTAAAATAAGTTGTTTCAAGTCCTGCTCTAGAAAAAATTATGGAATTTAAGTTACAAAATTTAACTGTGTCGTCATATAACTAACACACTATATAGCATGATTCATTCAATCACAGGGATCCCTATCGCATTTTCAAAGAAGTTGATTCTCTAATAGTTAATATTCACTACAGTTTGGCCTTCTCTCTGAGTGATATAATTCAAGAAATGAAATTTTGAGCACAAAATTAAATGAAAGGTACCATAACTAACAGCGGCCACTAGATGGCAACAGCAGAAATATCATTTTTAGTATGACATGATTGAGATAACTGCCTTCACTTAAAATGAGACATGATGAGCTTACAGTAAAGCATGAGTCCAAAACAAGATGGAATTCATCATTAAAATCATAGGAAATGTTACAAATTTAGAAACAAAGTTACTTTGCATGCCACTTGGCACTTAAGTATCAGGCAATAATTGCCAAGGGATATGTGTTTTTCCTCTCAGAAACAGCATGTCTACCCACTCCACTCAATGTCATCACCTATGGCATTATTCTTAAATCCTCTTTTGCCCTCAAAAATATCTACCTTCCATTATTCAAGCTGAAGCAAGAATATATTTGTAATGCTGTCATCTAATTACTGCACTCACTATTCAAAGGCTTTCAGTAGCTTGCTATAGACTTCAGAATCAAGTTCAAACTCCTAAAGATGGTTATATGGACTGGCATAAACTGGTTCCTGCTGAATTCTCTCATTTCATCTCTTGCTAATTTTCTCTTCTCACACTCTACACTGAAATATTTCGTTTCCTTTGGTAAATCTCCTTCTAAAGGTTGTCCTTTCTCTATGTTTTGCTGTGATGTTCATTTTCTTTCCCTATACCGTTCTTAGGAAGCCAAGTGGGAGCAAAAGTCATGCTGAAGCCCGACTTTTGGGCTGTGACGTAGCTTCCACTTGGTCACTGCAGCCTAGTACTATTACATGATGATGAGAAAGAAGGTTCGCTGCAAAATCTCTCATCTTTCACTGATCTCACATTCCCATGCCTTGTTCTACCAAAAATGTGATATTAGTGTATTTTATCTTTCTTCGGCATAGCCTCCATTTAGTTTTTTGCAACAATGAACAATTCTGCCAAGAAGAATGCATCAATTCTTCACATTTTTATATTTGATCAAATCATATTAATAAAGCTAACATACCCTGAAGTATATAGAATGAGATTAAAACTATTCCTCCATTTTAGATGGGCTGGACTTGACCAACACCCACTAATATTTGAATTCAACTCATGGTACTCACAAAAAGCTATTAAGTTGTAGAAAATTCACTAAATGCACAGATATAAATCCATTTCGGTCTTCACTATTTCCTTCTTTTACCAGCCCCAAATAATCAGTTTAAAGCATACGTGTTTTTAAAGGATTATTTTACAGCATTGTCTTACAAATAAAATAAAATTTTGGCTAATAGATTAAATAAGAGAGTAATGTATTTCTTTAATACATTCCCTTAGGAGCCCGTTCCAAGGTCAACATTCAATCCTTGGGCTTTTTCCAGAGCTTCGTCTTTATTCCCTGAAGCCAAGAACATGATGTTATCACTTTTCAAAATCATAATAACCTAGGAAAGAAAACAGGACTGTAATCCCTAACACAGGCATATTCTTCAAACCAAGAATAGATTGAGGATAAACTGTGGTCTGCATCCCTTAGAGTAAATTCTCAGAAGCTATCCATTTTTATATATTTAATTGGAACATTCTTATATTAGGTATTTTTTAAAGCAAAATTGGGGATTAAAAAGTATTTGGCAAATAAAGTTATTGTGTGACAGAATTTTATCTGTAATATCTTCAAAATGTTTTAAAGAAAAATAATAGTTTTGGCAGAATGTTACTTTTTTATATTTTGAAAAAAAATACAAAAAGTTACGAAGACCAATAATCCAGCAATCATTCTTGTACTCAAATCTCAAAGGTAATATATATTATTTTTCTTTCCAATTTGCTATTAAAAAATAAAATAAATAGAACATTGGAGTGGCTCCATAGTGTAGTGGTTAGCACATCTGCTTTACATGCAGAAGGTCCTGGGTTTGAGCCCCAGGTGGAGCCATGGACCATACCCCGAGTGTGCCAGGCCCCAGGTGTACGCCGCAAGCATGTGTGGGGAGACGTCCCACCTTCAGAGATCCAGTTCTTAAGGGGAAATGGCAACATCCATGGGTCAGGGGTGGAAGTGGGGGGCGGGAATTAAAGAGGGGGAAAAAAATAGAATATTACAAAGAAAAATCAAAATCCCCTATGAACCCAAGTGAAGATGGGAGCTTAACATATTTTAGAGATGGCCTTATATATCAGAGGAGAAAAATGGACTATATTATACAGGGTATTGGAACAATTTGCCTTCTATATA
>NW_011888880.1:4231697-4239007 GCF_000151845.1 Pteropus vampyrus | reverse complement strand
AAAATGTTTTAAAGAAAAATAATAGTTTTGGCAGAATGTTACTTTTTTATATTTTGAAAAAAAATACAAAAAGTTACGAAGACCAATAATCCAGCAATCATTCTTGTACTCAAATCTCAAAGGTAATATATATTATTTTTCTTTCCAGTTTGCTATTAAAAAAAAATAGAACATTGGAGTGGCTCCATAGTGTAGTGGTTAGCACACCTGCTTTACACATAGAAGGTCTTGGGTTCAAGTCCCAGGTGGAGCCACAGACCATACCCCGGGTGTGCCAGGCCCCAGGTGCATGCTGCAAGCATGCGGGGGGAGATGCCCCACCTTCAGAGATCCAGTTCTTAAGGGGAAACGGCAACATCGATGGGTCAGGGGTGGAAGTGAGGGCTTGGAATTAAAGAGGGGAAAAAATAGAATATTACAAAGAAAAATCAAAATCCCCTATGAACCCAAGTGAAGATGGGAGCTTAACATATTTTAGAGATGGCCTTATATATCAGAGGAGAAAAATGGACTATATTATACAGGGTATTGGAACAATTTGCCTTCTATATATTTATTTAAAACCTTTAAAATTAGATTCCTAATTCAAACCCTATGCAAAAGTAAACTCCAGATTTAGTAAAGTCTAAACAGAAAAACCCTATTGGGAGAAAATATAGGAGAAAATCTTTATAATCTCAGGAAAGGAAAATATTTTGTAGATAAGAGACAAAAATCATGGCAAAAAATTTAAAAATATTCATAATTTTAAAATCAGAATTTATATTCTCTTCAAATCAGTAACCCTTTTCACCAAGAAAATCATCTTACATGAGTGAAAAGTTTTATGAACTATTTAGTATTGATTAGCGGTATTCATCAATTTTCCTGGTTTTTCCCTTCTGAGCACATTGTAGGATTACATTTTCCCAATTCTGGGTGGCCACATGATTTGCTTTGGACAATGAAGTATGAGCAGAAGTGATTTATGTCACTCTGGGCAGAAGCCTTTAAGAGCCAGTGCACAATCTGCCATGTTCTGGTCCCTCTGCTATGGTGGCCAGCCATATTTCAGACAGTGGTGGTTCTTAACTGAAAATGAGAGATCAGAACTTACCACTGACCCAGGATGGAAAATGAGTGTGAGTGAGAAATAAAGCTTTGTGTTTCAAGCTACTTTTTGGTTTTATGGTTGTTTTTACCTCTCACTTTGAGAGCAATATGACAGTGTCATGCTGGACTCTGATAGCGAGTGGTAAAAACCCAACTCAAGTTGCTTAAGGAAAGAAAAACAATAGTTAGTGAACAAGGTCAAATTGTAGACGAGGAATGACTTCTTGGAACATTCATGGTTACCTTTCTCTGACTCATCATCACTTCTCTGAGCACACTGACCTCACGGTCTTAAACCAGCCTATTTCGCAGCATGGGAGAACATGGCCACTCACCTTGAGTTTTGAGATAGTTAAAAAATTCCCTTTTCTAATTTGAATCTGAAAACTCTCATGACAGAACTCTGGTTGACCCAGACGTGGCCTAGCTCCCAAGGCTTGTGCAAGTAACTGTGGGACAATAGCAAGTTTTATCCTTTCTAAATTCATAATATCTCATCCTATGGTTTTTAGCAGAATGAAAGGAAATATTTCATGTGAACTCTTAGCTCACACGGTAAAGTATATACAAGTTATTATTCATTGGATGACTGTGTGATGGTTAGTTTTATGTGTCAATGTGGCTAGACCATAGTACTAAGTTATTTAGTCTAATACTAATTTAAGTGTTTCTTTAAAGGTTCTTTGCAGATGTGGTTAACATCTACAATCTACGATGACAATCTACCTCGTCCAATCAGTTGAAGGCCTTATGAACAAAAATCAAGATTCTCTGAAGAAATTCTGTCTGCAGACCACAACGTCAACTCCTGCCTGAGGGTCCAGCCTACCGGCCTGCTGGACAGATCCCATACTCACCAGCCTCTACAACTGCCTGTGAGATTTAGTCCTCAAAATAACTCTCTGCCGGATCTGTTTCTCTGGGGTACCCTGACTGATCTACACTGCAACTGTACTCACAGGTGCCCTTCATTCCCATTTTACAGACAAAAATCTGAGCTGAGAAGTGGTAGAGTTGCATTCAAACTCACACCCACTGGTTCCAAGGCCATGGCCTGGTAGGGTCACACAAATCGAATTTTCATCTCCCTCTGAAATGTATTAACTTCTACTTCTGGAGCATCTGCCTTTGTGTAGATTATCATATTGCTGGCTACTTCTTCTTGACCCACTTATGGTTTATGTAGAAAGCAAGGAGCCACCTCCTTTTAGTTCAAATTTTTTCACAGATTTAATCAGAAATTTGGCTACTTCGGACTTTTCCTTTCCACAGAGAAGAAACTCAATTCACGGTCCTCAGCTCTCGGACACGGAACTCAACTCAAGGTGCTAAAATTTTCGGACACTCGTCCAGGGGATAAACTAGCGGACTCGGAAGTGGAGCCCACATCCCTCATCCCCAGTCAAGTGGATGCTCACTGCATCCTGCTTCCTTTTCATTCCTTCCATGGTGCGGGGAGGAATCCCAAATCAAAGGAGAGATACAACAACAATGAAGGAAAAGGCAAAATCCACTCAAATTTGAAATAAGATACGTAAACCTGGTAAAATGGAGGAGTCACCTTTTCACTAATAGTAATGGCGGCGGTGCTCACTTCAAGGGCAACTGTAGTTCACCAAAATGCTGGCAACAGCCATGGAAGATGGTTTCATAAGGTCCTTCTACTCCTCTACACACAAGCACCTTAGAAAAGAGGTTAAAAGAACAGTGGTCATCATTAGGATTATGTAAGCCTAAAAATAATTCCATCCAAAGAAACTGTCCTTGAACCAGATTTTCTTCTTACGTGAAAAGTAAATATATTTCTCTCCACTTAAGTTCCCAAGGTTTTTGGAAAATAAATAGAAAAGAAATTGTCAAACCATCTCTTCTGTATATCAAAAGATTGCTTTCTTTTATTTGGTCTCACCTTCAGATTTTTAATGTATAACCCCTTGGATGACTAAGTCTCCAAATACCTGATAAACTCTGAGTTCCTAAGCAACAATTTTAAAAGATACTGTCACCCATGCCTTTTACGATACAATAATCACAAAATAAATCCATGCCTGTAAAGAGGGAGGCTCATGGGGCATACACAATGGCGTAGATGGCAAATATGCCTATAGGTGTTGGATGTCCCCAAATGAGTCATCGTCACGATGCCTTACAGTCATCTTTTCCTATGTATCATGGCCTCTTCTACGTGCACTAGAAGTGCTCATCTTTTTTAGTTTGTACCTCACACCTAAGTGGCACTTAATAGCATACAAAGCAGTGATGATACCTCATTTTATTCATGGCAACTATGCAAGGATTATCACCATCACAGATGTGGAGACCGAGGGGTGTGCCCAAGATCACGGACGATGCTGGATCGCTGAGATGGAATCTATCCTTGAATTTTATAATTGCCTATTATTCTTTTTTCCTCCACATTTTACAGGCTCCATGAGGACAATATTTTGCTCACTATCTCCATTTTCTAGCAAAGAGGGGAGATTTAATACAACTCTTACTGATGAATGCAGACCAAAATCTGAATGCTATACCTTTTTAGCAATGATCAAGCTTCGAGTCCCTGAATATCTGGTGAGTAGCACATCCTATGATTGGTATTTCACATGCATTCTTTATCAGTTAGCAATACAAAGGGGTTACAGTACAGTTCCTAATCAAAAAAGGCTAACATGAAACTTACAACACTCACATAAAGTTCGGTTTAGAGCCATGATTCTCAAAGTGTGAGCCCTGGACCGTGTGCTTGGGAGCAAGATGTGCAGATACTTGAGTCCCACTTCCTATTTGCAGAATCCAAAGCTCTGGGCACGGGACTTAGCATTTCTGTGCTTTCATAAACCTTCCATATGCTTTTGATACATGATAAAATGTTGAGAACTGCTCGTTTACAGAGACAACAGCCACGGAAGATGGTTTCATAAGGTCCTTCTACTCCTCTAAAGCTACGTTAGACTCCGCTGGGGCTCTGGAAAGAAATACAATGAGGCTAGCAAGCTTAAAAGATGAAGGTGCTAAATACAAAATATAAGTGATTGCATTTTATTCCAAAACCCTTTATAGAAGCTTTGTAAAGAATGTTCTCCATGGAATAATGACTAAAGAGGAGAGAAAACAGTAAGTTGAATGTGTTTTGTCTAGAAAAAAAAAATTGCATGGGGACAAAAACCAGAAGCAATCTTCACAGAATTCATTGTTCGAAATGATCAGTGGAAAATAACCATCAACAACAGAAAGCAATCAAGTATTCGCCGTAACACACGACCGGACCCGTGCTTCGGAGCCGATTGGAAAGTAGCTCCCTGAACAGCAAAGAAGTCCTACAGCGAGTATAGAAAGTTGGAGTTTGTGGGCAATTCAGTGTTTTTGATTAACTCATTAACTCGAAATCGGATGAGAGGATATAACATTTTTTAATCAAAACAATACACATACTGGAGCTAAAAAAATAAAAAAACACTAACTAGAACTGTCACATTCATGTTCCATTTGCCTATTTTGTGTTTATTTTAGATTTCAGTAAACAACAAAGTATGTATTCATAGAGAACGAACTATTATTACTATTTTTAGTTCTACACAATCTTTAAGAGTACCTTTCTATAAGATTTTTTTTAGACAAATTTATATCAAGTATATACACACACTGCACTATGAAGCAAATCTATTTGTGGCAAATATACTTCTGTGTCTTCTGTAGGAACTCAGTTTCTCTTCAGGAACGTTTTTGCCATCCTCTCTACCACCGTGGCTGCCCACCTCCACCCATCTCTATTTTTAATGGTACTTATATTACCTTTTAACCCACATTTAATCCTGGCCAACTATAGCATACTCCATAACCCCCTACCCCACCCTCACGTACTCAATAACTATTCAATTACTCACCCGGTTAAACAGCCCCCATCTGCCACCTCCTTTTCCTGCTCCACTTACCATCACCCTGGTTCAGGTCATCTCCATCTCTTTCCTAGTAAGAAACTCTAACTGATGCTTTCCATGTCCCAGTCATCCAACACACCACAGCAGAATGTATCTGCCTAAAGCCAGTTTGATAAGCGCTATCCTGCCCAGACATCCTTAGCTTGCCTGTCGAAGTAATTACTCACTTTCTGCTTGATGCTGAATCCACTCCAGGTCTGGAACCAGTCTACTGCCCCATCACCGTCTCCTGCCACCCTTCAACACGTGCCTGTGAGCCAACTACGCCAAACTGCTCCTCTAAGAAACTTTCCACTTCTGGCATGCCCATCTTTGCATTATGCCATCTCTCAACTTGGAATGCCTTAGTCACATTCCAGATCTCTTACTGTCCTGTCAAAACCCTATAATTCATGATTCAGCCCCAAAGCGATTTCATTTGTTTATTCATTTGTTCATTCAACCACTGTTTTCTCAAGCTGTTGGACAAGACACTGTGAGAGATGCTAAGGCGGAGGAGAGAGTGGGGGACGCTGTGACTAAATGAACTGCTTCTGCCCTCAAGAAACTTAGAATGTAATTAGAGGCTAAGACAAAACATAAATAGCGATAACAGAGAAACATTTTCAAAGACCTGTTTAAAGGACGAAGCAAGAGCTTTCAGCCTAGAAAAGGACTTAGATCATTCTGTAAGGATCAAAAGCAAAAAAAAAAAAAAAAAAGTTTTCTTCATCATGTCTTCTTCACATATAGATGCATATGTGATCTACGCTAAGTAGGAAGATGAAGTGTTTTGCTCCTTGACTTGAGAGGAACCCTAATGGACCACCCCACCTCAGCTTTCATGCTCCTAAAATACCCCCACCTATCTAGTTTTGGTGATTTTTGTCATACCATCTCCCTGAACTTAACCTATCCTGTATTCAATTCCTCCTGGCCACAGTTAATAGTGCTAAATGATGAATTGGCCCAGTCTGACAAATGAGTGGCTTGACTGGTAATTAATTGGTTTATATACCTCCAACTAACATTTGTACTTTAAGAAGAATCTTAATGCCTTTCCCTCTAGCAGAGGCTATCAATCTGTGGTGACGCTGCCCCCCAGGGCACATCTAGTAAGGTCTAGAGACATTTTTGATTGTCACGACTGGGGGAGGTGCTACGGGCAGGAGAGATGCTAAACATCTTACAACACATTCCTCTACAACAAAGAATGTGTCTGGTCCAAAATGTCATCAACGGTGAGATCAAGAAACCTAATGTCATAAATAACACGGAAGCTTAAAGATCTAGTGGCGAAAGGCATTGTGGAAGGAGGCAAAGGGAGTCCCTTGACATTTCGCAAGTCATAACACAGCTCTGAGTAGAACTGGCAATGACCTAAGAAAAGCCTCTTATGTCATAGACAATCGGGAGCTTATAGGAGGGAACACAATCCATTTAATTTTAAAAGTTAACAGATTAGGAAGTTGTCATTTTTTTTTTTTTTTTTTTTTACCTATTGATTCTAGTTTAGTCTCCTGAACATATACAGAATATATGTTGCACACAACAATCTTTCGTGTATTTGAAAACATATGCAACATTCCCCTTGTCTTCCTTCTTAAGTTCAACATTGCTAAATATTTCAAATGTTTCTCATTATCCTAGCCATTGTGGTAATGATGATTGCACTTAGAATATTTTTAATTAAATGTTTAACTGCATATTGATTCCTCTGAAGTTTCATATTGTTCATTTTAAGTTTCAGGTTCTGTTTTCCAAGTTCTGATTGTATCATCTACACATTTTAAAAGTATAACTTGCCTTTCATCATCTAAGTCATTGGTAAAAATATTAACCAGGACATGTTCTGGCACCAGCAACTCATCGAGGGTTGTCCTTCAGGCTCACACCCATCACCAGTCCATCCTCAGAGTGATTTAATAAGCTCCAGATGACTACACTATACATTACTCCATCTTATCTATAACCATCATATGCATACTAAAGAATTGTTCAATTGCCTGGGAAAACATCTCATACAAGCTATGTCTCCTACGTTGATCTTATCTATGAGGCTAATTTTCCTATCGGAAAGGAAGATTAAACTAGTGTGGAATGATTGGGTCTCAATAAACTCATGCTGCCTTAGATGGAGCATATCTCCCATTCTAAACACACACTGTTTTTTATTATTCAACATTTAATCATAAATTCGATAATTTTACTACAGATCAATTAATCTTGTCTTCTGTTGATTCAAGAATATACCTACTTTACTATCATGAAAATAAAAAATTTTCTTCCTGCCTCCAGTGC
>NW_011888880.1:4219480-4230387 GCF_000151845.1 Pteropus vampyrus | reverse complement strand
TTACTACAGATCAATTAATCTTGTCTTCTGTTGATTCAAGAATATACCTACTTTACTATCATGAAAATAAAAAATTTTCTTCCTGCCTCCAGTGCTTGGGTACTTCCGTGTTCCAGCTCAGTAAACATGGCCTGGTGATTAAGAGTGTGAATACTCATCAAAACCCCTGGCTTTGAATCCCAGTTACTCTATTTGATTGATGTAAGTAAGACCTTAGGCAAGTTAACCTCTCTGTGCCTCAAGATTCTCATCACTGGAAAATTACCACATAGGGTTGTCGTGAGAATCAAACAAGATAATATCCTAGAGCTTAGATTAGTGACTGGCACATAGTAATTGTAATTAATTTTATTAATTAAAGAGGGTAGACTGTGGTTTATGGCCTCAATCCAAGTTTAAATTCACAAGGATATAACTGCTCTGGACCAAAAGACTTTTAACTTATTAAAAGTACATTGCATTCTTTTTTTTCCCCCATTTCTTTGTCTTCAGCTTCCTTTTAATCAAAAACATACTATTTTGTGATGTTTAAAGTTAATCCTCTTTGATAGAAAGTATATCAGCAAAATAAAGGTTGAATTATTCCACTTTTTCCATGTCATCTGTTAAGATCTCACCATCTGCTCCCACCATGAGCTTCATTTCATCATGATATTATTAGAACCTACATTTCCAATCTTCCAAAATATATGCAGAGAGAGAGAACAATACCTTCAACTAAGTGGAAATAGGAGTTATGTCTACACATAAGGACTGAATCAATTCCCTTGTCAAAGTATTTTTATGTATTGAAACAACCAAGTTTAGCCCACTAATCTGCTAGTAATCAACAAAGGCGGAGGGTAAATTGTGACTATACAGTAAAGTCATACTGGCTTCTGCTAAGTGTCTTTTTTCTCCCTAAGCACT
Organism: Pteropus vampyrus; assembly: GCF_000151845.1. Classification (NCBI taxonomy): domain Eukaryota; kingdom Metazoa; phylum Chordata; class Mammalia; order Chiroptera; family Pteropodidae; genus Pteropus; species Pteropus vampyrus. The sequence continues at coordinate 4,229,478 of NW_011888880.1, read as the reverse complement.
CAGTGTTTTTCATGATAAAATATTTAACCATAAACCTTTGAATTTTAATATTAAACAATTAATTTTGCCTTCTTTCATTTAACAAGTAAAGCAATATATCAATAACAAAGGCAATCGGAAGCGGAAGCCAGCTCCACATCTCACACAGGCTGTACTTCACCCCAAATATGATATGGGGACCCCTCAGAAAATCCAGAATTGATGCAAATGGCATATATTTGTATTTTGAAACAAAACTGGTCAAGGTCACTGAATACATGTTCTTTTGATCCATTGGTTCTGCTGTTGATCTCTTTTCCCTCTGTAATTAAGGAGCCTATTAAAACTTCAAAGAAGAAGGTTGAGAATTCTACATGGATAATGACTTGAGATGCAAACAAAATTTTGAAATAGTTTCTGAAACAGAAATTGAAGAAGCCAAATTTCCATCTCAAAAGCATTTAGCTTTAGTTCAAGTTACAGAAAAAGGTAACATTTCCTTTGCTATTACATCTGCTGAGAAGGGGCAATGTGGTCATGTCTCCTTATAAATAGGACATACATCCGCATGGCAGACAACTTGAAACACACCCATAGCTATCCCCAAGTCTTGGACGCTCCTTTTAATGGAATAGAAACATTTCTCTCACCCCACTAAAAAGCTACACAGTTTCATTTAGACTGTCCAATAATACAAACCTGAATTCTCTCAATCAATAAATATTCTTTCAGCACCTAGTACTGCCAGAATATTCTCCTGGGCACACTACTGCAAAATATTCATGAAGCTACCAGTGACCACAGAGAGGATCTGAGCAATTCTCACCAAAAACTAAAGAATCGGGACAAGCTGCAATTGGCGGGGGAGTAGGGGCAGAGTGGAAGAGATTTTTTCCTGTATTTCTTTTCAGAAAAGTGCATTGTTGCACACTCTACAGCTCAAAGCACACATCTGAATGTGGTAACTTAGAGGCATACTCATCATTCTCATATCACAAGCATAGATGTATTTACTGGATCTGGAAACAAAGGAACATTGCAGACCTGAATATATTTCCTCAGTAGGCAGCTTGAAGGGAATGTACGTGTTTAGTAACATCAAGACTATAAACTGCAGTGGTATCACTGGAAGAAAAATGTCTCGATGGGGAAAGGCGGGACCCAATAAGCAAGACACAGATCCTTCGAGCAGCTCTTGAATGATCACAGCCAGCACTGCATGGTTCTGAAGCAGGGGATGGTGGGATGGAGGACACATTTTCATGGGTGATACTCCGGCCCAAATTTAGATGAAAGATTTTATCCTTAATGTGCGCCATACGGTACAGCTGAAATAACTTCAGGACTTTCAGTAAAATTTTACTAAAGACCAGGAAGAAAAAGAATATGAACACTGTCATGGTACTTACCTCAGATAATTTTCCTTTCAAGTGTGTACTGGACCTAGGATGACAGCCACATTTGCCTGACATTTGTGTGTCCTGATTTTGGCCTGATGCTGTTCTTAACCTCTGTTGCACTGAATAGCCTCATGGGTATACAGACCCCATGTCAAGTCTGAAGGCAAAGATAACACTTCTGATCCCTGGAGTCATCCTCTCACTTTCTAATTCTTGTCTAAGGAGACCCCTTTGTCTCAGGAAGATGGAGCTGGAAATAGGTCCAAGTGGCAAGGATGTAAAGTAGACCTATCAGAAGACAGGATATGAAGTGCAAATATAGCATTCTGAACTGTCAGCCGAGAGAAAGCATTTGAATCCACAGAGAAGGATGATCTGTAGGACTGAACCCCGAGAATATTCCACGTTGAAAGAGCAGGTGGAGGTGGAAAAATTCAGAAAGGAGATTGAGAAGAGATGGTTTAAAAAGCAGGAGGAAAACTAGGAGCAGGTGGTGTCACGGGAGCTTAGAGAAGACAGCGTCTCACTGTGTGGAATGGCCAGGAGGCCTGGGTAGGTGAGAGACAGATGCCTCCGACCTCAGGCAACATAGTCCAATAACACAGCGACGGCAATATTCTCTACCTGTCGTGTTCAACACAACAGCCACACGTTACTATTACGCTCGCGAAATGTAGCTAGTGAGACTGAGGACTATTTGATTTGATTTAATTTATTTAATCTAATCTCACCTAAATAGTCATGTGTGACTAGCGGCTGCTATATTGGACAGTGTAGATAAGTTTAAGAAAACAGAAGGCAAAGTACCCTCTAGTAGTTGAAGTATGAGCTTTGATCATCCAAAAGACAAACATAACAAGCGTTAGTGAGGATGTGGAGAAAACCCTTGTGCACAGCTGGTGGGAATATAAATTGGTGCAGCCACTATGGAAATCAGTATGAAGATTCTTCAAAAAATTAATAACTGCCACACGACCCAGCAATCTCACTTCTGGGTGTTTATTCAAAGGAAATGAAGACGTCTTGAAGATAACTGCTCCTCATGTTTATTCAAAATAGCCAAGATACAAAACAACCTAAGTGTTCTTCAATGAATGAATTGATTGAGAAGTTTTATACACATACACAGACAGACAGACACATACACACGAATACAGAGAGAAATATTATTTAGCCAGGAGAAAAGGAAATCTTGTCACTTGCAACAGATGAAATTTGTCATTCTGCTCAGTGAAATAAGTCACACAGAGAAAGACAAAAACTGTATGATATCACTTATATGTCGAGTCTTAAAAAGCCAAACTCATAGAATCAGAGAGTGGAACAGTGGTTACCAGGGGCAGGGAAGGGGGAGGCTGTAGGGAGATGGTCAAAAGGTACAAAATTTCAGCTATACGATAAAGTTCTGGGAATCTAATGTATAGCACGGTGATTATAGTAAATAATACTGCACTATACGCTTAAAGTTGCTAAGAGAGTGCTCTTAAATGTTTTCACCACAAAAAAGAAATGTTAATTATGTGACATGATGGTGTTAGCTAACGCTAGGGTGGTAATCATTCTGCAATATGTGTATCAAATCAAGAGTTTGTACATCTTAAACTTATACAATGTTGTGCTGCTTATATCACAGTAAAGCCAAAAAAATTATGATTATGAAAATTTTAAAGTATGAGCTTTAGACTCAGACGTATCCCAGGTTCATATCAAATACTCCATTTATGCTCTGTATATTTTCGGAGAGTTATGTCAACTCTATAAAACTAAGATTATTCACATGCCAAATGGGCATGAAAAAATAGTGTTCACTGTTAAAAGTATTAAATAACTAACGTGTTTTAAGGATTGAGAGTTATAGAAGTGGTACCCATAAACAACTTACAAAGTAGATAAATAGATGGACCTCTAAGCAAAAATCTATAACGACAACATATAAGAGGTGAAAACAGAGATATAAAAAGTCGTCCAAGAGAGACTTCCCGACCTATATGGATGTATTTAATAAACCTTTTTAAAAATGATCTTTGCAACTGGCAGGGTGATGCTCAACTACAGAAGTATAAAAAGCAGCGTCAATAAACAAACATTGGCAGGGCTCATCCAAACCCCGTCCACAGAAAAAAAGATCTTAGTAATTGGTCTCTATCTAGTCATAAAAGCTAAACCTTCCTTTTGTGGGACTATTGTATTGGGTCATCTTAGCCTGTTGCCAGTACATTCAGCTCTCGTTGTCCAATCAGTGTCCCTATAGAGTCCCTGAGTCTCACACAGAGATATTTTTATAGGGAGAAAATACTGGAAAATACATAGTTTGTCTGTTTTCAGTCCCAGCAATGAAGGCTTCTTACAGAAAAAAATCAATAACGTGTTTTTAAATAATAATAATTTTCTTCTCATAAAGCTTGACTCCAAGACAAGAATCTTTCTGGTCATGCCTACCAATATTGCTTGTCCAGGAGACAGCTACCAACCTCTTTTTGTGAGGTAAATGTAGCATTCTGCTGTCCTTCTATGGCTGGTATGCATTTTGGTGGTATGTATATTTTTTGAGGTCGGTCTTCCTTGCAGGATGTCAAGAGCTGGTCTCTGGGCTTTCCAAACCAAGGCTCAGATCTCAGCGGCTTTTCCTAAGATGATGTTCTCTGATGGTTGTCATCTAGCTGCAGCAGGCGCTCCAGAGGGAGGGGTTCCCCGCCAGAGACTCTACCTACATGCTTTCTCAATAAGAAAAGTTTTAAGCTATTTCAGAAATTGTGTGAAATTGGAAGACAGGCTGGAATTATGGAAGATCACCTCGCTTAGATGGGCAAATGGGAATACTCCCGGAATTTTGAGTGGGGTCTTTCACAGACAGGTAAGTCACATAGAAGCAAAGGAAATCGTCTCTCTCAGAAGAAAAAGCTGATGGTCTATAAATCAAGCCTGTCGTATTGAGAGCAAAGAGATGGACTGACCCTTCCCTTCCCCCTACTTTAGATTATAGAGCCTCCTGGGTTCTCCTGGGCCTTACACAGAGTAGGTTGGAAAATCTGGGAGGCAGATATGTTATTTCCAACGAATAGGGCACGTGGAACTTTAAAGATTAGACAGAGTAATAAGGCAGATGTAACTGCAAAAACTAACTTGAGTGGGACACAATATCACCTTTTAAGACTCTTTATCTTATTTGTACTGAATGTAAAGGAACCGATTTAGTGCCTAGTACCTAAAAACTGACAGACAGAGAGAATGAGAACCAACAACCACAAAAGAGGCTGAATGAAGCCACAGCAAGACAGAAAACTGCAGGTTACTGCAGAAAACTCTGTCAGGACCTTGGGACGTCAAGTTTCTACTTCTTTATATGAACCATTTTCACATGTCACTGCAATCTTTTTTTCCAACGAGCCTAGAAAGTGGCACAGAATTGTGTGATCACCATTATTTCTGTTGTACAGATAAGAAAATACAGGCAAAAATATGGAGAAAAGGGTATGGAACTGCGGAGATCATAACCTGTAAAAATCTTAGGAGAGCTATTTGGTAATATAAGCATTAGGCCTTATACTAAGCACATCCTTTTACACAGTAAACAAGAATTTACCCTAGGAAGTAATCAGATCTATGTATGTATCCATCAAAGCAACAGTTATAATTGCAAAGATGATAAAAGAAATGTCCAAGAAGATAGGAAACTGGTTAAATATGTTATGATGTATCTATGTGAAATGCCATTAAATTCGTCAGTGGAATTCTTTACATGAGATATGTTTCTAATTGAAATTTTCCAGTTGCCAAACAATTTGTATAGTATACTTCGAATTTGCTAAATAATAAATATATGTACAAAAATACAGGAAAATATGTATTAAAATTTTAACAAACATTATTTCTGATGATGGGGTTTAGAGGACTTTTATATTTACTTAGATGTTTTTACTTTTTATTTTTAATCAATGGTTATTTAGATAATTTTAAAAGGAAATAAATGAAACTCACACATGTATAGTGTTCAAGACACATGATCTGTAACCTATTTAATGTACCTATTTTAAATGTTTTGGTGTCTTACACATAGAATATAAATGGTGGGGATGTTCTAATGATGACAGAATATTCAAAAGACAATACTTGCAAATCTGAAAATACAATACTGACTGTACATGGAATGCAGGGATTTAGTGGACTAATTAGAGCCTGGTTAGTTAACATAGAAAAGCTCTTTAGAAGATTTAAAGTTAAAGCAGGGTTTTTGAATACAGATTCATAAAATTTATTGTTTTCCCTTCTTGCTAGAGAATTATGGCCTAATCTCCTCCTTCAGACAATGTGACAATTAAACTAGCCAATATCATTAAGCTTCTTGTTACACTTCTTAAAATATTCAGGAAAAAAAAAACATTAAAGTATTCTTTCATTAACCTATTCTTGTGCTAAATAACTAAAATCCTTCACATTTTACTCACAATAATTTCTTCTAGAATTATTCATTGTAATTCCATCGCCTCGAAGTCTTCTTTTCTCTAGGACGACTTAACAAACTAGCTTTCATCTTTTGCCTGCATCTTATCATCTAACTTATTAAGATGGGCTCTCAATTAGAATTTAGCCTCAAGGCACAGTTCAACACATGAAAAGGAGTTAATGTTTTCCCCAAAGAATTTTCTGAAGCCACTGCATGTTGTAAATCTTGACTGCTTTGCACTGAATATTATATTTATACATACACACTTACATACATATACTCTTTCAAGCCTGGATTTCAACCCTGAGTTTCTTTCCAAATTGTCTGCACACGTGACATATTTGCTGAGCTCATCCATGTCTTATGTATATGTATTGATCAAGCAGTATGATCGAATTCATTTAGTGCGGCACAGAGTGGTTTTTATGACAATGAAATATCAATGCATTCAATAAGCCCCAGTGAGAACTGAGACATCCGGGGCCTGCGTTCATCCAATCTAAAAAACCTGTCAACAGTTTTGCGGGCTTGATAGCCGCAGAGCCAAATAATGATAGAAACACACTATGTTGAAAGCAGGAAACTGTCCTAATCGAAATGTCACTTCTGAAAATATCTTTTTAGGAATGATAATACTGTAAACAGAAATTTCCACAGTGACAATTAAACATAACTAAATGCTAGATTGCTTTTCAAGCTTTTCAGTCTCTACAACTTAATTTTTCTGGGCCTAACTCTATTTCTCTTTCGAGTACATCTTATTCTCGTCAGGGCAAAATGCAGCTACCTTTCTTTTTTTAATCTTATCAAGTGATTTTAGAGGCATTTGGGGCCATATAACAAATCTCGATGACTCTGAAGATGTTTTCTCTAGCCATAAGCAGAGCCTCGGCTTAACGCACAGCAAGACAAAGGGTGGTGCCGGTGAGGGACAGGAGAGTGTCCTGGCACATCTGCATCCAGGACAGCGACGTGAGTTTTCTTATTTTCCAGAAAGTAGCCCACACTGGTCAGGTTTTATTTTATTTGGACATTTCACATGTGGGTCTTTGTTTGGACAGGAAGCAGTGACTCGTGGAAGGAATCAGATGATGTTGCAAAGACGAACCAAGGGAGGATCGAAGCCATGGAAGAAATGGAGGGAAAGAGAACGGACGAAGCTGCGGCAGCAGCAGGAGGGGGACCTCAGTCAGGGTGAGAGCGAGCGCAGCAACAGCCACCTGCCGTGAACTGTGCCTAAGTCGATGCCGCCGCTGGAGCAGGGCAGGTAAGGCAGAGGGAGATTGACCTCATGCTTAGCCAACCCGCCTGTCTGTAGGAATGTGAAAACTATATCAGACATTCTTCTTTTGTGGGGAAGGACACAGATCCCTCCTGAAGTTTCGTCCAGAAGACAGTCTGACTCTTGCCCCCAGGAACGGACCCAGCCTGGGACTGACAACTAAAGTCACACTAGTATTCCCGACAGACGCAAAGCCTTTGCTTCTCAGATATCCGAATGGCCAAAGCGGGCCATCATCGCGTTATTCTTCAAACAATGATTACTTATAGGCTATTGATTCCAAATTAGTGTAATATTCACTTTTCGTTAATAACACATCTAAACGTTTTATTAATACTATAAGTGTATATAAGTGTGATTATTTTGTTCGTACAGCAAGTCTTTCTTTGAAAACTGTAAGAAACTACTTTTAAAAGGTATTTAATAATACACAGGGAATTCATATCAATGTTTGATGCCTCATTTTCTCTCCATTTCAAAGATAATCCTTCACTTTTTGAAATTTAAAATATTAGGTGTCTATTTTTAGCTGGATGGTCTTAATGTCAGCCTTTATATATTAATCTAGATTTCAAACTTTGAAAATAAATATTCCCAACACGGGCATCCCAACTTTTCTACTATTTATCCCCCAATTTACTGCCATATATGTACATTGTTTAAAACGTTCGGGGTTACAAGTGACAGAAAACCCAGTTCTAACTAACTTAAATAAGGTTACTGACTGGTTTACTCAGCTAGAAAGTCCTCAGCTGGGCAAACTTCACGTTGGTTGACTGAAGGGCCCACTGACATCACGATGACCCAGCGAGAACCAGTCACTTCTTCTTCTCTGCTCTGCATACTGCAGGCTTCGTCCTAAAGCACGCTCCCTACATCATCACAGGAGAATCTTAAACCTAAGCCTGCCCAACAAACCAGGGCATGGGAAGTTAGGCAGGCAAGGAATTTATGCTGGAGGCTATTACCATTCAAGCATAAGCATGGAAAACAAGGTGTGCTCACTATTTTGTCCACCTTTGGTTTGGTCTTGTTTTTATCTGTTATGTTAAAACATAGTTGCACACGCAGGCATGAACGGAGGGAAGGAAAACGATTGAGAGGAAAGGAGACAGATACACAGGATGTGCAAAGAAAGACAGGGAAACCAAAAGGAAGTGGGGCGGTGACACTGCAGGCTCCAGGTGGCTGGGCCCCCGCCCACCATCCAGCCACACCCTTCATCCCCTTCATCCTCTACTCCCGAGTCATGTGGCCTCATCCCAGCTTCCATTAAGCCAAGCGTCGTGCACATCGGGCATTCTCCCACGCTGTTACGTTATTCTTCTGCCCAAACCCCATTCGCTTTCTTTCTTTCAACCTAAACCTAGGTCTTTCTGCCAATTATGAAATTATTTCTTTAAAAGTCTATACTCTGCTCCATAATACAGGAGCTGGGACTCTGAAAACTTCACTTCCTTCAGCAGCTGGTTTCCTACTAAGGTTACAGCAATAGAGGGGTCTGAGGGAAAACTAGACAACGGGTAGAGAAAAGGGACTTACTCCATTCTGACTGCTTGCTATTTCTGTCAATACAGCCCCACAGCCCACCGGTTCCTGTCTCCAGCTGCTGTTGGCATTTGGGGGACCAGTCTCGTTAGGACTCCTCAGAGCTTCCAGCACCGTCTAGCCATCTTTCTGAGAAAAGGGCCCCCTCCGCTGAGATTCTAAGTTCTGACAACCCCAGTTTCTTCCCTTTATGCCTAAATTTCTAGGGGAGCTACTTCCTGAAGTTATTAAATTTGTGTTACCCCTAGTTTTTCCCTATGTGCTTTTTTCTGTCTTCCAATTCCTATTCTACCAAATCTGCCAATAAGTTATCTGTTAAAATACCAAATGTGGTTTCTATTTTCCAACTGGCTTGACTGATAAGGCACTTAGGATCAAGACCCTTGGATGGAACTTTGTGATTAGTTTGGTCATGTGGTTGGCCTTGAATCCCAATGTTAAACTCCTTACCAGTGAGAATTATGATGCCAACAATATGTGACATGCAGACACATCATAATTTAAAATACTATCCCCTCTGATTGTGATGAATTACTTACAGAAGCCAGTGCCTTGGGGAACCAAGCGGCCAATGTACTTGACCATTATTGTAGTAATGGTGAGCATAAGGACTGTAAGTAAAGGTGATATAAGAAGGTTTCTGCCCAAACTGAGAGCTTACAGGTGTCATGGCAAGCTCAGAGCCTTAAACTCAGCTCAAGTCACAGTCAGAGAACCATAAAGCTTCACTAGCAGCCACAAAAGTCTATTTCTTACAGTTCTAGATATAATTTCATGGAAAATCCAACCTAAACTTTAATCAGTGAATTTGTGAATTCAAATTACATTGCAAGTCCATAACTTGAGAAACATCCAAGCTATAGAATTACAATGCAATTGAGTTCATAGACTCCGCAGATATAAAAGTTATGGATGGCATTGATTGAGAAAGAATAGGAACGTAAGGTTAGAATGGGAACATGTGAATGAATACAGAAGAAATCAAAAACCATGGACCTCCAAACTTCTCTGAGCTTCTCTTACCAACAGCAGCAGCTTGACCTTCTGTGTCTGAGGAGACAGTCTTACTTTGTTGGGGTCCTCAGTGACCTCACCTGGGCAGTTACCTTGCAACAGGATACCTTTTCTCCTTAAGATTCACCCCAACCCTCCTTTCTGTCCTTTAGACCAGCGGTCCCCAACTTTTGTGTCACCAGGGACTGATGCTCCTAACGCCTGATGATCTGAGGTGGAGCTGAGGCGGTGATGCTGGCGCTGGGGAGCGGCTGCGAATACAGACGAAGCTTCACTCGCTCGCCTACCCACCACTCACCTCCCGCTGTGCGGCCCGGTTCCTAACAGGCCA
>NW_011888880.1:4206393-4218292 GCF_000151845.1 Pteropus vampyrus | reverse complement strand
GTACGTGCTGCTTCAATGATGCTCGAAGTGCCTGTGCCAAGCGAGACACCGCTCTGAGTGGCTGGCAAGCCCGCATCGGAGAATCACAGCCCAGATCCGTAGGGGTTTTCAGTAAAGTCCTGTCTGCTTCTCCAGGTAGCCAGTCTCCTTCTGACATGCACCTCTTGGTTTCTTACCCATTAAGAAAACCTGACTATGGGACATGAGTTGGCCATGAGACCTGAGATGCTCATCATGAAACAGGTATCCTCTGACTCACCAAACCATAAGACTGGATACATACATCAGCATTCCAGAACGCAGAAGTGAGTCACATGTGCAGGTAGCTCAGGCTCCTTCAATATATCCTCCTGCTACATTGTCCCTTTCCCTCGATCCACACTTGCAGTTCATTATGACCCATGACTTGGCAGAAGGGAAAAGAACAAAACGAGACTTGTTTAGACCTAATCCTGCATGATATACTGACATAAAATCCAAGTAGACAGTTTCAGCATTATAGGGCCACTCATAAGTCTGCTAGAAAAACAGGTAGAAAGGCTCCCAAGCTTTAGAATATCTGCTTGTCCACTTACGTGATCTACTGCCAGATGGGGATCCACTGATTTATGGACAGTGGATAATGATGTGGCTCAGAGATTTGAAAAGAACGGAATTGGAAGATTGCTTTCAAGGACGTCTAGGAAGAGGTATACAAAAGAACACTTAAAATATGTGTCAAGAATCAAGGTATGTGTTTCCTGTCTGTTTTGTGGGTCTGAAACAAAAACAAAAAAAAAAAAAAAAAAAAACAAAAAAAAAAAACAAAAAAACAAACAACGACAACAGAAAGGTGGGGGGGAAATAAATTGAAAGTATGAATAACAGCGTATAAGCCGGGGAAAGTGGTTGGCTAGGATTAAGTTGACAATGATGAGAACAACAAGAAAGTAACACAAAGGGCATTTTCAAGGACGGAATTGAAAGAATTTGATAATTTATCAGATATATTGGTTTAAGGAAAGGGAGAAGAGAATAATATCCGGTCTTGAGGATTATTAAACCATCGCTGAAACAAAGAGGTAAGGAGAGTGGAACATCTCGTGTTGTTTGGCCTCCTTTCTGTCATTTTGAGTTTGAGGTACCTATAAAATAATCTACATGAAAAGTCTTTCAAACAGTAGCCACTCAAAAATTCTCTGTGGACTAGGCAATGCCATGTGGACAGCTGTCGATACATTAATGGTAAAGCAAATTGCAGCTTGGCCTTAGACATGTCCAAATGGGGCTCAACATGTTTCCTTTACAATGCTTTCAGTCACCTTTTCAAGACCACCTCAGTTTTCATTTCTCTCCGTGCTTAAGGTAGTGGATTCCTAAATGTTCCTAGGAAGAGCTGGGGCAGAGGATGAGTTTTGTGAAGCCAGGTAGTATGCAAAGTCCACAGTTCTGCGGGTTTTGTTTTGTTTTTTCAGCTCTTCAGAAGAGGGTTTAAAAAAGAGAGAAGGGGGTGGTTATACAGTGACACTAGGGCTGTATTTGAAATTTTTGACTTATTTCTTTTCCACCTCCCCACCTGGCACCATCTCTACTCCCCCGATGCTCATTTGCACTCTACCCGCTCATCACCATCACTTCTGATTTGGTCTGCTCAGCTAGGGGTTTCCTCTCTGACTCAGCCAAAAATCCCCACTAAGGTTTTAATTGATGAGACAGTCAGTATTAATACGCAAATATAACACCCACGTGGGAGTCAGCAGGGGCCTCTAGAAAACAAAATCATCTAAAACAAATGACTTAACAATACCAAAAGCAATAGATGAGAAACAGGATAGCTTGTGGGAGCAAACTTAGCCCATGAACCTTGTACCTGATATAAAACTGATAAGCCATTCTTATTTTCCATTCTTTTTTGCATGTTTTGCACAGTTGTAATAATATTGTTGTATATATTGTCTCCAATTCATCTTTTCTACATTTTTAATGGCTTCATAATATGCCATCTGAGGAAAAGTTTATTTATCTTTTAAAAAAAAATGCTCAGTAAGAGGAATAGAATAAATAGCTAATTGCAGGAAATGGGTTACCATGTACTGCGGAGAGAATTCAAAGAACAAGTCTGACCGAGTCTCTTTCCTTGTGGGTATTATATTTATGGGGGGAGCCAAAACTAAACGAGTGAATAAGAAAATGCCAGTGACTGGTGAGTGCTGTGGAGGAAATCAAACAGTGTGGCAGGATGGAGGTTGACCAGGAAGCTGCTGAGATCACGTTGTCCGCGAGGGCCTCTCTGATGAGATGTTCCACGTGAGATCTGAATGGCAAGAGGAGCCAGCCACGTGAAGCTTTGTAGAGAAACTTCCAGGTAGAGAAAAGAGAAAACAGATCGCATAAAGGCCCTGAGACACAGGCAGCTGTCAGGCAGCTTCACCTCTGCTGCTCGTCCCGGAAGATGTCATTTTCCTGCGAATAAATCCTCACTAAGCAATCCCAATGAGCCAAATAATTTATTTTAGAAAGACAGCCAGCTAGAGTGTGTATCAATGGGAAACAGATCAAATATATCCTGTAATATACCTAAATTATTTGGAGCTTGAATGGGTCACTTTATGATTTATATAATAAGCTTGAGAAAGAATTTAAAATATTTCCCAAAGAAGTATAAATTGTGATCAAATGGCATAAATAAAAAGGGGAGGGGAAAGATAAAGTAAAGCAAATGAAGACAATATAGAGAAAAGAATGAGGGCATAGTGCTCAAGATAATGGCCTACATTCTGGCTATCACGAGGCTATGAGTTTTCCAAAACCCTGAGAGGAAAAAAAAAAAAAAGAGGGAGGGAGGGAAGGAATGCTATTACACAATTAAAAATATCCATATACTATTTTTGACATTATAAAACTGAGCAACAGTTCCGATAAGAGGATGCTGCCTAATGTAATGTGCACGCCCATCCCCAGCATCCCTCAATAGACAGAACTGTGTTTTCACTCTCTGGTTCTGAGGATGACTCAGGAGAGGCATCTTAAGTCACTCCGCCAGACAACTCAGAGAATGTAAGTCTTCGGTGGCTCAACCTTACACAGAATGGGTACCCAAGTCATTGCTCAACTGGCTTTATCCAAAATACTTGTTTTAATAACTTCAGAACTTAATGAACATGACCCTCATGAATTCTTCTCTAAATATTATTTCTCAAACCTACCTATTGATAAACCTCGTCACACCGAGCTCTGTCTTGGATCTCCCCCCAATCCATAGAGTATAGCGATGGGATGTTGCCAACTATACACAGACTTCGATGTCTTAACTGAATGTTAAGTGAGGGTTACAGTTAAAACAATTCCGTGAAGGCTGGGACTTGTTGTGAGCTCCCGCAAAGTAGAGTCTTTGTCATCTGTATAAATTTAACAGTGTTGTTTTTCAAATCCTTGCTATACCACTAAGAGGAAAGATACTTAGGGAATGTCTCAATAAACAATTTTGATCAGAATAAAATAATCTTCTGGGCTTTATTATAAACTGTAGCTGGTTTTAATTATCATTTTATATAATGCTAAGATCATTGTTATATTTTGTACACCAAAAATATAACAGGAAAAAGTGAAATAACCCAAACAATACCTGGTCATCTAGAGAGAATTCATGGGGGTAAAAGAGCATTAAATTAAAAATATTATCTCAAAAACACAGAGCTACAATAAAAGCCACATAATAAAGTCTGCTTCATGCATATAGATACGCTACCTCAAGAACATATTCTCAATTCAACATAGCTTGTCACTATGAATTTAGATCAATATGTTCAAACAGGGAAGGAACAGCAGGAGTTATACACTCCTCTATGCGCCAAATTATACTTCAAAAAGAAACTCCTGTTTTTATGTTAAAGGAAGAACTTACAACCTAAAACTATCAGTACGTTTCATGTAGAACACTACCTAACAACCAGATCATTTAGATATTTTTAATGATTCATGTTTAGATGTCTTATTGTTGCCAAGAACTTCCAGGAACAAACACAACTGCAACGAAGGAAAATAACAAACCTGCCCTTTATCAAATCAGTTTACATACTTGATTCGATGGCAAATTTCTTGAAAACTAATCTCCAAATCTGAATTTCAAATGTGCATTTCTTACTTCTAATATTATAATGGTGGAACAGTACTGATGAATATGAAAACAGACCCCAGGCATATAAACAGAAAACCAAGATCGGCTTCTGTGAAATTATGAGAATAGAATAGTTGAAAGGACCTCAAGTGTTTCGGTCTTTTCTAGATACACACGAGTTTTTGAGGACAGGAAATGTTTTATTTGAAATTATATTCCCCAGTAGGTAATACAGCACCCGATAAAATATGTACCACATGAATGTAAATGAATTTCCAAACATCATGCACCAAAGAATTTGATAGCTGTTGAAAAGATAATAAAGTCATAATGAATTTTCAAGAAAGTGAAATCTCCCATGAACTTCTGGGACTATTTCCAGACTCCAAGTGCAAAATATCATTCAAACACAAACCTTACTTTTTAGATGTGATAGGTTGGTCTTGATTTTTTTTCAGTCATCAATATATTGACAACTATTTATAGAATACCTACTATGTACCAGATATTTTCTAGGCATGAAGATATAAGCAGTTAAAAAGACCAACAAAATGTCTGCCTTTAAGGAGCTTATATTCTAGTGAAACAAAGAGAAATAAATTTTTTTTTAAAACAAGAAATCCAATGAAATAACAACAAACAACAATAAGAAATATGAGGGAAAACAAAGAAAATCACAGATCGGAGAGCAAGTGGAGGCGAGGTTGTGCGTGCTAGAGTATTTAAAGGTGATCCTGGTTGCCTGAGAAAATAAGAGAGATTCTGGGTTGTTTTGTAATTACATGTGTTTCCATATTTTGCCAAAGTATATTGTCAATTTTGAGGTACAGCAACAAGCAAGGCCTCCAAGTGCTGCTCTCCTTCCCCCTGCATTGCAATGCTTTTTCACAGATAACAGAGCTATAACCTAAAGAAGCAGATGCACACTCCGACTTCATTCAGGATACTAGAAGGCGAACCTACAAAAGCGTCTCTCCCCATGGTCTGTTATCAATACTAATGGAAAAGAGGAGGAGGAGTAGCCTGTAATGTGATGGCAGCCAAAACTTACTGGGTGTCACAAAGCACCAGGTATGGACTGGGTTCTTTAGACTTTTTTTCATCTCATGTACTCCTCATGAAATCTCCCTTAGGTATTATTTTACAGATGAGGACATGAATGTTCACAGAGATCGAGTAACTAGCGGAGAGTCAAGCAGACAGCAAATGATCACTGAGTGAGAGTTCTCTCCAAAGATCACCTGCTTCATCCCATATACCTATGTCACGCACCTTTCTCTGTACTAAATGAAAATGCACTTGAGGGAGTTACGCATTAAGCCTTACACGGTGGTGCGAATTAATTTATCAGGTCCTCTCTAGAAAGCAGATACTAAAGAGAGAAAAATATGGCTAAAAGTGAATTAGGTAGTTAAGTACATAATTAAAAATTATTCACTGTATATAAAGGTTAATTATTGAAACGGGGGATACTATACTCTAGATCTTAAAGGAATAAATATTAAGATGCTATCTGCTAGCCGCTTCTATCATCAATGGATTTTTTTTTTCCACAGAAAGAAAAAATATACATATGTCAATGCTTTAAAAAATATACATATGTCAATGCTTTAATGTCTACTGAGCCCCTGCTCTATAGTCTGTGCTCCACAAGACACTAGAGTAGATGTAAAGCATGAGGCAAGACACCTGTTTCCCACCTTCAAGAACCTAAGATCCACTTTCAGATACAAGATATGACATAAGACATGAACGAATACCTATTGTCACTAGATTTCTGACCCACACATCCTTCCCTGAAGAAGATCCCTCTCCTTAGCTGGATAGAGGGTCCTCCAGCACTGGAAGGGCACAGGGGACAGCACAGAAAGCAGCAGCCCGATCCAGACCGGTCGCATCAGTCCACTTTTTTAACCTGCGCGTCTTAGTGCTGTAAAATTCCCTCTCAGTGCTGCTTGTGTTGTGTCTCACTAATTTTGATGTGTCCTATCTTCCTCTTCATTGCCTGATGTATTCTTTTTTGTTTCCCTGAGATTTCTCCTTTGACCGATAGATTATTTAGAAGGGTGGTGTGTATTTCCCTAGCGTTTTGGAAATTTCCCTGTTTTTCTTTCTGTTGTTGATTTCTACTTTTATTCCACTGTGATGGAGAAAATGCCTTGTATGATTTCAATTGAGGTTTGTCCCATGACTCAGGGAATGGTCCATCTTTGTCCACATTTCATGCCACTTAATAAGAATGCGCGTTCTGCCTTTGTTACTCTGAGTGGTCTACGAATGTGGACTAGATCCTTTAGGTCGATGGCTTGTTGAGGTCTTCCCACAGCGTTTCCGACTTTCTGTCTAGTCATTCTACCAACTATTAAGAGATGGGTGTGAAGTCTCCAACTGCAGTTGTGGTAGATTTGTCTATTTCTCTCAATTCGATCGGTTTCTGCTTCACAGATTTTGCAGTTCGACTGTTCGGTGAGTGCATACACACCTAGGACTGCTATTTTTCTTGGTGGGATGATCCTTCTATTACTATATAACGACAATTTCTGTCACTGGTAATTTTCTATCCTCTCAAGTCTACTTCATATGACATTAGTAACGCCTGCTTTCATGTGATTTTTGCATAATATTTTTGACATTGTTTTACTTGTAGCCACCTGCTTAGATCTTTGTATCTGAAGTGATTTTTCTGGAGGTAGCACAGAGTTGGGTCATGTTTTTTTTAAATCTACTCTATTTCTGTCCTCAATACTGGAGGACACTCTATCCAGCTAGAGAGAGGGATCTTCTGCAGGGAAGAATGTGTGAGGATAGGAAATCTGCTGATTTAGAGCATTTTCATTTAATGTAATAATTGATATCTTAGGGCTAAAGTTTGCCATGTTGTTTCTTGTTTTCTGTTTGTCCTCCCCAGTTTGTTCGTTTGTTCTTTTCTCTGTTCCTGTAGCTTACTTGAACAGTTTTTAGAATTCCCTTCTGATTTATTTATAGCTTTTGAGAGCATCTTTTTGTATATCTTTTTCAGTGGTTCCTCTAGGTATCGCATTACACAGACACAATTTATCACCAGGGGTCATCATTTTACCAGCTCAAGTGAGGTGTAGAAGCCTTACCACCTCTCTGCCCCTTTACTCTTCCTTGCTTGTAATACAATTGCCTTAAACACTCCCTCTACATATATTTAGAGCCACTGACATTATCATTTTTGCTTCAACCATCAAACACAATTTAGAAGACTCAAGAAGGAAAATGCTTTATATTTACTCATATATGACTCTTTCCATGTTTTCTCTTCTTTCCTAATGCTCTAAAGTTCCTTGTTTTATCACTTCTTTTCCATTTAGAGAAATTCCTTTAGCTATCCTTTTAGGGTAGGCTAGCTGATGAAAAATTCTCTTGATGTCTGTTCCATTTCTGAAGCATATTTTCTCAGAGTATAGAATTCCGAGTTCTTCTTTTCAGCATTGGAAAAATATGGCGCCACTTCCTTCTGACTTCCATGGGTTTGATGAGAAATCCACTGACACTAGAATTGTTTGTCCTCTATAAGTAAGGATTTGTACTTCTCTAGCTACTTCGACTACTTTCTTACTTTCTGGCATAATAAGATTTTCCAGGTTCATCTTGTAGTTTCCCAGTCCCCAGGCTGGAAACAACCATTTCTCCAAGGATACCTGGTCCCACTTAATGGAGAATGGTATCTAGAACACCAAAACTGATCACTCATTGCTACTGCCATGTTGCTATTCCCAGGCCCTCAGAGTAAGAAAATGTATATGTGAATACACACAAATCTATGTGTATTTCTAGTACATCTATATCTATTCCTATTATTGAAAGTCACGAGATCACATCAATACCTCCTATTTCAATCCAACACCACAAGGTTCATTCTTTTTTTTTTTTTTGCTAATTTGTGACTGCCATCTCCATTTGTAAGAGAGTTTGCTAGCGTTATTTTCAATATATTTACTTATTTTCTTAATACGCCCCACCCCGCCTCCTCCAACCTCATTTGTAACAAATCTCCTGACCCTGCCAGGCAACTGCCTGATCCTCTACTGGAGTACAGGGGTGCAGATGTGGCTGGAAAGTGTGGGCCAGGGTACCTGAAAAAAGGAAGTCGTGCAGCAGCAGGCATATAAATGATGCCGGCTTATGGGCGACCATTCTGTTTGGGGTGGATCAGACCTCGTCTGAAGAAATGTAGTGAATTTGGTTGACCACATCTTCAGCACACAGAAATTTTAAAATTCTACAGAGATTTTATAAAGACCCCATTATTCTGCTTTTTAGTAGTTTAGGATTTCATATTTGTGAGTGGGACCAGGCCTGAACCAAGATCTATGACTGCCCTGGGCATCCTTCTAACCAATAATTCTCAAACAATTATGCTATTTAATGGGAATGGAGGAAAAGGAAAATTGATTATTGCTCTGTGCTGAAAATAAAAAATTTATTGTGATATTCCACATCATATATCCTCTTGGAAACTAAGTTAAACTGCTTACGATACAGACAAAATCGATCACTCGATCCCAGTAAGGAGCTATATGCCAGCTAATTATTCAGTTTCAGAATTTCTGACTGCCAAGTTCTTTGGCTGTTAAGTGGCTGGCCTTCGGGCTTGAGATAAGTCTTGTGTTCGCACCACTCATGTTGCCTACGTGTGTTGCAAAAATACTCTACGTTGGTGGGAGCCGAACCATGTCTCATCTTGCCAGTTCAGTAAGAAGTAATGTGTGGAAATCTATAGTAAATAGGATTATAGTTCAAATTTATTGCAGTGATGCAAGCATTCCTCATAGACTGAGTCCCAAGTCGTTCACTACTTGCAGGCCCTGAATAAGCCAATGCCGATACCGAAAGTATTACATCGTACAAAAATATCAAAGAGTTTGTGGGATGTAAGTCATTATTATCATTTCCACCTCACATCTTCCTATTATTTAATGAAAACATCGTTACCCAAGACAATAATGCAATGATTTCTAGGCACGGTTTTGTAATGCCTCAAAACATCTTAAATCATATTTAATTGTAAATTTATATTCCCAAATCACCTGGAAATGAGATTCATTTTAATTTAGTTTTTGAAACACCAGATTGTGCGCAGTACTTTATAAGCTTCTTAAATGATAAAATGTTAGAAATAAAATAAACTAAGTAATTAAGATGTCCAGATGAAAAAATGAGATACGACTATTGTCAATCCAGTATCCATTACCTTTGCTAATGTAAAGCACATTCGTGTGCTCTCCTTAAAGGACTTCACCCCAGTAAGTTTTCTTAACTTACAAGATCTGTAAAAGTGACATAATGTCAGGTCTTACATGTTTTCAAAACTAAAGTAAACCTATGTCACCAACTCCAGTGCCTCAGCACTAAAGAAAGAAAGAGAAAGAATCAGAGTAAAGCACAAATAATAAAACTTGGAAACACCTAACTATTTCAATGTGTGATTGATAAAAGGAGATTTTAGCTTACGTCACTATTTCTTACAATATGGTCCAGGAGTTAAATATGTAATAATCATTTGTGCCGTTTCTTACTAAATTCAGATTCCTTGGCTCCTCCGATATCCTGAAGCGGTTCTTATGAGAACCGTTGACCAAAGTCCCGAGAGCTCTGAGGAGAACGTCAGGTCAACACGATCCATTTCACACTAGCTCCACTGGTTTTCCAGCGTGAGCAGAGACAGGCTGCAAGCTAGTGAGATTTCCCAGTTTTGTGAAGTACGTGTAAATCTGTCAAAACCAAGCCTCGATCAAGATCAAATTCGTTGTATAAGGACCTCCTTCTAGTAAAAGACAATTTAACTATTTTCTCCCTTCAATTATTTAAAAAGTGCACATCGACTCTTAAAAATTAACTACTCATCACTGCAATTCAAGCTAATGGGGATGTATATATATATCACCAGAAAATAAATAAATAAATAAATAAAATACAAAGCATATAATTGTGTCATTATTGTTTGTTTTTTAGTGAAGAGGTCTAACGATTTTGAGACAATCTTGCTACCACTTAAAATTCATCAGGGCAGAACTAGCTGGTGAGCACCTAAAAAAACGAGCACTTGATAAATATCAAGATGGATTTATTTCCTAATTATGTAGAAAGTTTACATATATTCCAAACTCTATTATCACTTGGAGAGACTCTTCAAAAATTTAAAATAAGTGAACAGATCAGAACAGCATCTATCAAAAACAATTCACTTATTCTCCCTGGTAAAATGTACTTTAAATTCTAAGAGAGTAGAAATGCCCTAAATGTATTTATTTTATGTTTCTTTTGATGCAATTAATATGCTGTGCCCCAGAGGGTTATTATGCTTCTGCATTTTAAAAATATACATATGGCATTATGTATAGTCTCTAAAAATACCACTAAAGGCAAAGAAAATTCCAGGAGCTCCGGCAAGTCCGCTTTATGTTTGGATATGGACTTCCTTTGCTAACACTTTTGGCAGAAACAAGAATCAAGACATAACACTGCAGGACGTTACGACTCTATACAAACATGAGTTCCAACACAAACAGTGGTCGTGAAACTTAAGAGATCGTGGAAATCTTGCTTATTTCAAACCCGTCCACCTCTCCCTCGTGTTGAGACATTAGTTCGCATTGTCGTTTTTCTCTTCAGTCGTCGCCCTCTCCTCTTCGGTCCTAGAGAAGCTGTTTCATTCTCCGCTCTCTCTTCCCCCTGCCTTGTTACAGCCTCACCCAGAAGCCAGGAACATGTTAACCCCCAAGAATGGCCACAGCTGCTTTTTGGGGGAGGGATGGAGTGGGTATCTCAACCCTCTGACGTCCTCTCACCGCCTGCCGGTGTCCAGCTGGACGGGGAGATGGGACCGTAGGTGTCCCTCCCCGCCGGCCTCGGAATCTGCCCAGTGCCCTGCAACCGGCGGGCCACTGGGCTGGTGCCGGTTTCTGTCTCCTGTTCTCAATTTCTCAGTCCTCCCGATCTTCCTCGCTCCGACAGTATTTTTGTCATCAATTTTTTGATGGCGAGAGAACACAGTGCAGAGTTACGTCTTCTTCCCATCAATACGTGTGTGCTTTTCCCAACCTTTCTCCGCCCCGGTCTGCCCCTCACCCAGGTAGGGTCTGCGACGCACAGGGCTCTCTTTTCATCCAGGGACCAATTCAGCGTCTGAGACACTTTCATTCCGCACGCCCGCACCTGCCGAAGCCCACTCCTTACCAGTTCCGCTTTCTCCCATTTAACCACGTTCCTTCCTACTGCTAGGCACCCCCTCCGCCTTCGTGGGTTCTACTCCTGCCCACATTAAAAACAGAAAAAGAAATCCAATACGCAAGACAGTGTGAATTCTAGGAAGAAAACCAGGAGTGCGTGTGCGCGTGTGTATGTGTGTGATAGCGTGTGTGCACCGTCCGTCTCAGTCTGTCAGGGTCCTGTGTGTGTGTCTGCAAGGTGCTGGACAGTCGGACGACTCAAACTTCCCCTGCCAGGCTGAGACTGGCCCTGCCGGGCTCACCTGTCCGCGCCCAGGTAACCCGGGAGGTGCTCGCTCGGCCGCGCTCCAGGACACCTGGCCGGGACAGAGCGATGCCCGAGCACTGGGGCCCCGGGGGCGCCGCTCCCGCACGTCTATTCTCTATGCCTGGTACCCTCCAGGGCATCCTTTCCTCCACAGCGCCTTACCTACCTCAAACAGGGGACCAATCTTGTTCTTCTCCAGGTAAGCCTGGATCCGGGATTGCTGATACGACGCCATAGAGGGACAGCAGGGGCCGTGCAGAGTGAAGGCAGAACGCGCCGCGGCCGGGGGCCCACCCG
>NW_011888880.1:4200565-4205938 GCF_000151845.1 Pteropus vampyrus | reverse complement strand
GTGTGCGGGTGCGCGCGCGCCTCCCTCTCCCAGGTCACAGCGACACACAACCCGGCTTCTCCCCAGCCTGTGCTTGCCCTGCCCGCCGCTCCCTAGCGACAGCACCGCTCTAAAAGCCAATGGTGAAGGGGCTTCTTTCAAAGTGCACATAAATTTGGTGCTTGTTGGCTACACCTTGGCAGCTGCAAGTGCAGTGCCCAAGGGGGTCGTCCCCACCGCCCATTCCGAGCCTTTCCTTGCGGCCTCCCGCCCAGCCTACACTGGCTCCAGGTCCGAGAGGGCCAGAGTTGTGAGAAGGTGCGTGGGTCTGAGGGTTTGTTGTCCTTTAGAAAATTCGGCTTGTTTTGCAGCAAGTCGACAGGTGACTGTAGTCTGAGAACCCAGCTAAAAATTCCCAAAGGTTGAGAGCAAGTCTTCAGCTTTTGACAGGAAGAAGAGAGAAAAGCAAGCCGCCCTCCCTTCCACGTCTGCCTTCCTAACCCACATGTAATTCTGTCTATATGTAATACAGCTACACCGCAGATGCTACCCTACTGCACTTAACGATGTCCCTCTAGATTACGTCATGACCTCCTCAGATTTAGCCAATGCCTTTCCTATTATGCAGAGATTTTCAAGTTGAAGATCCACAAACACAGAGGTGTCTTCACATAGCTCTGTTTCTTGTCATTGAGGTCCCTAATGACGATTTCCCTGTCTCCTAAGCATGATGTGCTACCAAAATAAGAAGATTTATACTAGTAAATATGCTACCAAAATTAAAAGATTTATACTAGTAAATATGAAGGTTCAGAACAAAGGAAATAATTGTCCTTGAAGTGGACTACAACAGTATAGATTTCTTTTTCTCAGTCGTGTTCTGGATTTCTGTAATTCATAATTTCTTTATTGGTGTCAGGTTTTTTTATTTGTATTTTAAATGATATGTGGAAACACGCAATAGTTAAGAATAGGATATCTCAGAAAGTATTGTTAATTCCACTTAATAATTCAGATAAGAAATCTGCCAGAAACCCTAAGAGCTTAACCATCATTGCTAACCTGAAATAGACATGATTTGGAGTGGAAAGTTGCTTGAGTTACTCTTTTGACAATTGCACTCAGTGATCTGCCCGATGGAAGTTAAATTGAATAGCAGCCAAGTGCACAGGGTTGTCACATCTTTTTCACTGTGGCACAAAGATACACTTACTTATATATTTTGAAATATATTCAGTAGAAACTAAATATACAGAGTGAATATAAACATTTTATTTGCTATAAGGTATGGTGTAGAGCCATATATGATCCAGCTAAAAAGTCAAGGATTTTTGTACCACATGGTCCTGGAGAAGCAGAGTGGTACCTTTCTAAAATCAAGTGCTGGCCTCTAAAAGCCATGAGGAAGAAGCTTCTTTAAATCAGATAATTAACATACTTATTAAGTCTTCACCATGCTCAGAGCACTGCACCTAGAACCTTGAAATGAAAACAAAGCTTTGCTGGCAAAATATTTATGCATTAAAGGGAGTATCATAAAGATATATATATATAGATATAGATATATATATATATAGATATATATAGATATATATATATATATAAAACACTGAACATTCCAAAATTACATTTTTTTAAATTCAGAAAATATTTTAGAAGTTTTTCAAGGCCTACTTCAAATACCAACTCCTCCACGAAGCATGTCTTGGTTCTTTCTACTTATCCCCAAACCTGACTTGATTACTACAGTAAATATTTACTGCACAGCTTCTCCATGGCAGACATTACGTTAGGACTGAGGATTCACAGGCGAAAGGCCTTGTCTTTGTCCTCAAGTGTTCTGTCTTGTTGAAGCAACTGGCAAAGACACATTAGAATGCATTGTACGAATACAGATTTATACAACATGCTGTGTTCATACCGATGATGAAAAATTACCTGCGCTGGAATCATCAAGAAATGCTCTGGAAGGGAGATGGTGTCTGAGCAACGTGTTGGATGAAGAGTACAATTTTAAAGCTTTCCAGATAGGATCAGTGAAGTGAGGATGGAGATAATGATTCAGGCTTTGGCATTTAAAAACAAACAAACAAGCAAACAAACACGTACGAGGCACAGCGATACAAAACGAACCTGCAGTTAGAGAAATACAGAGTACATATGGAGGAAGATTGGCATGTGAAAGTAAAAATGTAAGCAGAGTCCAGCTCACTTAAATGCCTTAGGAAGTATAGACTTGCATTTTTTGAACAATGAGAAGTAACTAGAGTTTTGAGCAGAGGATGAGGGTAAAACATAGTCAGGCAAAAGTTTTAGAAAGATTTCTTTGTTTACGACACTCATGAAAGAGTAAAGAAGAATGATATGGGAATAGCAAAATCAATTTGGGTTACAGAATCCATAAACAGATCATGAAGGCCAGCCTTAGGACTGGGGATGTGGATGGCAAGAATAGGATGTATTCGAGAAACATTTAAAGACTTATTTGTTGATTAACTAAACATAGGATGAAGTTGAGAGAGGTAACCAAAGATGACCCTCTGATTTCTGCAATGATGCTAAGAGATTATAAATCATTTGCCCAACTCACCCAATGAATAATTGATAAAGCCGGGTTTTGATTCAGATTTTTCTAACTCCAAAGCTGAAGCTATTTTAATTTTCTATCCTGTATCCTGAAAATTATTCAAGAATTTAGTTTGCAGATATCATAGTCTCTTATGGGGAAGGACTATATTTCATGACCTGGCATATCGCAGGCACTCAATAAATAGCTGTTGAATGAATTAGTTAAATTTTAGTAGATCAATTCAATCCAGCTCTATTCTTTTAGGCTAAATATTGCCTCTGGCACATGGCATTTATGTCTGTTTTGTTCCATTTAATTAATTACATACATATCTTGGTCCTTCTTTTAAATTGTAAACTCTCTAAAATCATGAACTATATCTTAATAATTCTCATAGTTTATAGCATGTAACAGTATATTTTCATATAGTAGATTCCTCATAAACATAGCTTTAATTTAATTAATATCCTATTGCTGTGCATATTAACAACTTGTTTCATTGAGTACCATTAAGATAATTTGAAAAGTAACCATTGTCTTAGATCGAATTTAACAACTTTCTTCTGCACACTTAACGTGGTACCTTTATGATCCTTTCCCTTTTTTTGGCTTCAGTACAGCAAAGGAGGCGATTCTGGCTGAGGCTGTTTTGACCTCACTGTGTTATAGGATTGCCCGTCAGCACAATGTACAAATATGGAGAATCCAATTTATAGAATGTACTAAAGCCCTCGTCTAACTTTACTTGTATGACACCTTGCACAGCCCCTTAAACAAATGATATTTGATGAGAGACAAGAGAACAATGGTGAAGGCCGCCTGACCCAATTAGTAAGTGTTAGCAATGTAATTGCTTCAAATTAATTAAGCATTGAAATCAGAGAGCAGAGAAGTTCTATGTCGTTTCCTTGAATTTAGGCTATTAGCCTGAAGCATACTTGCCCTTTCCCGTATCCCTTATTTTGCCACTTTATAACAAACGAGGACAAATATCTTCCCAAAGAACTCAATGTATCATCCAGGATTTTGACTTTTGAGCTCTACGGTGGAAAGGCTGCATCAGAGACTGACATAAAGGGGATTCTAGGAGAGCTAGAGCAGAGAAGGGAACGTGGAATGGTCCTGAGTGAAAAACTTCCTAGATGTAATTTGATTTCTGTCTGAATTGTCGGAAAATAAATAATTATGGTTTAAAGCAGATTAAACTATTACATAGTAGGATACTCTATACGGGGAAACTTAAAATACATATTTTGGGAAACAATTCAAAAGATGTCTGGGTATGTTCTGGCTCTAAATCAAGAATGTTTATTATCATTTCATATATTATAGTGTACTTTCAGTTACAAAGATACTGATTTCAACATACTGTTGGATTTGTCATTAGCTTGAGGGCTCATGTCTGTGTGAGTAGATGTGAAGGGTCACTTCCATCTTCACTGAATTTGATTCTCTCTTTAATAGCTTCTCAGAACAATTTAGAAAGTATTTTCTTGTTTACTCTTAGACAGTAGTTCAAGTCCAGCCGAAAGGAAGGACACATTCTTTGGGAATCCATCAAGTATAATCATTAAGAACACTAACCTTGGAGTTCTGGCCCAGGAGAGAATCCAGGCTTTGCCACCAACTGTATCATCTTCTGCCTTAAACGTAACCTCTCTATCCTCAGTATCCTCATCTGTAAAGCGAAGACAAATAGCACTTAGTTCATCTGTTTATTATGACGATTACACGAGATAATGCAGGAAGCACTCAACACGGGGCCAGACGCCCAGTAAAGATTCCATAAAGGGTAGTGCTAATATTGTCATTATTGTTATCATGTCATAATCACTGTCACCACCAGCACCATCAATCCTGAGACCGAGATGAACTCAAATGATGCGGCCATCCTGTGAAATCTCGCCATCCAGTCTTCTCAAGTGACATTTCTAGCTCTTTAATTTCCACATTTAAATTTTAGGCTTTAATATTTAATTTTTAATATGTGGGATGTTTATAAGCAATCATTATCTAAAAGACTTTGTCAATAACTTTTCATAACATGTTTATTTGCATTACATCAAGAATCACTTAAAAGAAATCTACAAATGTCAAACTATGTAGATACCTTTGACATTATGAATCGTTGTTAAATCTGACATGCTTTTTGCTTATAATTTTCAAAATGAAACCATCCCGATTTTTTTATCCAAATAAGTGAGAGTCTTTCTTAAGAAGAAAAATAAACCTTGAAAAATGTTACAGAATACTGTAACATTATACTGGATTTATTGAAAGGAAAGAGAAAATAAGAAGGACTAAGCAAAAAAAGATGATATGATAAGGAAAAACAATTCTACTTCGTGGCACCCTGGGGAACCAGGCACTCTGTCTAGGACAGGATGTGCTGTGGCTCTAGTCTAGTTATGAAGGAAAAAGTAATATGGGAGCTATCTCACAAACACACATCTCTAAATGCCAGCTAATGCTCAGTCATAATGCAGCATATCACAACAACCCTGCACTAAAGGTTAAAGGTACATGTTAGAAGAATTTGTGGAACCACAATTGCCTAGAGCTAATTTAAGGGAAGAGGGAGAGTAAGAGGGAGGGAGGTGGGGCAGAGGGAGAGAGGGAGAGAGGGAGAGAGAGAGAAAGACAACTCTGCAAAAACACTCTGGATAATACAGTACACATAGTCAGCAAATTCTCTCCTTCCAGAGTCAATGCTGGTCTGTTCTCGATGGATAATACCCATCCTCCAACCCTCAGATGCTTTTGGGCCTGAGAGACAGAGAATTTTGTCTTGTCTAAGCATATGCTAAGCTTCTGCACATGTCAGA
>NW_011888880.1:4198337-4200515 GCF_000151845.1 Pteropus vampyrus | reverse complement strand
CATGCTGTGTTCATACCGATGATGAAAAATTACCTGCGCTGGAATCATCAAGAAATGCTCTGGAAGGGAGATGGTGTCTGAGCAACGTGTTGGATGAAGAGTACAATTTTAAAGCTTTCCAGATAGGATCAGTGAAGTGAGGATGGAGATAATGATTCAGGCTTTGGCATTTAAAAACAAACAAACAAGCAAACAAACACGTACAAGGCACAGCGATACAAAACGAACTTGCAGTTAGAGAAATACAGAGTACATATGGAGGAAGATTGGCATGTGAAAGTACAAATGTAAGCAGAGTCCAGCTCACTTAAATGCCTTAGGAAGTATAGACTTGCATTTTCTGAACAATGAGAAGTAACTAGAGTTTTGAGCAGAGGATGAGGGTAAAACATAGTCAGGCAAAAGTTTTAGAAAGATTTCTTTGTTTACGACACTCATGAAAGATTAAAGAAGAATGATATGGGAATAGCAAAATCAATTTGGGTTACAGAATCCATAAACAGATCATGAAGGCCAGCCTTAGGACTGGGGATGTGGATGGCAAGAATAGGATGTATTCGAGAAACATTTAAAGACTTATTTGTTGATTAACTAAACATAGGATGAAGTTGAGAGAGGTAACCAAAGATGACCCTCTGATTTCTGCAATGATGCTAAGAGATTATAAATCATTTGCCCAACTCACCCAATGAATAATTGATAAAGCCGGGTTTTGATTCAGATTTTTCTAACTCCAAAGCTGAAGCTATTTTAATTTTCTATCCTGTATCCTGAAAATTATTCAAGAATTTAGTTTGCAGATATCATAGTCTCTTATGGGGAAGGACTATATTTCATGACCTGGCATATCGCAGGCACTCAATAAATAGCTGTTGAATGAATTAGTTAAATTTTAGTAGATCAATTCAATCCAGCTCTATTCTTTTAGGCTAAATATTGCCTCTGGCACATGGCATTTATGTCTGTTTTGTTCCATTTAATTAATTACATACATATCTTGGTCCTTCTTTTAAATTGTAAACTCTCTAAAATCATGAACTATATCTTAATAATTCTCATAGTTTATAGCATGTAACAGTATATTTTCATATAGTAGATTCCTCATAAACATAGCTTTAATTTAATTAATATCCTATTGCTGTGCATATTAACAACTTGTTTCATTGAGTACCATTAAGATAATTTGAAAAGTGACCATTGTCTTAGATCGAATTTAACAACTTTCTTCTGCACACTTAACGTGGTACCTTTATGATCCTTTCCCTTTTTTTGGCTTCAGTACAGCAAAGGAGGCGATTCTGGCTGAGGCTGTTTTGACCTCACTGTGTTATAGGATTGCCCGTCAGCACAATGTACAAATATGGAGAATCCAATTTATAGAATGTACTAAAGCCCTCGTCTAACTTTACTTGTATGACACCTTGCACAGCCCCTTAAACAAATGATATTTGATGAGAGACAAGAGAACAATGGTGAAGGCCGCCTGACCCAATTAGTAAGTGTTAGCAATGTAATTGCTTCAAATTAATTAAGCATTGAAATCAGAGAGCAGAGAAGTTCTATGTCGTTTCCTTGAATTTAGGCTATTAGCCTGAAGCATACTTGCCCTTTCCCGTATCCCTTATTTTGCCACTTTATAACAAACGAGGACAAATATCTTCCC
The DNA here is from genome assembly GCF_000151845.1 of Pteropus vampyrus. Taxonomy (NCBI): domain Eukaryota; kingdom Metazoa; phylum Chordata; class Mammalia; order Chiroptera; family Pteropodidae; genus Pteropus; species Pteropus vampyrus. The sequence continues at coordinate 4,198,852 of NW_011888880.1, read as the reverse complement.
AAAGAACTCAATGTATCATCCAGGATTTTGACTTTTGAGCTCTACGGTGGAAAGGCTGCATCAGAGACTGACATAAAGGGGATTCTAGGAGAGCTAGAGCAGAGAAGGGAACGTGGAATGGTCCTGAGTGAAAAACTTCCTAGATGTAATTTGATTTCTGTCTGAATTGTCGGAAAATAAATAATTATGGTTTAAAGCAGATTAAACTATTACATAGTAGGATACTCTATACGGGGAAACTTAAAATACATATTTTGGGAAACAATTCAAAAGATGTCTGGGTATGTTCTGGCTCTAAATCAAGAATGTTTATTATCATTTCATATATTATAGTGTACTTTCAGTTACAAAGATACTGATTTTAACATACTGTTGGATTTGTCATTAGCTTGAGGGCTCATGTCTGTGTGAGTAGATGTGAAGGGTCACTTCCATCTTCACTGAATTTGATTCTCTCTTTAATAGCTTCTCAGAACAATTTAGAAAGTATTTTCTTGTTTACTCTTAGACAGTAG
>NW_011888880.1:4193348-4196896 GCF_000151845.1 Pteropus vampyrus | reverse complement strand
TACTTTTTTCCCCCTTTTTTTTTAAAAGGAGGGTTATTCATCTTACAGCCTGGGCCTGAAACATGAGTACACAATTCAGTGGTCAGTGAAAACCAATTGACTAGAATTGATAAGAAATGTTTTCTGCTACATCTCTTTTCTAAAATGTACTTTAAGATCCCTTTCTCTGTAAATGTTTGTCTTTGACAGTCATATCCCTAGGCACATGTTAATAGCGAATCATTGCTACTGAACCCAAGATATTATATGTGGTGGGACGGTTTTTCCTTACTCTCATCATAAACCGACTCCTATGCTCTGTTTTGCTAAAAATATTACCAAAGGAAAAATATTTTTGTCTCTTTTTCATTTTATTATCTTTAATAAAATGGCATTATATCAAAATCTTGTCTTAAAGCAAGGATAATAAGAATACTTCAGAATTTAAGCAGGGAACAAGGACACATGGTCAACATTGAACATTTCACTGATATTTAATTTCAAAATAGTCTCCCTGCCATAAAAAATTAAAATTAGGGAGTAAGAAACTGGCATTTTATGAATGCAATGTGCAAGACTGAATTCTTCTAATGTATGTCCTATCTACTCCCCAGAATAAAGTATGTATTTGTTCAGTGTTTGAGCTGCTACCTACACGTTTAAGTGTCTTTTGACATTTGGATCTCTCTTAGAATGTAATTCTCTCAAAGGTGGTTCAACTGGCTTTGGTGTCAAATTTCTGTCTGGCCCATGCACTCCAAGAGGCAATATTCCTTTGCCTGCATCAACCCAAGGCCAAGTCTGAGGCAACTGAGACCACACCTATAGCTGAGCCCAATGACATTACTTAAACTAACGAATCCTAAACTGTTCACCCTGCTCTGCTTTAACTTTCCTGAGAAAACCACAGGGCTGCTTCTTGCCCCAGCTTTCCCCTTGCTCTTTCCTGCTTTCTGCTTCATCACCACCCTGAGGCTTCCCCATGTGGCCCTGAGTGGGGAGCAGTGCCTCCTGTCCCTCAGACCTATGAGTATCATAAACTGTTTTCCTGTGCCTTTCCTGTGTCCACATCTGACTGATGTGGACACAGAGAATTTGCTGACTATGTGTACTGTATTATCTGTTCTTGTGGCCACATCTGACTGATCATCTCATAAAAGAATACAGAACAGACTTCTACAGATTTGAACCCTGGTTCTAGTACATATGAACTTTGTGAATTTTGACAAGGTTCCCTCTAAATCTCACGTCCCTCATGCACACAATTTAAAATTGATAATGGTAGGATTTCATTTTTTTTAATGGCTGAGTAATATTCCATTGTATATATGAACCATGATTTCTTTATCCAATCGTCTGTTGATGAGCATTACTTGAAACTAATTTAAATAGATAAATTTATTTTGAAAAAATTAGTAACAGATCTGTATTGTAGGGTTGTTGTGAGGTTTACATGGGAATATGTCAAGCACTTGGCACAGTGTTTGCCAAGGAGTAATTACTCAGTAAGTATTCGACTGTATTATTGTTGTTGATTATACTGGATAATATTTCAGTGATAATCCATGTTCCCTCCTCTTCCTTTTCCTCATTTTAAAAGTGAGCAAAGTCTGGCCAAAAAAAGAAAAAAAACGCTGACTTTCTCATTTGTCTTATCTCTTAGTCTAAAATATCTCCAATTTCACCATTATGCTACTTGAGAAAAATTGGAGATTTAAATGATATATTTTTATTAGTTAGTATATAATATTTTAATGAGTTTCAAATGTCAATATTAAAAACAAAAAAAAAGGGAAGGAATACAAAGGAAGAAAAATCCTATCTTGATTATTGATAGTCTAACATATTTAAAATGTTAGTTGATGATACATATTCATTTCCAAACTCAAGATCAAGAAAAATCAATATATCGCAAGCTGCCCAGGTATAGTTTAAAACAATAATAATATATTCCCTTATCAAAAGAAGTAAGTAAATCATCTACTACCTGATATTGATGAACTTGATTTTTGATGTACATGAATTATACAAAACCAAATGGCAGGGGTTGGGGGTTCTTTTAATGAAACTTTTCCTCCAGCCAAAACTTTCGAGATCTAATTACAATAAAGCACTCTTGACTGTGTGGTAATCCTACATAAGTTGATACATATTCTTAAAAGAATAAGCTTTATACCTTTACAAGGAAACTTCACAAGCTTTCATACTATCAATATGCAGAACTATATTTCAGGCGCAGACTAGTCTGCTACTCTCTTTGTTTTTAGGAGTGATGAAGAGGCATGATGGCCCCGGTTCGCTTTCCTCTCCTTCATCTTGCCCATAGTCACCATTTACTCTTTCTCTCTTTTATTTCCTCTCAGACTGCAGGACACAGTTTGGCTTCCTCCAACTCTCTCCTTCCTTACCGCTTCTCAGAAAAAAAGACATGGCTCTTTTATTTTACTACTTTACCACTAATCATAAGAAAGAAAGAAATCAGAGAGAAACACAGGTGAAAAAATAAATAATAAATAAATAAATAAATAACATCTTACCACTACTATTCAACATTGTACTGGAGGTTCTAGCCAGCACAATTAGGCAAGAAAATGAAATAAAAATTATCTTGATTAGAAAGGAAAAAGTAAAACTGTCTCATCTGCAGATTACATGATCTTGTATATATAAAATCCTAAGGAATCCACTTAAAAAAATATTGGAACTAATAAATAAGTTTATTAGCAGAAGATAGAAGATTGATGTAAAAATAATCAATTGTATTTCTATACATTTTCAATGAACAACTCAAAAAGGAAATGAATACAACATTTACATTTATAATAGCCTCAAAATGAACATTTAGAAATACATTTAACAAAAAAGTGTAAAACTTATATTCTAAATACTATAAGACATTTTCAAAGACATTAAAGACTTAAATAAAATGAAAGGCCCTGTGTTCATAGATTAGAGGATTTAATATTGTTAAGACAGCAACACTCCCCAAATTGATCTACAGATTCAGCACAATTCCCATCAGAATCCAACTGACTTCTTTACAAAAATTGGCAAGCTGATCCTAATATTCCTATGGAAATGCAAGAGACCCAGATTAACCAAAACAACCTTGAAAAAGAAGAGCAAATTTGGAAGGCTCACACTTCCTGATTTCGGAACTTACTACAAAGTTCTGCAGTAATTAAGACAGTGTGATACTGTCATAAGGACAGATATATAGAGTCCAGAAATAAAGCTTCACGTTTATGGTGAATTTTAGACAAGAGTGTCAAGATAATTCGATAGGGAAAGACTAGTATTTTCATTCAAATGGTGTTGAGACAACTGGTAATCCACATGCAAAAGAATGAAATTGGACTCCTACCATACTACATATAAAAATCAACTCAAAATGGATCAAAGACTTAAGAGTAAGAACTAAAACTATAAGAAAACTTATAAGAAAACATAGGTGTACATCTCGATGACATTGGATTAAGTAATGTTTTCTTAGATATGACACTGCAAGCGCAAGCAAGGAAAAAATAGATAAATTGGACATTATCAAAGACACTTTTTTGATGCAAAAG
>NW_011888880.1:4188046-4192373 GCF_000151845.1 Pteropus vampyrus | reverse complement strand
TTAAGTAATGTTTTCTTAGATATGACACTGCAAGCGCAAGCAAGGAAAAAATAGATAAATTGGACATTATCAAAGACACTTTTTTGATGCAAAAGTCAGTCATTGAGAAAGTTAAAGACAACCCACAGAATGGTAAAAAAATACTTTCAAATCATATATATAATAAGGGACTTATATCTAGAATATATAAAAAAAACTCTTGATACTCAATAATAAAATAGCCCAATTAATAAATGGGCAAAAGAGCTGAATAGATCCATCTCCAAAGAAGATATACAAGTGGCCAATAAGCGCATGAAGAGATGCCTAACGTCATTATCATTAGGGAAATACATATCAAAACAACAATGAGATATCATATATATAATAAGGGACTTATATCTAGAATATATAAAAAAACTCTTAATACTCAATAATAAAATAGCCCAATTAATAAATGGGCAAAAGAGCTGAATAGATCCATCTCCAAAGAAGATATACAAGTGGCCAATAAGCACATGAAGAGATGCCTAACGTCATTATCATTAGGGAAATACATATCAAAACGACAATGAGATATCACTTACACCCACGAGGATGGCTCTAATGTAGTAGTAGTAGTAATAGTAATAATAATAATAATAATAATAATAAATAGGTGGTAAGCGTTGGCTAAGATATGTAAAAATTGGAGTCCTCTCCTCCATATACTGCTGGTGCGTATGTAAAATGATGCATCCCATTCGAAGAAGTCTGGCAATTCTTCATAGAGTTAAATATCAAGTTATTGTATTACCCAGCAATTCTATTACCCAGCAATTCTTCATAGGGTTAAATATCAAGTTATTGTATTACCCAGCAATTCTTCATAGGGTTAAATATCAAGTTATCGTATTACCCAGCAATTCTACTCCTAGGTATATACTCGAGAAAAATGAAAACACATGACCACACAAGAACTTATACATGAATGTTCATAGCAGAATAAAAGCAAAAAAGTGGAAATGATCTAAATACTCAAATATCCATTATTTGATAAAAGACTAAATAATAAGTGGCATATCCATTTAATATAATTTGAAAAAAAAAAAAAAGGACTATAGTACTGATACGTGCTACAGCTAAGTGAAAGAAGCCACAGACCACCACATATTGTACACCTCTGCTGATATGATATATCCAGAATAAGCAAACCTATGGAGCAGAAAGTAAATTAGTGGTTTCTTAGAGCTGGTGGGAGAACAGGAGGCAGGGGGTGAGGGCAGGGGTGTAGGAACGGTAAAGTTTGGGGGGCAGATGGAGGAGAGAATGGATAGTGCCTGCTAATGAGTGTGAGTTTTCTTTAATGAGAATATTCTAAATATTCTAAAATTTATTGTGCCGATAGTTGCACAACTCTGCGAAAATACTAAAAGCCATTCGATTGTACCCTTTAAACAGGTGAATTGTTTGGTATGTGAATTATATCTCAATAAAGACGTTATTTTAAGAAACAACAATAATTATTGAATTTTGTTGATTCCAAGGTCCTCTTAATTTTGTTTTGTTTTTAATTGTTTGTGACAGAGAAAAGTATTGTTATAAAACATACACACAGATATAAACGGATCCTAAAAATAAGTCTTTATTTGGTGAGCAACATGATGGGATAAAAACGCAAGTTTAAAAGCAAAACAGAGTTAAATGCCTTTGCATAAGTTTGAGTCTATGTGCATTCATGTGGATTCAGGAAATGGGAGACGCTTGGCGAGGCCAGAAAGAGGCAAAGATGTGCTGTGGAAAGAGTTACAGCTTTACTGAGTCGATTTGAATTTTGGTGAAAGAAATGAGAATACGAGAATACTTCCTACGTGGAAATATTCACTAAAACCACCATTCCATCGTTGTTGTAATACTGTGAGACCTGTTTTGAGGGTCTGTCTGCAGGGTATGTGCTGGGTCAAAGGGGAGCCAACTACATCTGCAATGCTGGTGTGTAGCTTTTCTTCTTGAGAGGGATTATTAGAAGTCCTTTCGGTTTCTTTCTTTCTAGAGGTTAAGAATTATAATTTTTTAAAACTTCTGATTCTCTACATTTTAGCACTTAAGGTTAATGCTGCAAATACACTGCAACTTAACTTTATCACAAAAGTAGAGCTTTTGAGAATTATCCCTGATAATACATGCCCACAGTAGATTGATTTTCACTGCTCTGTATATTGCATTATACGAATGTAGCACAATTTGTTTATCCATTCTCTGTTACGAGTCTTTACTAATGTAAACAAGGTCGCAATAAAATTCTTGTCCCTGTCTGATTTTTCCCATGGCCTAGACTTTCTCCAGGGTACAAACCTAGCAAAGGAATTACTTGGTCATAAGAATGCACATATTCAGACTTACGAGACATTGTCGCATTGCTCTGCAAAGTGGTTGTATAAATCTGTAATCCTTCTCACAACCGTTGAGAGTTCCCTTTGCCAGAATCCTCACTCTTACTGAAAGTTAGCACATAAAAGGTGCGGGTCTCAGTTCCAACTCTCCCTCTCCCTGCACTGGTATTCGATTCAAGTTCCCATATTGTTAAAAGTGATAAATAACCCGGGCAGCACAGTGTCAACTCTGCAGCTCCCTGTCCTAGTTTTCGGTTTCTTCATTTCCAGCTCAAAGCAATTTCCTTGCCTTTCTTAGCAGTTAGCCATGCATTTACAAGGCTGTTAGTTATAATTTATTGATCAATTCTTGGTGTTTGTAGCTGGAAAGTTTTCAAGTTATCTATGCTGCCAGCCCTTTAAATGTCTGACAACTTTTTCAGCACCTGAGCAATCTTGAAACATTTCCCGGATGCTGGACCCCAGAAAGAAAATTAGTAAAATCAAATTAGCAACTACGACAAGCTATTAAACTTTTTTTTTTTGTATTTATTAATCACCATACCGCAACATAGCATAACAATTACTGGTAGGGACTCTATAGCTTTCCTGGTTTGAATCTCAGCTCTGTTCTCTACTAGCTCTGTGACCTTGGGCAACTGACTTCATTGCTCTGGGCCACAGTTTCATCTCTAAGACAATGATGGATGTAAATAATAGAACCTACCTTGTAGGACTGATATAAAAGTCCAATGAGTTACTACTTAACAAAAGTGCTTAGAACAATATTTGACACCTAGCATGTGTTATGTAATCATGTTATAAATAAATAAAATGAAATAATGAGTATTAGACATTCGCTTTTATATTACCTATGAATATTTTAATAATGACCTTTTTCTTCAGTCCCCAGCACAGACGAGCTAACAATTTAACATTAACATTTTAACATTATATGCATAATCTACAAGAAGCTCAGTCGAGGAAGAAATTACTTGGTCATCACACTGAAAATGGTACTCCCATAATTTATTTTTAAAGTTTTCTGCTACTCTCTCATTCTCTCTGTTTCCTCTAAAGGTTTTTGCCTATTTGTTTGAGTCCCTTTCTTTTATGTTAAAAGCTTTTCTTAAATGTCTAGTGATCTTTGGTTGGCCTTTTGTTTTTTTAAAATAATGCACTAAAAGGCAGATTAGACGACCCACACGGGTGGCTGCTGTTTACTGAGCAGTAGACTGCTCTTGAAGATAATCACGCTGAGACTTTCTGGTGGGGGACCCTCCAATGTAATGCCTACAACCTTTTCTTTGGGGCTGGTCAGATACCCCCTGATAGCATTTTCATACTGAAACTATATTAAGGTGGTTGTATGTCTCTCTCTGTGTGTGTGTGTGTGTGTGTGTGTGTGTGTGTGTGTGTGTGTGTATAATGAAGTTTCTTCTTCAAATACACTGCATATACTTTATTCATACTCTCCTGTGCTTTCCTCAGCAAACACTTGCCTATTGACTGAATTAGATATTTCTGTTTAAATATCAAAAGAAAAACAAACAAGCAGACACGCCTCAAAATCTTAAAACTTTGTTTTAAGTGCCAGATGACAGCATGATATTCCAATCACCTTGAACTTCACTGGAACTTTACTTCATCTCAGTAAGACAGGCTTCCTTCTTACATGTATTCTGTTACAGCCACGCTAGCTACCTATAATCTGTCAAACTGATCGTCTTTCACGCTCTCCCGACTTTACACAGAATATACTTTCTTCCTGAAACGCTCCCTTTGCTTTATCTGCTACAGAACATCTGCTTCCCGTCACTGCCCAGCTCGGTGCTCTCTCCCAGGATTCCCTCTGACTTGTCCCGGCAGCCGCATCCTGAATCCTCCCTCTGTGCTTACCTGAAACAGCGCATGTACCTCTGAAATACTTACCGTTTTCTCTTCTAATAACTTTGTTGATATGTCTCCCTTACTAGTTTGTGGATTCTATAAAGGCA
>NW_011888880.1:4170049-4187996 GCF_000151845.1 Pteropus vampyrus | reverse complement strand
AAAATCTTAAAACTTTGTTTTAAGTGCCAGATGACAGCATGATATTCCAATCACCTTGAACTTCACTGGAACTTTACTTCATCTCAGTAAGACAGGCTTCCTTCTTACATGTATTCTGTTACAGCCACGCTAGCTACCTATAATCTGTCAAACTGATCGTCTTTCACGCTCTCCCGACTTTACACAGAATATACTTTCTTCCTGAAACGCTCCCTTTGCTTTATCTGCTACAGAACATCTGCTTCCCGTCACTGCCCAGCTCGGTGCTCTCTCCCAGGATTCCCTCTGACTTGTCCCGGCAGCCGCATCCTGAATCCTCCCTCTGTGCTTACCTGAAACAGCGCATGTACCTCTGAAATACTTACCGTTTTCTCTTCTAATAACTTTGTTGATATGTCTCCCTTACTAGTTTGTGGATTCTATAAAGGCAGGGACTCACATAATTTTACGAAACCATCTTACTAACTGACAGCATCTCCACCAGGACCAAAGAGACCCTCACCAATCACATTCCACACTCTGTGGTAAGAGTCAGATTGCCTCAGCTGAGAGCTTAGACTTTTACTATGGTATAGGATTCAGTTAGAGAGAGAGGGAGGGAGGGAGAGAGGAAGGAAGGAAGGGAGGGAGGGAGAGAGAGAGAGAGACTATCAACAATTTAGAAAAGTATTAGCTAAAGCTATTTTATAATCAAGTATTTAAAATTCTAAGCTATGATCATTTAGAGTCTCGTTCTGTAACCTCAAACGCATGCATTATAGGTAGCAGACTCTGTTAGCCTTTTATCTACAATGATTTCTGTTGTGAAATCTAATAGGAGAGCGATGATTGTTCCTGTAATGAATTTGCAAATGTGTTTCCATTTGGAAATATTGTGTATTCATGTGCGCAGGTGTCAGCTGGATAAATACATATAACAGCTTTTTAAGTATCATAGATTTTACTCAATGATGAAGATGGAATCACTACTTATAATCTGTGGAAGCGTATGTTTTAATTAAAAGTGACAAACTCTGGGCCTGGTGTGTAGAGTGAGCCCTGAACGGTACTTTTCCCAGACCTCCATGACACTAAACCATCTGAAGGAGAGCCTAACAGCTGTCGTGTGAATCTGCTGAAGCATTAGGAAAAAATATTCTCTAAGTAAATTTAGCTAAAAGTTCCACAGAACTTTTTGGAGGAATGCGAATAGATGCAAACCTCATAGCTATAAGACACTTGACATGATAAAGACATGAATGCTCTTACAAATATCATAACTTTGCATTCAGCAGCGACTTCAGAGACCTAAGAAATAAGTGAAAGTATAAAGGAGTCTATTTGCACTTCAAATGAATCTAGTGTAAGTTTCATAGCACTCGACTGAAATTCATTTCCGAAAATAAGCGTGCCACTAATTTCCCGAGCATTCTTAAAACTTTTCTCACCCCAAATGAGAAGAAAATGAAATTAAAATCATGAGTATGCTGGCCTAACTGGATGAAGTCTAGAGAATCGAAGAAAGGATAAACTGTGATCAAAGCACCTCTAGCATGCTAAAGTTCTGTGCAGGTGAACTTATGGAGACCTGGTAAGTGCATGGCCACCAGGAGGCAGGCCTGGGGATAGGGAGTCGGAAGCGGGCTGAGTCCTTGACTGCAACCCCGTTCAGAGACTGACAGGTCTGGCATGCACTGGCTGTGCACCCACTGGGTCTGGTGTGGGGAGGGCAGCTTGCCCCCAGGAAGTGTCTCAGGTAAAGACTTTGTAATTGCCTATGGATGAACCTAAAAGATCACTCATAAAATTTTGCCCTGGAGCCTGACTTTTCAGATGCCAACATAAATAATTGGTATTTTCCTTATACTGAACTGTTCTAAGGAAGAGATCGGTCTGACCTCATCTATAAAAAAAAAAATTCAAGATGGAGATAAATGATTCACTAAGTCATATAGATAAGTCTTATAGTTAATATTGAGCTAAGTGGATCCTTATATTTGCAGTAATACTTAGTTATAAAATTTTAATTCAAATTCACTAATTTAAAAATTAAAACAATAATGACTCCACACAAAAAGAGTCAATTGATCTTTGACAAAGGTGCAAAAGCAATTCAATGGGGAAAGGATCATCATTTCAATAACTGGTGCTGGTACAATTCCACATTCATATACAAAAAGATGAACCTTACACCTGCTACAAAATTTACTCGAAATGGATTAAAGACATAAATATCAATTTTGAAAATATTAAACAAGAAAAACATAGGAGAAAACCTACAAAAACTAGCACAGTTGTTTGCTAGGATTGCCAAAAAAAAAAAAAAAAAAACCACAGACTGGGTGGTTTAAATGACAGAAATTTCTTTTCTCAGGTCTGGAGTCTGAGAACAGGTGGCAGGTTTGGAGTTTCCTGGAGCCTCTTTCCTTGGCTAGCAGATGGCCGTCTCCTCACTGTGCCCTCATGCTGGCCTTTTCTCTGTGTGCAGGGATCCCTAGTGTCTCTCCCCCTTCTTTGAAGGACAGCGGTCATATTAAATTAGGGCTCCACCCTAAAATCCCCAAACCTGACAATACCAATTGCCGATGAGGATGCAGAAGGACAGGAGCTCTCATTAATTTCTGCTGAGACTGCGAGATGATTCGGCCACTTTGAAAACCACGTGGCAGTTTCTTTCAAAGCTAAATATAGTCTTACCATATGATCCGGCAATTGTATTCTTAGGTATTTACCCAACTGATTTGAAAACTTATGTCCACAGAAAACCGTCAACCAAATGTTTATAGCATCTTTATTCACAAGTGCTAAAAACTAGAAGTGACCAAGATGGACTTCAATAGATGAATGGAAAAACTAAGTATAGTACATCCATACAATTCAATACTATTTGATGATAAAAAGCAATGTGCTATCAAGCCACAAATCAACTTGGGTGAAACTTAAATACACAGTGTTAGGTAACAAAAAAAAAAAAAGCCAGTCTAAAAAGGTTACATACTTTATGATCTCAAATAATATATGATATTCTGGAAAAGTCGAAACTATAAGACAGTAAACAGATCCATGGTTGAGTTTCAACTGGCGGGGGGAGGGTTGAATAGGTGAAGCACAGAGGATTTATTTAAGGCAGTGAAACTATGCTTCATGATACTGTAAAGATGGGCATATGATACTCTATATTTGTCAAAACCTATAGAACTTTACAGCCCAAAGAATGAACCTTACTGTATGCAAATTTTTAGAGTAATTTAGGCGCTCCAGAGATCTCAGAATAAAATGCAGATGATGACAGAACAATCTAACCGAATTGTTAAATTACACAGAAGACAATCAGACCGAGGGCTTGAATGCCTTAGCAGCCTACTTAAAGCAAACTGAAACCTAAGCCTGCAATGGCTCAACATTCAGAAATCAAAACCTGCGGACAATGAACCAAGGAGGCTCTCCCAAGTAAGGCAACCGCTTAAGCTATCGTCAAACTACTTCCTTGCTTCCCTTCCATCTCTTCACTATAAGTCTCTCCCTGAGCCCCTGTTATGCAGAGCTTTTTAACTACTTCCGGTTTGGCACTTGCCTGATTCCAATGGATTTTTGCTCAAATACTGACATTTTTTTATATGCCTCAGTTGATGTTTTAACAGCTCTGCAAACATATGAAACACTTCACTGGGGGAATTAAACGTATGAAACGACTGAGATGGGGAAAAGGCACTGACATAAGTAACTTTGAAAATTAATGGTCCGTAAGGCCAACGGCAAAGGACTCTCTACAGGGGTGCTGTTAACGAAGCTGTTCCCCGCAGCGATGCAGGTGATCAAGGCTGAAACCTGTGTGGATACTGGGACAGTCACTTTACCAACGAGGGCACAGGGGAGGCGATTCAACACACGAAACGATGTCCAACGTCGCCGTCTGGGAGGGAAATGCACACACCCACACACAGCAGAAAGGCTAAAATGAACGTTACTCACCACACCAAGGCTGGCAAGACACAGAGCAAACGGAAGATTTGCATGTTGCTGCTGGGAATGTAAAATAACATAACTACTCTGGAAAACTGTTTGACAGGTTTTTTTTTATGAAGGTAAACGTAGATTTGCTTACTCTGTGACCCAGGACTCCCACTCTTTGATATTTACCCAAGGAGAATGGAACATTATGTTCACACAAAAATGCATAGGCAAGTATTGCTAGCGGCAGTTACAATTGCCCCAAATCAGAAACATCTTGAACCTCCTTTACTGGCTGAAGGGACAAACTATGGTCCATCCGTACGCTGGAATACTACTCGGCACTAAAAAGAATGGACTTTTTTATTTGACTTAATTTTAATTAGTGTAAATTTAATTTGAAAAAAATAATATTTGATTCAGCATTGGAAATGTTTAAGATATATTTGGAGCAAGTTGGATATGTGAATCTTTTTCACATATCACATAAAATCTAAATATAAATCAAATATCTCTAATAAAATTTAACTTTTAAATCAAGATGTGGTTTAAGTGTAAAATTATATATACCAGATTTTAGAAACTCAGTACAAATCAAGACTATAAAATTCATTTTTATGGGAATTACATTTTGAGAAAATATTTTTTATTAGGTTAAAAATATTATTAAAATTTCAAAATGACATGGAGAGAAGTGTGGGTTATAATGTAGCAGATATAAGGATGCAAGAAAAAATGAAATCACAGGGAAAAAAATAACAATGCTAAAGAGCTTTAAGAATATACAGGAGATAAGAAAGGATTTAAAAAGGGAAGTTGATTGTATTTAGCTGGACACCATAATGATGCTGGTGCTGAACGAATTAATTTAGATTCTCAGGTTCCAGTCAATGACTATTAAACTAATTTTTCTTTTCACATATTAGCCTATGGATATCATTGAGATTAGGATCTTTTGAAACTAATGAAGAGGAAGATTGCAAATGACTCTGTGTGTTCCTTCAAGACATTGCAATATCCCTTCAGAGGGATAAGTTAGATTAATTAGGAGACAATTGATTAACATTTTAAAGGTGTAAAATCAATTTTTAATGTGAGTGCTTTGTATCATGTCGATGGGTCAAATTTTGCCAATTTAAGGGATAGAAAGGAATTTAGGATGCTCTAAGACAATACCATATACGTATTTCCATCACATGGAGGCATCCCTTCATCTTAATTCTTCTAGATAACAGCATTTGTGCTCTTGAGTGGGAGAAAACACAAGTGTGGTGTTGAAACCTCTTTTACCATATTGCGTAAGCCAGATTGTATTCTGGTCCCTCACTTATTACAAGCATCTTTGCTAAGATGTGATGAGATTCAAGGTTTAAATCAGATAATAAAATGTGTTTTTGTCCTCTTCTATAATATTTCCTTCAGATATATATGTATATATATATTTTTTAAATTAGTGATTAAATCTCTATTACTTTTCCAGATTCTAGCAGAAGACAGTCTGTGTCTCAGTTGATAGCACCAGAAAAATATAAGGAGAAAGGAGATGCCAAGGAATGGATTTAGCATTTATTAGCCTTTTCTTCTGTATAACTAAAAAATGCCTCTGGCTTGCTGTTCTCTTCGATACCTCTTAGGTCAAAACAAGGTCAAGGAGAGCTGTAAGACATATGAATGAATCTTAATATGATTTATTTATGAGCATGTAAGGTGACCCTCCCACTCTCTTGGTTATTCATGCCGCATGAAAAATGTACTAGTTGTTTTTATTTCCTCCCTCTAGAAAAGATGTAACCAAAGATATGGGCTCCAAGGATAACATGGTCAAGATATACCAATTTCTTTCCATTTTTTAATATTGGTAACAGGTTTCATTTGCTTTTATGATAACATTTAAGTATCGCTATACTAAATGAAGCAATTTCTATATTTTGTGCCGTTATTACATATTAAATGCTATTTATTAAAGGTTATTGGTTCATTTGGGTTTTAAAAGTAAAATTCTAAAAATTAACCTAAATGAAAAAGATAACAGAAAAAATATTCAGAAGTTTTTGTTTTGTTGTTATTACTTTTTTTTTTTGAAACTACAGAAGAGACCCATTTGAGTTAAAAAAAAAAAAATGAAGTATCACACCCTCCAATATTTGGACTCCAAAATATTTTTAAAACCTCTTTGTGCTATTTCTCCAGCTAAACCCGATTGTTCTGCTTATTCTCGCCCTGGTGCTTTTACTCAAATCGTTTTTCCCAGTTAAATACCCTCCCCCGGTCCCTCACTTGAAGTCTACCAATCTTTGAAGCCCAGCTCAAATGGCGCCTCCTCTAACCACCCAGCAATCTCTCCCTCACCTGGATCCACACCCATGGCTCATACTAAAGAGTACACAGCAGCCCAGCACCCATTCTTATTGGTTAGCTCTACCTTTTTATTCAGTGGAAACTGTACCATATCAATTGTAACTTTAAAATTATTACTTCTGCTACTCATTGTTAATTCAAAGACTATTCATTGAGCTGTTGCTCTAGACACTGGGGTTAAATGATGCATAAAAATCAGGAGTCTTTCACCTCTAGGAGCTCAAACTCTGGCAAGCTTGCATTTGCACATTTGACCACAATTTGATTCTAATAATGCATCTTGGATAATTATACTTACACATGTGTAAATCTTATGTCTGTAACTATATCTCAAATACTTATAGGATGGTTTCGATCTTTGTGTCTGACATAATGTCCAGAATAGAGCTTATAAAAGAGTCAAAGAAAAGTGAAGGGATCCTTAGAGATCCATAAAAAAAAGCTGAATTGCAGAATAAGAAATTGACAGGGAGAAGAAATGTTAAGCCTAAAGTCACATGGTAAAATATTCTGAGTAAGTACTTATTAACTTGATAAACTTGAAGAACTCTCTGGTTCAAAATCTGAGAGTCTTTGCCAAACTATCTCACTCATTTCCTGGTTTACATTTTCTATGTCATCAGAAGTGTATTTGGGTAACAGATTTCAGATACATATTTTCAACAAATCTCCATATTTTTACAGATGGGAAAATGAGCCAGAAGATAATTTGACAATTTGATTTGTCCAAGAACATCTCAGCTGAGTACCAGTAAGCAATAGCAGAAAAAAAAATAAGCAGTAGCAATAGCAGAAAAAAAAATAATCATAAACTGTAATTTGGCTTTTTATGGGGCAGCGAGCAGAGGCATAACTTTCACTGATGAAGATCAGAGGCAAACTTGATTAATCGACACAGAGAGTCGTGAAATAGAACACAGTGCATGATTGGCAAGTCATGTCCAACACAAGAAAAATTCTTGGTTTTTCCCGCACATGACGTTGTCTGGCATTCCTAGCACCTGCCCACTAGATACCACTGGTACAGTGAGTTCTGCTATAACGTGAGACACAGACTCCGAAAAAAACACCTGCTATGCAAAACTGTGCAATTAAAAATCACAAGGCTCGTGATAGTGGAAAACGAAATTAGAGGCACAGCCCTCGAAGATTTTGTCAGAATATGTTTTTAAAAAGATAGAAACCTAATAAAACAGTAGTGCAACTTTATACATGTTCAGTGGTGGTAAGTGTCTAAGTTATAGGATAAATAGGGCATTTGACTTTGTAAAAAACCTGGCATTTGCTCGGGCAAGTGTGCGTTGGAAGGGCTGCAGCTGGCAAGTTATTGTGAAATGCTAGGTGAAGGGTTTTCAGAAATCAGTGGGAAAGTTGATAACACCAGATGTGATGGGCATGACTCATTCTCCTTTTGGTGCTCTCCCTCCGCCTTATTCCTGGGGTATGTTTTGTTTTTGATTTTGGCTTTGAGGCATGTGCTTATAATAGATACCCATTTCATCAAAATTGAAATTCTGATCCAATGTATTACCTTATTCTTCAGTGAATGTCTGTCTCATTGCTGGAGATTCTTTCCCAGCTTTCTTGTCTGCTTTGGGAGCCTCTCCTGACAGCTGAAGACTTTAGAAATTATAGTGATGTTGGCAACAACTCAGCCTGTCACCACTCGCATCAAAAGAAGCAGTAAAAGGATTTGATGGTTTCCATTAGGGTTTTTGAGCTCTTTCTTTTTTGTAAGCACTACTTGGTGTTTTAAACCAAGATTCTTAAACAGATTTGGGATGTTGAATAAGTGTTCTGTTTTGTTTTATATATGAGAGTTCGCAGACACAAAAGAATAATAAAACATAACTTAGTAGGATAACACACATGGTAAACTGAGGTAGCTGGTAGACATTTGAAGTGTGTGTGTGTGTGTGTGTGTGTGTGTGTGTGTGTGTGTGTGTGTGTGTGTGTGTTGTGTATTCCTATGCAGCTGGGTTCATCTAAGTGCAGTTTTCTGCGCTTACCTTAGTATTTCCTACAAATAAAAATTTTTTTCTTATTGATTTTGAACAAATTCATGGTTTCAAAACAAGCATTATCGCAGAACTGAATGTACATTTGACCACTGCTATACCAAAAAACATCCCACATATATTTTAAATACCCGTCTCAATCAGAACCACTGTTGTAGTTTTTTATGACTGGCTAGAGAAATATCTCCAGAGTGTCTTTCGCATCTTGATCTTATCTATTAATTTAATTCTCAAAATACTCTTTATAGTGCTTTCAGAGATGCCTGCATAACACCAAGTTATATCAGAGCACAGAAAAGGGAAAAGCTAACTCAATTATGAAAGACCAGAGGAACCTAAATAATAAAGACGAGATGGGTCACGAGGAATAAGTTAGTGTTCTCCGGGCAGCCTGAACAAAAGCTCCAAAGCATGAGCATTTAGAAAGCTTAGATGCAGGGACAGACTGAAGGTCATTCCTACAAAGCTGGTGGGATGGTACCTTCCAATCTGCAACCATTAGAAAGTTCTGAAAAATTCAAAGTATAAACTTGAGCTTAAGGAAAGCATGTGTTTATGAAAATAAATTGTGAGAAAAAAATTATTGCTACCTTTTGTTAAGTTATTACTATATGCCAGGCAGCATCTCCTGCCCTCCAGCATTTTGTTTTTAAGTCCTCATAACATCCATATGAATTTAATCTCATTTCATCATATTTTTATCTCTGTTTTACAGGTGAAGAGCCTAAGGCAGCACAGTTTAATTAATTTGCCAAACCTTATGCAGTTAGAAAATGGCAGATCAAGGATTGGGCCCAGGATCTGTGACCCACAGAGCTTTCTCCCTAATCATTACCCAGTGATGCCTTTGCTCAAAACAGTAGCAGCTTCTTAAGGACCGCATTCCCAAAAGAGGAGGGCTACATTCATGGGGTCTCCCTGTCGTGCTGGACTGGCCCAACATATAACCAGTTTATGCCAATTCCGGCAGCATGATTATTGATAGTGTACTTCTCACTCTCTAAAGTGTCCCAGTTTTGTGGGAAGGAAGCAAATGGAGATGAACTCTTGTAAGATTCTTGTATCATTCAAGAATTAGTACAAGTATTTACCAAAGGTACAATGTGATAGGATGCATTTTGAAATGTATATTCACAAAAAGTAGAACTGAAAGTTAACAGAGGAGAAAAAATGCAATCAAAAATATTGGATTAATTCAAAAGAAGTCAGGAAAGCAGAAATAAACAACATCGAAGAGAGAACAGATGTGACTAGTGGAAAACAAATAGCAAGAAAATGGAATTAAACTAACTATAGCAGTAATTCATTTAAATGTAAATAGACTAAACACTCCAAAGACAAAAATGACTATACTCAATTAAAAACAAATAACCAAGATCCAGCTATGCATTTTAAATATATGCTGTAAATATAAGGACACGAATGAGTTAGAAGTCGACACCACAGTATTGGCACAAGAATGGGTGAGAAAGTGAACTTGAAGAATTGGTAATGTTCTGAAAAGACAGCTCTGAGAAATGAAAGAGGCAGTTTGCTTGAAATATATGTTATATATTTTACATATAATATATATTTCCACTTAACTTCAAAGGCCAGTTTGGACTTGCAGGTCACAAATTTTCAGAACCTAAGTCTCTAATAATAAGTCAGCCCCCATACAAAAGTACTACTGTGAAGAATATGTTAAGGATACAAAGTTAAATTAAGACATAATGAAAATAGTTTCATTTTGAATGAAATTCAGGCGTCTGACTAATTTCAGTGCAATTCTCCCAAATCCTAGGTTGTTCAAACTTTTGACAATTTAATTGAGAAACATTTCTGACCACGTCTTCACACGATGCAACTTAACTGTTAATGGAAGTGCCTCGCAAGAAAACATAAAACATGAGCAGTTTATTCAATCTAGTTTTATAACGGCGACATCATTAAACACATAAAAGGAGTCTGCAGTTGCCTGATGGTAAGGAATTTATGCTTTCACAGAGATAAAGCATCAGCTGCATTACATTTAGTTTCCCATCATTCGTTCTATAAACAATAAAATATAGTTGAATTATATTCTGGAAAATATTTCAGTGCCAACTGTATTTTAAAACCTTTCAGAAAGACATTAAAAATTTCATAGCTTGTACATGTAAGTTGCTAGAATTTATCTGCATAGCATATATTAATTAAATTATCACAGTCACGTGGATTTTTATGTTGGTTGGAGGAAATATGTTTTCTTCTATTCAAGTGAGAAATTAGAGAGCTAGAGAGCTAGATTATTTCTCTTCTATGAGCTTTAGATGTGTTCCACACGCAGCAGTAACAAAGAAAACATACTGCAGAATTTTTTGTGGCAGATACTCTCTGTGTGTCACCAACTCAGTACCCTGACCCACCATCACACAACCTCTCTGCCCCTCTACTCACAATCGACGGAAGTCCCCCATAAATTGGTGAGGGTTTTGAAGCCATACAAAACTAATCACAAAAACAGTACTTAAATTCAGGCTTCATACCAAAAGTATGAAGGCTCTCAGTTATAAAAATGTAAAACACTCCTTCACTTCAAAGCACTTAAGAATATTGCTTCTTTTTGCATCTGAAAATGGCTCTTGACAACAAAGTCTAAAGAACAGCTATAAGCACTATGGGTACATAGAGACTGCCTTCTGATTTTGCTGCCTGCTGTACCACCATTTTGACTTGTGGCTGTCTGTAGAGCTATTACTGTTTGTACCGTCTCCACTTCTCAGGACTGAACTGAGTGCACTCATTTTTGACTCTATAGTTTAAGGTGTCTCCCTGAAGCTGTTTTCTAGGACTTCATAGCTTGATTTGGAAATTTTTCTCTTAGGCAAAAGTCGAAGCCATATACATGGCAAGATTCCTGGCAAAGTCATTTCAGAAAAGAGGGAGCTCTACTGTGTCTTAGCCGGCAGAGATGAGTCAGGTACAACGAAGACTGAGAGAGGGTGTGGAATGAGGCACTGGGGACGGGGGTCATCTTGGAAAAGGGGAACCAGAACGCATGGTGGCACCAGACCCTCTCTTACTGGGTGGGGCTTCGTTTTGTTTCAGGGCTGGCACCACACTCTATGTCCCAGTCTTTCCTGAGGGGTGTAGAGGAGCAAAATTTGCCACCCCAAAGTGTGTCTCTTTGGCACAGGATTTTAGGCTGATAATTTTTAAGCAACAGAAGACGCATGAAGTTTTTCTTTTTTACATGCTTTAACTTCCTAAAAGAATTTAGATAGATGGTCTATGGCAGGGACAGAGCTGTCACCAGAGATAACTACGAAGACTGTGAGCACGGTGTGGTGGTGGAGGTTTGGGGAAACGTGGCAAGGCCTGCTTGTTCTAAGTCCTCTCCGTGCCTCCTCGTCTCTGCGGGGCATGGCAAACATTTGTTTATCGAACATTTGCTCTTGTGAATTATCTTGCTCCCCTTTGAAATCCCAGATGCCTAGCCCCTTCCTTACTTAGCTCAAAATGGCATAGAAGCCTCAATTGCCTGACTTGTCCTTAGATCTCACTTTCTTACGGGAACGTGTGTACCTATGTAATTACATTCGTTTTTTCTCTCGTTAATCTGTCATATATTAATTTGATTATTAAACCAGCCAAAGAACCTAAAAGGATTGAAGAACTTTTGTTTTCTCCCCAGCAAGGTCATGGTGTTCTTTGTAATTTGATTCCCAGCTCAGGGTGACACTGAACGCTTTACAAACTAAACAGGAACAAGCTGTGGTTGCTCTTCCTTCTTTTGCTGAGGCTGAAAAGGAAGGAAGCAAATCACTAGAAATCGACCAGGCTGGAGGAGAATATCAGGGTGAACCAACAAAAGGAACACCCTCCACGACAACGCCATGCATAAAACCACACCAAACATAATTTCAAAGTAATTAAGTTCCACTCGGATTATATCTTTATATGAAAACCAAACAGCATTTCTTTGGGTTATAATTTAGGGGGTTTAAGAGCAAAAATTCAACTGAGCAAATTTGAAAATCTAATTGGCTTTATTTAATGATTCATGAATTGGGCAGCATCCCATTTAGCAAACAGAAGGGAGCTTTGAGGGGTTGTAAAAAATGGAAGGTTTTTATAGACAGAAGGAGGGTAGAATAAGGAAGCTAAAAGAGTGGATTATTTTAGGTAAGGTTGCTTTCCCTTAATAGAAGCAGAGGGTTTTATCAGACAGAACATCTCACTAGTGTTGAACAGAAAAATTCCAGACTGATCGGCTTAAAATTCCACTCCTACAATAGGCTAACACTGAAATTAGGTTAGGTATTAAGTCTTGATGGGGCTTAACACGAGTGACTTGATTTGGGGTCTGTCGTTTCTTTTTAACAGAGGTAAAAAGGCATTGTATAAGTTTTACAATATTTACAATAACACTTAAATTCAAATTAACATATGCATATATGCAATAATCAAATCTATTTGCCCGCCAAGAATGCCTAAGGAAAGACTTTTAGTTATGACACTGTCTGATTTTAAATTTGATAAATATATTTTCAAACATTTCAAACACGAATTTAGTGTTTGAATTATATATCTAATATAATCGCTACAATTTTTTTTTGAAAAAAGAAAACCATTTTGTGAACCAATTAATCTGATTTGTAATATTTTAAGAGTAAATGACTTTTTCTAAAAATTTAAAAAACAAAAAAGCAAAAAAGCCTTCCATTTTTCTAAATATCTAACTGGATATGAAATTGAGTAGAGAACCACAAGTAAGATATTCAAACCACTGCATTACAGCATTAGCAAAAAAATTTAATAAAGTTGACATCCCCTGCCTAAATATTTCTGAACTTTTTATGTTTTTCTGAGTAAAGAAAATGTTTTTCAAAAAGGTAGTCTCCTGAAAGATCAAATTTATTTGATATCACATATAAGAAGATGTCAAAACTACTTTTTTGCAAAGCACGATGCTAAAGACCCAGGCCTACTCAACTATTCTAACAAATATTTACATAATACTTTATTTTTAAGCACTTGAGATAAACTCTCATTTGGTCCCTATATTCCTATGTGCCAGTTCCTATTGCTGGTTCCTTCTAAAGATGAGAAAAAGAAAACTCAAAAACTCACCCACGTTTACAAAGCTACGAAATATAAGGATCAAGAATTGGATTCAGGTCTTTTATCTGACTTTAGTATTCTTCAGGTAAAATTACTATTATGTATGATAGAGCTTCTTTGATGAATATCAATTCTACATTATGGGGCGGATGTCAGTTCTAAATTGTGTGCTTCGTTTTTGCAAAGTGGACAGAAATGCCCTAGAAGTCATATATATCTTGATAAATAATTATACGGCAAATGCAAGCTCTCATTAAAAATGAAGAATTCGCTTATTTTTAAATTCCATGCTCATGAAGCAGTAGTTAGGCTTTTTCTGTATAAACACATTCCTGGAACATGATATGGTGGATGCTATAGGTGGCATGTATATTCAGCAATAAAAGAATATAGGTACAGAAACAGAATATAAAGATAAATGGGAAGAACATTCAGGGAAATCTGTGGAACAACTTAAGTCCCACGCCCTACAATGAACACAATAAAACCATCCCAGCTACTGGCAGAATCTATAGCTGGGGATCCTCTCTTTGCTCTGCTCTGAGGCTTCTAAAGGCAAAAATAATCAACACCTAGCTATGCTGCTGCCAAGTTTTCCCCCAAAGAATCCTTAGAAACAAATTTTATTTAAGATCACATCCACAAAATATTTAAAATGAAAAGGACCCGGGCTGTCACCCAATCTCTCCTTCAGAACTCTCCTCCTGGGAAGAAGCAACAAAGGAAACAAGCACTCTCGATTTTTAAGCCACCTGCACAGGCTTCCCTGGCTAGTTTTTGCTGGGGCCCAATTTGGTGTTGCTTGTTTGAGACAGGTAGCAAGTCACTCCTGGCCAAGAGTAATCGGACAGTTCAATTCAAACCGATTACTAATAAAGTCTTCATTTATGTAGTTGCTCTTATTTTTCCATTTAGATAGGGGGAAAAAAAGTATCCCATAGTTCAAAGTTCTAATAAAAATAGAACTAGGTGATGGTGTCCCATAATAAATAAATAAGTAGGGATAGATAAATAATAGACAGACAGACAGATATAGACAGAGAGAGTGGTCTCCTGAACCCTGGAGTTATATTTCATAAAAGAGGAAATCTAAAATGGCCAGATTTGCACAATCGAAGTAATCTCGGGGATCTGCAGCATTGTTCCAAAACACAGAAAATATTTTCTTGTTGCTTCAGAAATAAGGGGAATGAGAACTTGCCTGGGATTCAGTGCCCACAACGTTTTCAATACCGCAGCGAACACAGATCTATCAAGGCACCATCTGCCAACAACACAACCATCCACGGACGTGCCAACAGGACTGCAGATGGCTGCCTCTGGTCTCCGGCATCTCTGCCTTTCCAGCCAGCTCCTAGTCGCCCTAGACAACTACTCCTGAGTTACCTGGAATTTAGATTCCAGGTCTCTGTGAAGAAGGAAATGTTTTCCCTTGATTTCAATAGTACCCCAAGGCCAAAACCAAATGATGTTTGATAAGTTATTATAAATGGGGGGTGGAGGGGGGTTTACCCTGGAGTGTGGTAAAAGATTATACAGGTTAGAAAGAAGCAGGAATGGAGCATATGGGCAGAGAAACCTTTGAAAGAGGGCAAAGTCTACAGAAAGAGAATGGAAATGATTTTCTCCCTCAAGGAGAAAAGCCTTGGAGAGAGGTTGGGGAAAGACAGCAATGATGAGAAAATAAAACAAAGATCCTCTTTTGCTCACAACATCAGAAATCATCAAAGGCTTCATGGGGTGGCTTAAAGTATTGGAGAATACTGCTAAAATCAGTTAAGAACATATCTAGCTGTAGGTCTCAAGAGTTGTGGGGATCAGAGCCATTACAACAAAGACAGTCAACACGAACGTTGATAAAACTGAATAGGAGGCTGGCCCTCATCTTCAGGCACCCCAAATGATACTGTAACCAATCAAAAACCCCAGAATGTGGTGACAAGGGAAGGGGAAACAAGAAAATATAATTCCTACTCTGCTGAGTTAATATTAAATTATGAATTTTTCTGGTTATTCTTTCTATGCTCATGGCGTTTGACACTTGCACGCGGGGCATACACAGTACCTGGTTATAGATCAACATTATAAAATTTAGAATCTTGGCTCTTGGCCCAAAATAGAAAGGAGAGCATTTGGCAAAATATGCAATAGACATAAGGTTTCCTGTAGTATACACCAGAATTATTGAATGTGCCTTTAAGAATTACAAAAAAAATAGATTAATCAGGGAGCTCTCTTATCTAAGGAGCCGTCGATCCATGACAATTCTACTTCCAAGTAAATATTCTTATTTTCCTTTCTTTTTGATTTCTATGCTTATTTCCTCTGTCAGATTTTGACTCTTTCTCTCTAGAATTACTGCTTTTAATTGATCAATCTTGGCCTTAAATCGAGCCTACACCTCACTGCCAGATGAGTATTTCTGAAATTCTCATCTGATGTTCTTCTGCTCAAAACTGTAGCAGAATAAAGCCCACATTCTTCAGTGTTTACTTTTAAAGCAGACCAGCATGGCTGCACAACACACAATTAGTATCCAATAAAAATTTTTTAAAGAAAAAATTTTGACGGACCCACTGCAGGTGCCTGCCTCTACAGCTACTTTATAGTTTGCCTCCTCATCTCTCAGATTATCACAGGAATAATGAGACTTTAGGTAAATTCGAATAATTCCAATTGTTCTACAAAACTTCATTAATGTATTGAACATCTATCTATTCAAAATTTGCATGAACTTGGTCACAGATGATTATTACTTTAATATTCTGTGTCTTACATGTTGTAACATATGTATTATAAATTGGATACTTTAATTAACTGCAGTCATTTGACTTATGAGAAACTGCTTGGAAATTAATTATATACTAAAAAATATAATTTAGTGTAAGCTAAATAAAACATAATTTACATATATAAACATACAATTTTATTAATGTAATATGTATGTAATTGCAGCATAATTACAACACATAATAAAAGAATTTAATAACTCTTCCACCTTTTGAATTTTTTATACATTTAGAGAGTAACCTTTTCTATTTTCATTCCTAAAGTTCTTACTGCATGAGTCTATTTTTATAAATAAAAAAATAAAGAGAAAGGTTGCAACTACAAACTAATATAACACAGTTGCTATAAGGAGTTACCATCTGTTGAATGCTTGCTGAGCTCCTGGGCTGAGTGTTTGATATATACTATGGTGTATACATTTATTCCTCACAAGTGCCATTGAGTACTGAATATGCCCCCATTTATCAGGTGTGGGAAGTTAAGAGTTGATTTTCTCAAGTTTAGGCAGCTTAATAAATGAAAGAGCACTGATTCAAACCTTCTGACTGCAAAACCCACACTCTTACCCTAATGCCAAATCTTTGTTTGCATAATTAAGGCCAGACTTGGAAAGATATTTTATAATAGCCAAGCTCATCTCTTCATAAAAGAGGATAAATGAGGATGACGCTTTATTGGATTTAAATGACCTCTTTCTGTAGCAATAGTTATAAAGCTTCTGATATATTACTGAAAGATTTTTACTGTAAAAAGTATTTCATTATTACAGCTTCATGGAGAAAATTACTGAATAAAAACAAGACCTTACAGAGGAATTGTCTCCAAAAAGCACATCAACCCTATTGTGTATTTTAGCTGTGGGGCCTGGAAAACACACGCCTGAGATCCCTAAAGACTTCAAAATCAATAGCATTGTACGAGGCAGTAGGAAAGGAAAACAGATTATAGGAAATTTACTTCTAGTATCAAAATGGTTGATAAGAATTAATTACATTTGAATTTGTGTAGTCAAAATGTTAGCTTCAATGGATCTTAACACATCTCCCTTGCTAAAAGTTGACAGAAGTTAACTGATATTATAACAGAGACCGAGAAATACATCAGAGATAAACGGAGGTTTGCACCATAACATTCCACGTTTGCTGTTTCCCACTTGAACTGTTATTCACAATTTTAAAACCCTGATGACTAAAAGTGCACAGCTGAGGAAGGAAACACTGGCAGGTGTTCTCGGCTTTGCTAATTACTAAAGTAGAGGAAATGGGCTTTACTTGCATCTTGAAGGATTAGGTTAAAATGATTAATAACAGGAAGAGAGTATATAAATTAAAATAGTCATGTCCGCTAAGCGATGGGAATGTGTTTTAGGAAATGCATCCTTAGGCATTTCATTGTTGTGCAAATATCACAGAGTGCAGATATCTATACCTAGATGGTACAGCCTGATACCCACCTACGCTCTTGCTCCTAGGCTACAAACCCGTATAGCATGTTATTGTGCTGAATATTGTTGGCAATTGTAACACACTGGCATTTGAGTTTATAAACATTATCTAAGTATAGAAAAGGTACCATATAAAAGGTACAGTATGAAAGATATAGCATGAAATTACAGTATAAAAGACAAAAAAATGGAACACCTATAGAGGGCACTTACAACGAACGGAGCTTCCAGGACAGCAAGTTGCCGCGAGCAAGCGAGTAGTGAGTGAAGATGAAGGCCTAGAACATTGCCTTACCATAATGCATTGCGCTATGGTCCTTGC
>NW_011888880.1:4163227-4166599 GCF_000151845.1 Pteropus vampyrus | reverse complement strand
AACAGTCGTCCAAGCTGTGCCTGGCTGACATGATTCAACCTTTGAGTTTCAGCTTAAATATAACATCTTTGAAGACTGTCCACCTCCAGACCATGTTAGATGTTATTGCCATATGCTTCCCTATCATAGCTGTTAAATATCTCTCTTCCCCAGTAGACTAAATCTCCCGTAAGGAGACCTTGCCTATCGTACTCACCATTGTATCTTATGCTTAGGATAGAGTCTGGCACATTGTAACTGCTTAATAAATATTTGCTGAATAAATAAACTGTAGAGTTCCAATCTCTGCGTGATTAAACCTGTTCTCTACATGTTCTTCTTGTTCTAGCCAAACTAGACCCTTGTTTTTCTCTTAAAGGCTCCCCATTTCCCAGCTTTTATACCTATATACTTGTGTGTATCCTTTGACATCCATTTCCAATTCTACCTTCCCTAGAAAGCATCTCCACACCTTCTCTTTTCATTTGGACTCCTGAACATTTGATCACTTCTTTTTATAGATTTTTAGAACTGGAAGGGACCTTAAATTTAATGTGACCCAACCCTATAACTCAATATATGAGAAAACAGGGACCCAAAGCCTACGGGGCCTTCTTCGAGATGACTCTGCTCAGAGTGGGACCTGTACCCAGAAGTGTTCTGTGTTTTTTCCTCTGCACAATGACAACTTCCTAAGGTCAATGGCCAATTTCACCATTATCAGCTGAGAGCTTTAACTGCAAATATTTATTAGCAGCATGGGCATGCTAGTAACTATAAATGATCATGGTAGGGATACTTACGACTGAAAAAAAAATGATATTGAACTTTCTGGAAAGAACTACTTATGCTCAATGTATATTTTTTGGCAAATTAGGATACTTGTGTATCAAAAATGTTCACGGTGAGATGCATCTGAATTAACGGTTATAATATTTGAAGAGCATTTCTCACTTTCATGCAACTTGAATATATTTACCCGGATTCTAGATGTTTTTTAAAAAACACTTTAAAGCTGATGACAGCATGGTGATATTAATGCCCAAAGAGGAGCTTTTCTGAGCCCTTAAACTAGAATCTAGAAGTGAAATATTTTTCTAAGCTAAACTACAGATTTGATGGTAGAAGCACTTAGCAAAGGTGGAAGAGGCATTTCTGCTGACGTATATTTTCTCTGTAACTCCACGGTGTGTTCTTAGTTCTCGTCGACACCCTGCTGCCTGCTCTTTTTTTTGGTTTAGCCTGTTAACATATTTTGAGGTCGATTTGCCATCATTAGCAAGGATTGATTCAGGGCCCCTTACAAAAGAGAACATAATAATACCATAACAATAAGGCTCTTTTTTCTAGCCCATCTAGAAAAATTATACTCATCTTTCAAGCCTCAGCCGAGTTTCTGACTGACTCGGAAGGATTCCTACTCAGATCAGTCAGCAGTGATTGCTCCATCTGCTGCATCCTAAGAGATGGAGAACTCTTTGGGTGAGGAATAGCATATAGGTCGGCATAGATATTTTGAGATTGGCGGAACCTGTTTTTGCTGTTACCTGTTTTGCTGAAATACTCAGTGGAGAAAATAAAAGATATTTTGCTAATGTTACATAGCTTGAGTTTTAAGATGGGGATGGTTGACAGTCTGGAAATTTCCAGCAACTAGCTGATATCGGATGAAATTTGGGGCTAAAAAGACTTCAAAACTAGATTTCCTAAAACTGTTCCTGATACACAAACAAGGTAAAGGTTACTTTCCCAGAAGTTGACGGAAAAATGAAATTATAACGGAAAAGGAAAAGGGCTGCATTAAAGGAAAGTAGCATGTATTAAATGCTACTATGTGCCAGGAATTATTTTAAATACTTTACATCATTTTATTAATTCATACAACCGCACTGTGAAAGAGATTGGCTTGGTCAGAGTAGCTAGTGAGCTGGTGCTTATGCAGACTGCTGGCCAACAATTCTCCTCGAATGTATGTTGTTTGTCTTATCCAATGCCCCACACTGCCTGAATGAAGATGCAAAATAGACTATTTTCCTAGAGAACCAACTAATGTGGACAATATGGGAACTCTTGAAGTAAAAGGCAAGGCCAGCTAAAACTGTGTCTTAGTTTGTTCAGGCTGCTGTAACAAAATGCCATTGACTGAGTGGCTTGTAAACAGCAGTAATTAATTTCTCAAAGTTCTGGAGGTTCAGAAGTCCGAGATCAAGGAGCTGACAGATTCAGTGTCCGGTGAAAGCCTGCTTCTTGATTCATAGCCATCTTCTTGCTGTGTCCTCCCGTAGTAGAAGGCAAGAGGGATCTTTCTGGAGTCTCTATTTTAAGGGCAATAACCCCATTTATGAGAGCTCTATCCTCATGATCTAATCACCTTTCAAAGCCCCCATCTCCAAATACCAACACATAGGGGATCAGGTTTCAACATATGAATTTGAGAGGGATACGAACATCAGTCTATAGCAAGTTGCCACAACACAGCTGGTTAGAGAAAAAAAAGTTGGGAGAATTTTACAAGCTGAAAAGCTTAGTATTGATAAAAAATAGTATCAAGTTTTTGCTATTGCTTTATAATCCCAATACTATTATTAAGCTAGTGTAAGCATAAAAATAAATTAAAATTTAATTCTAATAGTAAATATAAAGTTTGGAGAATCAAGATCATTATATGAAGTACCCAGTAAGACTGTACTATAAGGTATACAGCTTTATTTGATGTGATAATAACTCCAAAAGGCCTCACATTTTTATATGAAATATTGGTGTAGGATAAATGGACATAGAACAAATTTTAGAAGTCTAAGGCTAATACCGTAAGGGCCTGTAGTGGGTTACAAAATCCATCTTTCTGATTTGGGAAAGAACTTTAGTTAAAAGCATCCCAATAAAGTTTTTCTCTGGGCTCTTCAAAATCAAAACAGAGAGAGAGAAAGAGAAAGGAAGGAAGGCGGGAAGAAAAAGAAAAGGCTATATCATCCCTTAGCAAAAGCGTTGGGTACATTTGATAAAGACTTAGAAATGGGGAAATTTTTTATCATTTGGACATGAATTAACTTTTTAGGGAAATTTCCATCACCCATTATATTTCCTTCCTTGCTACGACCCTCTGTCATTTCGTGATCCTCTGCCATTTGTTTAAACCGTGTAGAACTGTACAGGATGTGCATCCAGCATCTGAGAGCTTGCTTAGCCCACTGTACTGTGCAGTCAGCTCGTGTGGGCTCTACACGCCCCACAGACCCAGTGGAGTGAAGTGAAGAGTTGCCGCTTGTAGGCTCGCCCAGAGCTAGAGCCAGTCTGATCACATATGCAGGGTCAGGGGATCACAAGACCACCAGGTGCCCTAAGACACCTGTGTGTCTTCAGTGTGGCTGACCCGGCACCGAGGCCCAGCAG
>NW_011888880.1:4161380-4161892 GCF_000151845.1 Pteropus vampyrus | reverse complement strand
GTGTCTTCAGTGTGGCTGACCCGGCACCGAGGCCCAGCAGGAACACCGAACTCCAGCCCTCCCTCCGGATCTCTCTGGTCCTGTGATTTCAGGATGGCATTAGTTTCTTAGGGCTGCTGTACGAATGAGCACAAACTCGATGTCTTACAGCAACAGAAACTTATTCTGTCACTGATCTGAGAACAGAAATCTAAAATCTGAGAATGGAAATCTGAAATCAAGGCACTTCCTTCCGAGCCTCTAGGAAAGAATCTTTTCTTGCTGCTTCCAGGTGACGGCCTCCAAAGTTCTTTCGCTTATGACTGCATAACTCCGGTCTCCCCCTCATCTATACATGGCCATTTCCATGTCTCAAACTTCCCCTGGCCTTTATCTTATATGCACATCTGTCATTGGATTTAGAGTCCACCCACATAATTCAGGATGATCTCATTTCGAGATTCTTAACTTACATCGTCAAAGATCCTTTTTTACAAATAAGGTTACATTTACAGGCTCCAGGGATTAATATA
>NW_011888880.1:4157337-4159890 GCF_000151845.1 Pteropus vampyrus | reverse complement strand
ATTATCAAGCAACTAACCAATCAACTAACTACAAGTAACTCCCTAAATCAGCAGTTTTGTGAATCCTGAAGTACAGCAGGTGCTCAGAGTCTTGGTGGCCCGGGAGGAGCTGCCATTGAAGAATTGAAAATAAGAATCTCTGCCCAGAACTGTCATAAAAAGGTCTGAGGTTAAGCTGACCATCCAAGAGAGCTTTCCTGTCAGCTTTTCAGATATTTTGAGAAGAAATTTACTCCTGCCCCCACTTTCGACCCATCCCTATTTAAAAATAAGTTTTATTATTTAAGTATGGTGAAGCCAACAGATCATGAGATGTTTGCCATTGCCCTGTCACATGGGGCCAAGTGGGAGAGCACCAAGGTTGGTCAGGAGGCAGAGGAAGAGGAGGGGAAATGGAGGCAAGAGCCTTCACTGTGGTTTCTGTGTGAAGAAACAGGCAAGGTAAGGTCAGCAGGCCTGAGGTTGGCTGGCTCGAATCATGTCCGCAGGCTCTGGGGTGTAGGGCTTTCTCTAGCTGTCTGATGCCTGGCCCTGGGCGATGAGAGCAGATGGGTAGTGGCCTGCAGGGTGAGCCCCTGACAAATGAGGCAGTTGGGGTATAAGCTCTGGATTGGCTGGTTTGTCTTTAAAAATGTCACCAGCTGGTGAGTTGTCTCAAGGTATTGGGTACCCCTGGGAGGGGCAGTCCCTCCAGGGTCAGCCAGGCCCCAGGTGTCAAAACATCAGAATACAGAAAATAAAAGATATGGTTGACACCCCCTTCGCCCTGACATACTCAGTCAGCCAGGATGAGAAACAGTCCTGCCAATCCTAAAATCAGTGCTACCTTATATGGAGGAAAACATCTCCTGACATATACCATATCCCTTCCTCTCTGGCATGGCATTTTCCACTGCCTCTATATTTAACATAATAATAATGATTATGGTTTTGGAAACGGAGGTATGATTCAACTCTAACATTTCAAATGATGTCACTTCCGTGAGCACTGGCAGGAGTTACAATCAAGGCTCTGCTCTTAAAGTTTGTTTCTCAAACAACAGATTTTTTCTACCATTCCCTTAATGAACTGACTTTAACTAATGTCAACATAAATGTTAATATAAGATAGTTCAGAAAACGTGTCCCTGTGCCTCTTCTCTAAAGGTGAACTTGGCATCATCTGTCATCTGTCGCCTTGGGCTCGGGCATCTGATAACACTGGTTAGTTTATGTCATAGATGGATGAAATAGTCCTGGGAAAAATGAAACTTAATCACAGTCCTTTCTCTTTTCTCCTCTGGTTGAGAAATAAAGTGACGGTGTGTTAAAGTCACTCCAAAGGATTCTTGAAACATACCCTGAAGCTTGAGAAGAGCTACAGGCAATGCCTCTTACATGTCTTCATGATTTACAATGTCAGATGTGAAATCACTGTGCAATGGCTTTTCATTATCTTCTTTTACTCAGAATGGCACAAGACACACTTCTTTTTGGATTTTAGTTTTAAAGTTGAAGTTCGAAGCCACTGATATCTATTTATTAACTTTTGCAGTGAATACTAACCTAGTAATAATCATCTTATTCTTCTACTTCTGATTTTTTATTTTATCCTAAAAGCAGAGAATGGTCAGGAAATAAGTTCGGTATACATACTCCATCCGTTGTTTAGATTTGAATTTAAAATAGTGTGCTAAAGAATTTCTTCACTCTGTTCACTTTTAAAGAATACTTTAATTCTATGGACAATAATGTAACTAAAATACACAAATCTGCATTGTTTAGATAGCCACACTGACAGCTTCCCAGCTCTTGGAGGATGTCTGCAGCTCATATTTGATCATCGATCCGCCATTACGCACTGGTGTTCCTAAACCCATTTTCCCACAAAGCATGGTCTCTATTCAGGTTAACATCACACTGGAGGCTGACAGTTAAGTAATATATCTCCAAAGGCCAAAGCCAAATAAAAGAAATCCAAGACATATATTTACATACTCTTGCCTGAGAAGCGTTTTACTTAATAGGTACACGGGAAAAAAATCTAAGCATTTTCACTCTTAATAGAGAAATAAATCTTCATTAATCCCTTGCCTAGAAGCTAAAAAACAAAAACCAAAAACAAAACCCAGAACCATTTTACACTGTTTCCTACTCAAACTAGAGCTCCAGCTCTCTCCTTTCCTGTTCTATCAACTTGATAAGAAAAGGGATCTATGCTTCATTTTCTTCTTTTCCTGTTTAATATATAGACTACTATAACCTAGCTTCTGGATCAGGAAATGCACAAAAGAGGAAATACACTGATAGACTTGTCGATGCAAGATAAAGCATGTCATTAAGGTTGGCACATGAATACTCTAGTGCTGTTCTCCTAACCATCTGTTGCTCTGGCCTGCCCAGAATCCATTCCTGCATCTGGTAATATCACCCTGATTTTTTTAGCCACCTCTGATAGTACCCTCTCTTGAAACCGAGAGATAGACAATGTGATCCTGGTCTTGGCAATGGAAGTACAGCTTCTCTTGGGCTCTAGTGATTGGTTTAAGAGAAGTCATATGACTCGGGCCAGCC
>NW_011888880.1:4140007-4155498 GCF_000151845.1 Pteropus vampyrus | reverse complement strand
TAGTGAATCCTCTCAACTTGTGCAGTTGTCTTTTTGAATGAATGAATGCTATGCAGGGCAAAGAAAAAAAAAGAAAGAAATCATCAATTTTATTAGCCTCTATCTCAAACTGTGATTTCATTTTCAGGGAGATATTTTCCTTACTAATAAAGCTACCTTTAAAACTACCATTCCAGGAGCATTTACAACTCATTTTATATTTTTAATCGAAACTTCTATTATGATAACTGTAGATTCACAGGCGGTTGTGAGAAATTTTTGAGAGAAATCTCATGTATGCTTTGTTCAGTTTCCCTGAAAAGGAATGTCTTGCAAAAAACAAAACAAAAACTAAAAAACGACAAAAAAAACAATGGTACCATTTCGCAATCAGGATGTCGACAATCCTGGCAAGAGAGAACTTTCCATCACCACAAAGATCACTCCTGCTGCCCTTTCGTAACCACAGCTGCTTCCTTCCTGTCCATTTCTAATTTGTTCTCCATTTCTAGAATTTTGCCCTTTGGAGGAGGCTACATAAATGGAATAATACAGTAGTACGAAACCTCTTACAGCTGGCTTTTTTCAGAGTTCTTTATATGTTCTAATTTGTCAATTATGTAATTTGCAACCGTTTTCTCCCAGTCTATAACTTCTTCTCACTGGTTTTAAAATAGAAAAAGTTTTCAATTTTTGATAAGATCTCATTTGTCAACTTGTCCTGTTATGGATCATGCTTTCTGTGTCAAGACTAAAAATCTCTTATCTAGCCCTAGATCCTAAAGATTATCTTTTATATTTTTTCTTAAAGTTTCGTAATTTTATGTTTTATGTTTAAGTCCATGACCCGTTTTGAGTTGATTTTTATGAGATGTAATGTTGAGTTCCAGGGTCACTTTCATGCCTATGGCGTCCAGTCATCCCAGTCCTATTGTGAAAAGTCTGTTCTTCCTCCATTGAACTGCTTTTGCAACTTTGTCAAAAAATGTGAACTTACAATTAACTCCAAATAAAAGTTTAATTAAGAAAACCTGTTTGATGGCAATGTTTCGGAACTAGACAGAGATGATGGTTCCACAACACTGTGAAGGTACTAAGTGCCAGAGAATCGTATACGTTAAAATGGTTGCTTTTATGTTAAGTGAATTTCAATTTTAATTAAAAGAGTGAAATGAGTCGTACCCTAGCTAACCTTCCAACCAATGTTTTATCCAATTTTATACAAATTTAAATAAAATTTTCAAAACTCGTGTCTAAAAACCTCTTTTATATCATCGCCCAGCCGATTCTCTGTTTTGAGTTTGGTTCTAGTTTTCATGTCCCTCATGGCTAGTCAGTTAACGTCTTAACATCTAACTTCTGAAAGGAAGCATTTTTAACAGTGAGTCGACATGTGGACAGTCAGGAATTTTTAGTAGACCTCATATTGCCTGGCCATCAATCCCTGCATGTCCTCGGTCATTCTTTGACCATCATTTATATTCTCACTTGTCTTCATCCTTCTGAACTAAAGTGCCCTTAACAGAACACTCTATTATATCATGGTGTGATCACTGCCTTTTTCTCTGAGTACACAGCCCGGGAATAATGTATTTCATCACTTTTTTGGCAAGGAGTTCACAGGTCTCTCCTAAATAAAAGCAACATAGTGAGTCAAAGGCAGAGAGTCTAAGGACTCTATGACTTGCTGAATTTCTAGACAGCCCTGTACTAAAACTTCTTCCCATGTATCCACATTAATTAATAGCAAAGGGGTCCATGTTTAGATCTGGAAAATTCCTGATTATGTGGCATCTTGGAGAGGACCCTGGGGAATTCATATTATCAAGACCCAGGTTTAAAACAAAATAAGCATGCTGTTTACATTACTGCAGTCAGGTTATATTCAAATGGCTGACCAATGTCAGTCCGGAAAACCCCACACTTAGCATGTTTTTAAATACTTTTTGTAAAAAAGAAATTTATTCTTTTACCTACAAGTCATCTAACTCAAGACACCATGGACATGGCCATAGAATTACAAATTTAGTCCAGAATACATGGCAAACTGGAGCCAAGTTTTGACATAATAAAGTGTTCTCACTACAACATATCACCATATCACAGGGAAAGGAGAGGAGACATCCGCATTTCTCTGTAGATTAAGCTCTTCCTCACGTCTAATATCCTGCACATAGATGAATGATGAGAGAAGAAAAGTTACAATATAACACCCTGCTTTTAATTCTAATTCACTGTTACTGTTCATTTATGTCACTCTCTGTCGTTTCTTCCTTTAAACCTTAATGGCACCTCCATCAGTTAGTCTGTGCCATCTCTTATTAATGCATTTTCCTTTTTTCCATTTATGTTATCATGAAATTTCTAGAATAGTTTTCCCATAGTGTGCTTCGTTGAATATTTGTGTTCCAAGGAAATATTAACAAATCTTCTATGAAACATGTTCTATGTTCTACGAAGTTTGGGAAACACGGCATACCACCTCTGTCCTCCAAAATCATGCTTTTTATACATTCTTTAAAATGCTTGAGAAATCTTATAGTAAAGAAATCTGTTTAATTCTGTGTTTCTCAAACTTATTTGGACCACAAAATACTTTGTGTATGTGTCTCACCTAATAGCATCTGTGTAACACCAGTGTCTGGGATGCTGTTATAAAATAAGTAGCCTTTGTGTGATGATTTCATTTTCTTATTATTGTATTAAATTCACAATCTCAGAGTATACCAGCAATCTCCAGAGAGTAAAATCTAGTTATTGATTTTTATTTTCTTCAGCAGTTATTTCTTTTGACTTTTCTGAGGTAGCTTACACAATCAAAAACACACATTTTCAAACTCCTCACTGGGGTTTCATAATTCTTTTATCATTGTTACGAAGTAGGCATCTCATCTTTCTTATGCAAACAATGTCCAGACTTCTTAGCCTGGCATTCAGAGACCTGCGCCGTACAGACCCAAGCTCCCTTTTGATCTGTCTCTTTCTAATCATATCCAGAAATCTTAATCCTTTATCCAGACGGATACATTCACTATCCCACCAAAACATCTGGGGTATTTGCATCTCAGTGCACATATTCATGCTGTTCTTCTTAACAAGGTTGACTTACCTTTCTTCTGTTGCTTAATCTTACGAATCCTGAAAGCTGACCTAGCCTTCTCTCATCTTTTGTTTTTTTTTGTGTATTTTTTTCATCAATGTTTTTGCCACGTAGACTGTAAACTCCACATGGAGAATAGCCATATATGTGTTTCTAATTGCTAAATATCCAGCTTAGCTTGGTACCTGATGAGTAATTCCTAGATGTCCAATAAAGAGATGCTGGATTAAATCTAAATTCTTTGCATTTCTGTAGTACATGTATCTCATTGCCTTACCTCTCATTCCGTATTAGTGTGAATTATCTTAATAGGTACCATTTTGGTTTGTGTGCTGCATTCATAATCTGCATATATCAAGTTCTTCAACTGCAGAGTTTGGAAATTATATGCATTGATAACACCCTTAGCAACTAGGACAGGGGCTTATACATAATAGATGCTGAATAAATTTTGCTAGATTGGCTGGTTAATTCTGCGCAAGTCCCTTATCTCCCATGAAGCTTTCCTATGCTGTGGTGCATATTAAGCTTTCCCCCGCTGATCTCTTCCTAGCAGTTACTGTCTTTACAACTCACCTTGGCTCATATTTATAGATTCGCTTCATACATGTATCAGTTTTCTTCTATCGAGCCTGTGAATTCTTAAAGGGTAAAAATCTGGTTTTCATCAAGTTTTGTCTCCTAAACAGGTGAGAACATATCAGGAATCAGTTAAATTTAAGTAGAAAGAAGTTGACATGGTCACACTACATTTTACTTTATTAACATTTATGATACAATGTTACTATTCTAGTCTTTTATGCCAACAAAAATAAATGATATAAAATACATAATACATTTTGATCATTTGAATCATACACAAAATACTGAGTGATTGAACCTATGTTACATGTATATTTTACAAAGAAAAGAACGGACTACTATAATAACATATTCAGATAAAATTTGTCATATTTTGGATGTTATACAATGTTAAACAGATATATTCAAAAGAATTACTATTTATAGAACCAACTTGATGTTTTACTATTTAAAATAATGAATACTATGTAAATGAATACTTATAAAAAATTTTAAAGCAAAAGCTATGTTCTACTCATTTACTTTGTAGTTACAAAAATATATATTCATCTGAAACTCTAATAAATTTGCTTGAGGCATTAGATATTCAAATTTAAATGCATGTTTTCTAAAGTGTTTTATCAACTTAGTGTTCTTGACTTCATACGGGATACATATCTCCATGGGATTAGAATAGGTTTGTGTTACAAATAAT
This sequence comes from Pteropus vampyrus, assembly GCF_000151845.1. Lineage (NCBI taxonomy): Eukaryota > Metazoa > Chordata > Mammalia > Chiroptera > Pteropodidae > Pteropus > Pteropus vampyrus. The sequence goes on along the minus strand of NW_011888880.1, from coordinate 4,151,143 downwards.
GTTATTTCAAGTAAAAGACACAGGTGATCATTAACACAGAAAAGAAACTGAAGGTTTCCAGACCCAACACATCCAACACACAAGTGAGGCCCACTGGCTATGCCTTGTGCAAAGTGAATTCTCAAACACATCTGTTGAATACATACGCAAGTGGATGGCATCTATTCAGTTATTTGCACCGAAAATTAACTATCCAAAGCTTTCTATTTCTAGCAGAAATGCCATTTAAAAACTCAACACTTTTATTATTAATCAGCTGCTTCTTCCAGATAGCAAAGCCAGGTAAACTGACTCCAGATTGACTAGCAAACTAATGTCAGTGAGCATAAGATGCCTCACCAGGTGTGCTGACCGTGTATTTAGAGAGTTCCGATGTCGACAGAACAGACATTCAATATATTGAACAACTCCATGTATCGTATCTTCATACAAAAGGAGACATAAGAATCTAAGTAATTTCTACAATGTGTTATCATAAAAACAAAAGTAGTAACTATAAATGTTTATAACATCTTAGTTGACTGTAGGTGTCTCTTCTCAGAGAGAAGCAAGGTGTCCTGAGTGAAGCAGGCCATGTGTCTATGTAATAGCCGGAGGACACACAGGCCATTCGTGAGTCTTCCATGATGCACGCACAACGTGAATGCTGAGATCACTGTTAAAGGCAGAGCTTCGAAGCAGTAAAAACTTTCTAAAACCAAAGTCTAACTAATAACACTTATGGAATTGCAGCACCTACAAAGATTTTAGGCACTATATATTAAAGGAATCAGCCTTGGCCCAAACTCCTCTTGTAACTTTTCCTTATCTCTTCTGCTTCATGCAAAGTGAAACTTTCTAAAGCTCATCACTAAAACTTAGAAAATTTGATAGAGTACAGAATATTTTTCTTAATCAAAGTTTACATCATCCCAAACCATTTGAAACGCTTTTGTCTTTATATTTAAGCAAGACAACTAATAATTCACTCAGAAATTTGGTTAATATATTTACATGTTAATGAAATAACTATTACAGGCTTGGAGAGAGTAATTAAACTATAATTTAGTATAATAATTCACTTAAAAATAAGCCTTTAAAAATTAAACGTAATTTCCAAAATTTCAGAAACAATTTAGTCATATACTAAAGGTTAGTTTCAATAATAGTAAATATCACAAATGAAGAAAATGTAAAAATGACCTTAGAAGTAAAATATAAAGTAAAATGACTTAAAGTAAGGTTATTTATTTTAAATTTCAATATTATGTGATTTTCAAAAATACAAGTGACTAAAAATAGGCCCCGTAATCTGAATTAAATCATGCTATATAGGAAAAGACCTACGTGAACTAATAGAAGAATACTTTAGTATTTTAAGCACAAATATATTATTTTCAAATACATGGAGGAAATAACTCTCAACTGAATGCTTCTAAGCCAATAAATATTATTTCTCCTATATCATGTATGTGCTCAAGGGTTGAAAATAATTTGTTTCCTTAAATTAGTTAGTATGCTCCCTGGGAGTTTTTTACCCATTCATTTTCTTAGGTTTTACAGTTAGTGCCAAGCTTAATTTCATTTCATTCTCAATTTAACTAATACAAAATTTAAATTAATAGTCAGAATCAATATCATTACAATATCTTACACAGTTGACCCTTGCACAACAAGGGGACTAGGGGCACGGACATTCCCCTCACTCCCTGAACAGTCAAAAATCTGCATATAACTTTTAATTCCCCCCAAAACTTAACTACTAATAGCCTACTGTTGACTGGAAGCCTTAGCAAGAACAGAGACAGTCAATTAACATATTTTGTATGTTATATGTATTATGTACTGTATTCCTACAATAAAGCAAGCTAGAGAAAAGAAAATGTTATTAAGAAAATCATAAGAAAGATAAAATACATTTAGAGTACTGTGTGTATTTACCAAAAAAACCCCACAAAAACCAAAAAACGAAACACATACACACACACACACATATAAGTAGACCCACATAGTTCAAATCTGCATTGTTCAAGGGTTAACTGCATATTATAGCATCAAAAGCAATGAATTTTAAGTTGAACATTGTTGCTGCAAGAAGTATGTCCAGTGAATTCAAGTCACTGGAAAAATATGATTTAAAGAGACAGAAAATAGTATGAGACTTCTAAGAGTGGGATATTGGTTCATAAAATAAAGCTCAAATTCTAAAGTCAATATTACATATCCAATATAAGGAAAACTAGTACAGAAATCCATTTTTCTTTCTCTCTCTTTCTTTCTCTCTCTCTCTCTTTCTTCTCTCTCTCCCTTGTTAAATAGTAATGGAAATAGATACAAAATTCTAGTCTCCTAAAATTGCTCATACCTCTAACATTATTTTGTAATATTTAATTTTGTAATATTTAATGTTAGAAAACTTTGTAAGACATAATGAAATATTCAAGGTGTAGTGACTGTGCGTCACTAGTTAACAAGTACTTTTAATCAGGTGCTATGTTAAGAACCAAAATTTCTATGCTCGAACCTTCTTCTCTTTTAGGTGGAGAGAGGCAGATGTCCACACTCAGAACTTAAAAGAATTGTTAGCAGCCTTTAGCAATGTTTAAAAGTCCACTGGTTGTAGAGGAGTATGTGAGCATTTAGGTAAAACTAATCTAAAAACTCAAAGCCAGTTAAATGTCCAATGTCACATGGAGGTATATCATAGTTTTGAAAAATTGTCTCTATCTATTCAATAGACTTTTTTTTTTTTTACTGTTATTATTGTTTTGGAATCATAGTGGAATTTTATATGATATACTATTCCAGACTTTCAAAATATATCTAAAACTGTTATTTTCAATTATGAAGAATATATTTTTTCAGACTGCAAAAGCACTGGGTTACCTCAAAATGTGTACTTAGACTGGTAAAATATCCAGGAAATCCTAAGCTTTTCATATAGTAAAAGCACTTTACATATTTCCATTCACTTTTTTCCTCAATATAAAATGTATAATTTAATGGCAAATTTACTAACAAAAAATTGGTAATATTATAATTCTTATGGTAATAAGGAGAAGCAGCATAACACATTAAGAAGGCAGACTTCCTGCATAGAGAGTAGATCCTTAAAATATGCTAATTTATAAATACCACAATGGCAGATAATTTCCCCCATGAATCACAGCAAAGTGCGACTGAAATGTTTAAGTGACCTGCTTCATGCCTCTAAGAGATGCCACTTCCAGGATGGTGATTAGAAAATAAGAATGACAATATGAAAAGTACTGGCTAATTAATCAGTTTTGCTCATTCATTAGCCTCATGTAGAACATCATCAAATTTTCATCACGGGAAAAATCACAATTTACTAATATCATGGACCTTTAGGATCACTCGCTGATATCAAGAATGGCCAATCCCTGAAAGCTAAGGATATGCTTAATATAGATACTTATTTTAAGGTTATATCATCATTAAATTCAACTTTTTCTTTGAAAACGTCGATGTTGGTTTCTTTATTTTTCATTATAGATATGGACTTATCTCAAAATTCTTAAAAGTTTCTGTGCCAAATAACAGTAATTATTACCTTGACCAGTATATAATAAATATCTCATACATCTGTAAACACAGTATTTTCGTTATTAATACACAACTGCTAGTGATGAAGGTCTTTAATGATAGTTTGAAAACCATGAACAAATTTATAAATTAAAATATAAAGTATATACTTTAGTTATGAGAAGCGTGTCACATACTGTTGGTCTAAGTCCTTATAATTATCATAATCACAATACAGGCATTTTAATTGTTTTGAAAATTATGGATTTAAAATCAATATTGCTGTATTCACTATGCTAAAAAATGTTATTTTATCGAAGTAGAAATGATAAACATTACATATACTTTAATATGAAAATAGAATACACCTTGTGCTTCCATAAATTATCAAGGTCTCTAATAGTCCTTTTAAAGTTCAACAAATAAAGCTTTATTTTCATATCTTATACATATATATACCTTGATAGAAAAATACTCAGCATGGTGTATTCTCTTAAGAGTCTGGCATCTCATATGAAAGTCTTAATAAAATTAAGCATTTTAGGTATCTAAGTTAAAGGTCGAGTTTTTAAACAGGCTTGTTTTTCCCACCTTCAGCCTGGTCTTCCTTCCCGCACCTCCCCAATCCCTGCCTCAACCCACCCCTGGCCACAACTGGCACGGCACCAGCACGCATGGCCCAAGGAAGCCATGCCCATTTCAGAAACCCGCAACAGCACTGGCTGCTGGAGCCGTCCAGGAGCAGAAGGGACACCTGAAAGCAGCTGAAGAAGGTCTTGCTGGAGGCCTCCATCTCTCTCTACTGAGAAACACGTCCTTAGAAAGAGTGAGCATACTCTTCACCTTACATGCAAAAACTTTCTGTGATGCGGGGGGACTGAGAACCGACGACACCCAGTCTACGCTGTCTGTGACATTTCTGCATGATTTAGAAAACGTGGCCGTATTTCTTCAGTGACAGACTTCTTCAAATGGAAATATCCATTATGACATGTTCCCATTTGGAGAAGATGAAAACAAACAAAATAATTTTAATAAATGGGAGAGAAAGAACGATGGTTCATTTTTTTTTCTTCTGCTATTTTTTCTGTAACTTCCGGGGATGAATTTTACTCTAAAAATGAAGAGTTCATGTCAACACAGAGAGATCAGTGTGTGAAACTGAGTTGTTTGAATGACTGTCTATCCATTTCTAGCAGAAATATCTAAGCACAAGCTGAACATGAGTTATTTACACCACAGTGAAAGATTTAGAGAAAAAATTCATTTCTTTATCTTGAGTGGAGAGTGTTTAGCCAGCCTGTCCTTTGTCCAGTCCAGTGTTCAGAAGCTTCTGCTCGCCTGGGTTCCTTGGGGTTCTCTTTATTCTTCTCCAGCTGGGGGAGGCGGCTCGCACAGCTTGTACAGCCTAGAAGAGGCACGAGAAGGTGTGAGAGTGGCCTGGCGTACGGACATTACTTGAGGTGTTTTCATTGATATAACATATACATTGACAATAATTTCTTGGTTCGTGAATTATGATCATATTCCCTATTTCACTAAAAATCACATATGAATTAGCAAACTCCAAATTTTCGGTTCTATTATTTAGAAAACACCATCTCTTTGCACAGCTCGGTGACTACTGATTAAGCGATGCTGCATTTTTAATACCAGCTGCTTCTGTTCCAGTGCTTTCGAGCCCACTATTCACCTTGCTGGTAGCAAAATTGATTCTCCAAATGCCACGAGATAATATTATGATAATTACCATCATGTCTATCATGCTTGTCTGGTAGCAAGATAAGCATCTGTCTCATGAGAGTCTACTGATTTTCTGACCAGTTTCATGAATTTGCTTCATTATGCACCATCCTGGAGGTGCAAGCAGTTGGTTATAGACAGGCTGGTGTGGCACACTCCTGAGTCTTGAATATCACAGGCACGATTAGCTCATGTTTCTTAAGGAACATATGCCCAGCTTTGCTCATCCCCTTCACCTGTCAATAGAATCGGGTGGAGATTCAAGTGTGCGTAGGAATCCGTTTGAACTGGTAGAGATGCCGGGAGCTGGGAAGATACACCCTCTCTGCATCCCTGGTATATTTGTTTGAGACCATACAGCATCAAGGCAAAGTTCAGGGGACCAAACTAAGATCACTCAAGTTCTAGCGCTCCTCGTTCTCCTGAATGGTTGAATCCTAACCCCAGGAACAAAGCAAAAGGGAACATGGCCTCAGTAATGACCACACAGTGCATACCCATTATTTAGGGCACAGCCAAAGAGAATCAGCTGGCCTGGGGCGGCCAGATGTTGGACTCTACCCGCAGTCCTCAGTTGTGCCCTTGGCCATGTTGATTCCCCTTCAGAGCTTAGTCTAATGATATAAAACTATAAGGTGCAGATTTCAACTGTGCTCATTTTCAAAAGCATTCCAAACCCAGGGGTAGCTGCGGTGATCCACAACCTTTTATAGATTAAATTGAACACAGTTTAAATGAGTTATTGACAATCTTAGCAAATTAAAAATTTCCTTTTCCTTCAACCTTTAATCCCATGTTAATTCTAAATCAAAGAGGGAAGAATGGGAAAGACTGAATATTGAGTTAGCATCCTAGTTAACAAAATGAACTTCCCTAGTCTGGAAACACATAGAAGAAGTTATTGCCTTGGAAGTTTGCAAAACGTATTTCAAGTCTGGAAGGTAGTTAATGCTTTCCACGTCATCTCCAGGGAAGAAAATGAATACAGAAATAAGGACAGCTCACATCAGAAAAGCTAATTTCATCCTTCCGGGAGAAGAGAATACATTAAAATCAGCCGATACACTTCAAAGCTGCTTTTCCAGCTAAAGGATATGGTGTTGCCTCAAATTGCATTCCTGGGGCTGAAATAATAGAATGATGGGAAAGCTCTTCTCTTCTTTAATTTCTACCCTCTCGTTTCCCAGACAGTGCTGCCTAGTGAGTGAAAAGGCACTGTGGCCTTTATTCCGGCACAACAGGGATCATAGGCTGGGTGGAGGTGTCGGACCCCATGAGATCTGAGCCAAGCATCACATTGCCTTATCTTGCACGGCACGTTCCCACGGAATGTAACTAATGCTGCCGGGTACACAAGTCTTTGAAATGTCTGCCTTGCAAACTGGTGAAAAAGGCTACTCCCTGTGATCACCTCATGACATAATAGCTCTGGGTATTGCCGAGCTGGGCAGATTCAGCTTCTGCAAGGCCTCTTGGAAGAAAGTCAGGATTATTTGAGCTCAGACACATTAGTAATGGATATTGAGGGGTTTGGGGAATTTAGAACAAGCAGATGAAGTTTGGAAGTAAAACATAGGTAAGAGCTGGACTTCTACCCTGCACTGAGGCGTTTGGTTTTTGGCAGCTAAACTGTTAGGTAATGAGAGGCCTTTGTTTGCCCAGCATTTGGGGGCCTTTGCTTTTCTCATTCCATTCACGCATGCCGGAGGCCCTGCACAAAGAGAGGTTTGTTCCTGGCTCTGTTTAGGTTCAGGCAGCCATCTTGGAGCCAGCATTTCCAGGCCCAAGCTCAATCTGCGGAGAGTGAGCTTTCAGACTGCAGTCTACAGTCATGCCCTTCATCTTTTCTACATGGCCAAATAAAAGTTGTATTAAAGGAGACCACAAAGCAAATGCCTCTTTCAAGGCTAAAGTGCCAAAAATACTCTGTCTGTCTCAGAGGATAAATAACCCGTCTAAATCAGATCACATAGCAGGAGAGGAGACTCAAAACCATCTTTTCACTCTTAAACACTATAGTATGCTGCCTCTCAACCACACAAACAAAATCAAGCTTTCATTACATGATAGTTTCTAGATTTTGTAATATAATAGAAAATAAGACCACTGTATGATTACTTCTGAAATGTAATGTTTGATTCTTGGTGAAGATATGTTTATTCTGAAGAGCCAATGTATAAAAGTTAGAAGGAGGAATAGCCTCATTTTTACTGTCCACAAGGCATCTCCACATGGGTGTCTCATCGATCCTTAGACTCAAGAGTACCAAGCTGAGTTTACCTTTTCCTTATGTAGCAGCCACTCCTCATCTACAGGGGACACGTTCCAAGACCCCCAGTGGATGCCCGAAACCGTGGATAGTACCAAACCGTATATGTACTGTTTTTTCCTATATATACAGATCTTTTCCCTCAAAGGAAGCATAATATAGCTTCTGTTTGGCATATCTGAATTTCCAGCATCACGACTCTTGAACTTAGGGGCCGTTATTAAGTAAAATTAGGGTGACTGTGACATGATGACAGTCAATTTGATAACCGAGAAGGCTACTAAGTGACCAACAGGCTGGGAGCATCTACAATATGGAGTTGCTGGTTGGAGGGAGGAGTCACATCCCAGGACAGGGCGAAACGGCATGAGATTTCATCACACTACTCAGAATGGCACACAATTTAAAACTTAAGCATTGTTTATTTTTTTAATTTTCCATTTAATATTTTTGGGCTACAGTTGACTGCAGGCAACTGAAACTGAGAAAGTGACCCTATGAATAAGCGGGGACTACTGCACACCCTCTTTTTCCTGCATCTACCATCTCAGTGACTAGAACTATTCACCCTTTGTCATCCAAGCCAAAGATTGGTGGTCATCGTAGAATCTTCCTTTTCCCTAACCTCCTTCATTCAGTTAGTGTCCAAAGACTATTATCTCTTTTAAATGTCTCTCTCATTCATCCTCTTTTCTTCATACTCAATGCTATAATAATCTTTCAAGCTCCTGCCTTCAGTCTTAGCTGCCCTCAGATGGATTTTCCTAATATTATCAGAGATAAATTTGAAAATTTAAATATTCTAGACAGGTAGATTGTTTATTAGTGCCTCCCTATTGTTTCTAAATTAAAATAAAAATGTTTCAGTATCTTCTACAAGTCTCTTCCTGACCCAGCCCCTGCCTATGTCCCCAACCTCACTTTGCATCATTCATAAATCATATTCGACCAGTAGTCACAGAGATCCAGGTGTAGTTCTCAGAATGTGATGTGTTCTCCACGCGTTGGTGATATTGCATCAGCTCTGGAGGACATCTAATACTACATAGACTGGACCAGGGACATTCTGCAACCTCCCCTCTCCATCCGCAGACTGAGTTATGTGCCGCTTCTCTGTGTTCCCATGGTGATCTGTGCCTATTGCTGTCACAGCTTTTATATACTGTATACTGTTTTCATTTTATTCAGTGGTCCCTCTACTGAGCACATCAGTGACTGGAGGAAGAGACTGCATCTTTATCTCTCGTTTTTAACAAAGTGCCTGACACCTACAAACACACAGGCAGAAAGTCAATATGCTGAGTGAATTTTAAACTGTGAAAGATGGTGGATGGTTCTAAGCAAACTATGAAGAGATTGGTTGGGGCTTTGAATCAAATATTATCTTGGGCAGAGATAACAATCTTTATCTCCATGAAGTTATCTGTAGAACTATGACTCCGACTTGCCTATGGATGGTCTTAAGAGCCACATGTGTCCTTCAGTTTGATGTCTTGGGCAGGAGCCCCGGTTCCGAGCTGGGAGGGATCCCAGCCCCTGCAGTCGTCGGCACTCTCACATTCTATCTGTTCTTATAATTCTGTTTCACTCACCTCATCTTTTCAAACGAAAGCTCCTTGAGGGCCAGAACTATTTCTACTTCCTGTTTACATGCTCTGTGGGGCACAGCAGAGTGCTCTGTAATTCTTATATTCGCAATAAATATTTGTAGAGTGAATGAAAGAATAAATAAAATAAAACTTGAAAATTACTCTAGGTTTCTCTCTCAGGGCTATTATTCCTTTGCAAAAAAAAAAAAATATCAACTTTCCAGCTGGCACATTTTATTATATTTCATTTCAAGTGTTTTAAAACATAACCCAATAAAGAAAAGAGTGAGTTCCTCCATTTCTTTTCTTGTATTCAGCTTGTGTATTGGGTTATTGATCCAGGTGCTGCAGGCTTATCCTGGGCCACTGTTTACTATTTTTTATAAGCTCTAACTAAGAGGACCTTGCTGTGCCATTATCGTGTTTTCTTATCGAAATTTTAACACTTCATTTGGTCTATTATCCGAATATATCATGGTCTGCTCAAGGTGCTAGAGAGCAAACATCCTGTGAAATGATTCTTTAGCAATAAAAAGTCTTAGCTTTTAATCTAATCAACTGTGAAAGATAACATCAACAAGATTTGAGGATTAAATAGGGTTAGGAGTCAGCACTAAAAGTAAATGCAATTACAACAGGAGTGCTCCATTCATTTCCGGGAGGAAAATATGTTTTGTCTTTTAGAAGTACTTTCACTGACCACACAGTTTTTCAGAATGAAATATGACTTCGTAAATTCTGCAGCCGTCACTGTCTCTCTGGTAACTGCTTTGTACATAGAAGGAAAGAGTGTCTCATCTGTGACACTGCTTGGAGGAGCCTGCTTTTTGTTAAAATGCAAATGTATAAAAACGATCGAATGTAAAAGAAATCATTTAACTTTGCCCTACTGCAGAAGAGATGGCTGCCTACCCTGACGTCACCAGGGGAATCAAATTAACAACATTTCTTCGATGTCTGTTCCCATGTTCGTTTATTTTACAGGTGGATTAGAGTCCTTTTCTATGATGCTTTTTAAATCGTGACTATTGGGTATGATAACAAACAAAAAACTCACTCATTCGTTTGTTCATTCACACATTCTTGAAATCAGTTCAGGTGTTCATATGTAGGCACTATGATGAACAATGAATAAAACCCAAAAAACGTATTTCTTGGCTTCCAAAGAATTCATATTCAGGTTGGGCAAAGAGACAAGTAACAATATATTGCAACACAATCGGGGCTAGAGTATGCAAGATATGAAGCGAGCATCAAGAGGAAGGAAACTCAACCAAGACTTTGAGGAGAAAATGACATTTAAGTTGGGTTTTGTGGTTAAATAGTTTTTCATATAGATGCAGATGGGAAAGGCAATCATGCCAGAGGGAACAGCATGCACAATCATAAAAGTAGAAAGGAAAATGGCAGTTTGGCAGTTTGGCAGTGTTGGAATATAAATTTTCATGGTAACTGTATGGGCTTTTGTTTTTGAATTCACGATGGAACTTGCAAAATAGAATAATGTCAAGACTTGTCCTTGCTACCTCTAAATTTGCTTCAGCTAAAATTCCATTTCATTCAGAGATCACTTAGGCCGAATCACATTTAGCCATTGAATGTTTACAAGGCCGATTTCCATGATTACGATCAGTTCTACACTGGACATATGCCAGAGCAGTTGCATCAGCCGTGAGAGACATTCCCAGGGAAAAAGGGCAGCAAGCTCTCTGGGAAGTCACTTACCTGGGAGCAGACTGTGGGGTCCGGTCTCTGACTCCCAGATTCTTTGCTGTGTTCTGAACTCTTGCTCCCTAAAAGAAGTAAGGAAAATCACTCTTAGCTCTACATTGCTTTATTACATACCATTAATATTTGAGTGTAGAATATTTATTCCGCCATGTAATTAACATCACAAGAGACTGGATGAGGAGGAAGAGAGAAATCATCCTCTGAGCATTTTCAAAATTAATTCTTTTACGAAACAAGATACACTGATATACTGTTTCGAAGGATTTATATGTATTCCAA
>NW_011888880.1:4129307-4139957 GCF_000151845.1 Pteropus vampyrus | reverse complement strand
AGGCACTATGATGAACAATGAATAAAACCCAAAAAACGTATTTCTTGGCTTCCAAAGAATTCATATTCAGGTTGGGCAAAGAGACAAGTAACAATATATTGCAACACAATCGGGGCTAGAGTATGCAAGATATGAAGCGAGCATCAAGAGGAAGGAAACTCAACCAAGACTTTGAGGAGAAAATGACATTTAAGTTGGGTTTTGTGGTTAAATAGTTTTTCATATAGATGCAGATGGGAAAGGCAATCATGCCAGAGGGAACAGCATGCACAATCATAAAAGTAGAAAGGAAAATGGCAGTTTGGCAGTTTGGCAGTGTTGGAATATAAATTTTCATGGTAACTGTATGGGCTTTTGTTTTTGAATTCACGATGGAACTTGCAAAATAGAATAATGTCAAGACTTGTCCTTGCTACCTCTAAATTTGCTTCAGCTAAAATTCCATTTCATTCAGAGATCACTTAGGCCGAATCACATTTAGCCATTGAATGTTTACAAGGCCGATTTCCATGATTACGATCAGTTCTACACTGGACATATGCCAGAGCAGTTGCATCAGCCGTGAGAGACATTCCCAGGGAAAAAGGGCAGCAAGCTCTCTGGGAAGTCACTTACCTGGGAGCAGACTGTGGGGTCCGGTCTCTGACTCCCAGATTCTTTGCTGTGTTCTGAACTCTTGCTCCCTAAAAGAAGTAAGGAAAATCACTCTTAGCTCTACATTGCTTTATTACATACCATTAATATTTGAGTGTAGAATATTTATTCCACCATGTAATTAACATCACAAGAGACTGGATGAGGAGGAAGAGAGAAATCATCCTCTGAGCATTTTCAAAATTAATTCTTTTACGAAACAAGATACACTGATATACTGTTTCGAAGGATTTATATGTATTCCAACAGCCATCTAAATCATTCAAAATAAGTTTACTATTTCATTTATGTCTTCACTCCCAGAAGCAGGCAATACTTCAGATAAAAGGAAATGAGTAAGCTATAAATATCTGCCATGTCCCCACTTTCGTGGAACAGAACTCACAGTCCTATCACACTCATGTGTCTGTTTTTTTCTTAGCTGAATAATTAGCCATTTTAAACTTCATAATACTCACCGAGAAAATGTTTTCTCAAAGAGTTCTAAAGCAATTTCTAGACAAGGCATGTGTACGTGGATCTCTGAAATGTAAGAATTCTGCCTCAAAGTTTATAGCACAAAGGCAATGTATTTCACCAATGAAAAATTCTTTACAATTTGTCAAGTTCATGAATGAAGCTGTAACTATTGTTCAGTTCCTAAAGGGAATTAGTTATTACACAGAACCAAGCACCGGGGTGTGGGGCTGAGAACAGATGGAGGAGAGGGATTTCAAAGACGCTGAGACTTTTCGGCTACTTTCCAGATCAACCTACAGGAAGGAAAGAAAGAAGAAAAGGAAAAAAAGGAAAAAAAAAAAGAATATAGTCTCTCAAAAAGGGTGGAATGTTTTAAAGACAGATGGGAAGAAATTTAGGAATTGCAATTAAGAAGTTAAAAAAAAAGAAACCCTCTCCATTTTGAAGTAATTTTAGACTTAGTGAAAAGCTGTCAATGCACCAGAGAGTTCACAAACCTTGCCCAGCACGCAAACGTTAACATCCCTCTAACGTTAACCCTTCACTCGATCATAGTTATGATGACCAAAACCAGGAAATTGACTCTGGCACAACGCCAGGAAGGAAGCTGCATGTCTCATTCAAATTTCCCCATTTCCCCCACTAATGTCCCTTTTCTATTCCAGGCCCAAACCAGGATCTCTCTACTGCATCTTGTTTTCACGTCTCTTTGGTCTCTTCCACTGTGTGACAGTTCCTCAGATTCTTGTTGTCTTTCGTACCTTAAGACTTTTGATGAGTACTGGTCATTATTTTGCAGAATGTCTCTCGATTCGTCAGACATTTCCATACGATTAGATGGAAGATATGCATTTTGGGCAAGTAAATCACGGAAGTGATGTTGTACCTTCTCTGTGCATCATATTGCTGATGTTGATCATTGTCATGTGACATGATGTCCATAGGTCTTATCACGGGTGACACTCACTTTCATCAGCTAGTTAAAGTGGTATCTACCAGATTTTTTCACTGTAAAGTTACCTTTTTTCTTTCTGTAGTTAATAAATATGTTGGGGGTGGGGCGGAGATGCTACGAGACTATGCACATATCCTGTCTCTCTTCACACTTTTTCTCATTGGTTCTGGCCTCCATTGACACATCTTGCCTGCAATGGCGCTAGTGCTTGTGAAATGGAATGTTTCTGAAAGGAAGAGTTATCTATCCCTTTCCTCCCAGATTATCTATTTATTCGAGTATTTATTTAAATCAGTATGGATTCATGGATGTTTACTTATTTTGTGAGTTATAATCCAATATTTTTATTACTAATAATGTTTTGTTCAAATTGTTGCAAGTCACTTCTTGCATCCTGATGTTATAACCACTGTCGTTGTTCAGTACATGTTTATTTTCTGGCACCTCAGGATGGTGGAGGCCTCATCTTCCCTGTCTCAGCTGGGAATTAACACTTCTCCAAGGGTCCCTGGCTCTTTTTAATAGAGCACGGCATTTAAAATCCAAGCCATGGACCCTGACTATGCTCGGTACTGCCACTGATATGGTCATCTCAGTAGACAGAGCCAGTTGAATAATGCAAACATATTCCAACATCTGTATTTATGTCTGTGTCTGTGTGTGTGTGTGTGTGTGTGTGTGTGTGTGTGTGTGTGTGTGTGAGAATCAGTACAAACAAATACCTCCGATTTTAATCCAGGACCACAGGCTTCACTCTGGATTCCAACCTTCTCCCTTTTCTTATTTGAACCTTCCTTCTTCGACAGTAAAAAACTTTACTGTCATTATTTACAATATATTTACTTATTTGTTTAATCCTGGTATACATATAGTCTTAGAATTTCTATCCTTATAGAAATAGATTTACTAACTAGAGTACAGTATTTGTGTATAATTCTTTTTGTTTTTAGTCTCATAATATCCCATTAAATAATTTACATAAAGAATTTCGCCTTCTTAAAAGGTTTCAAATAAAATTGATGCTCGTGCTGATCACAACTATTGGCATATTCCACTTGAAATTCAACTATATAACTCTTCAGGCACTCAGCATGCCAGTTACTTGCACTTTTACGCCCTTGCTCATGCTGCTCCCCCAACCTAAACACCCTCTCTGCCCTCTTCCCTACCTGTCTGCATCACATTATCCTCCAAGACGCGAATCAAATATCATCTGAGCTAATAATTGATTGGTCATTCACTACATGACAAACGGTTCTAAATGGATTAAGTATATTTATTTAATCCTCACAACAACCCTCTGAGATAAGTATTACTATTATCTTTGTTTTAAAAACGAGGAAGCTAAGTAACAGAGAGGCTAAGAATCTTGCCCCAAATCACACAGACAGTAAACACTGGGGCTGGGATTCGAACTGAGGCTGCTTGGCTCAAGAATCTGTGCTCGTAACCACTTTCTGCGTGAAACCTTTTCCCAGTCATCCTAGACAAAACTCACTCATTGAACAAATACTATTTAGCATTTACTCTCTGCTAAGTACTATTCTGGAAACCTATGACACCATAACAAAGTATATTCAGTGTGTAAGCCACTGAGGGGCTCACAGTGTACTTATTTATTTGTCCCCTGTTTTATGTCCTGACATACTAAGGCTGGACACTCCTTAGAGAACTTGCCTGTTGGCACCTGTATAAGGTGATTAGTCTACACACATGTCCCCCGTGACAGTAGGCAAGGAGTCTGTCTTTTCTGGTCCTTGTTCTTGGCACCCCGTATGATGCCCTAATACTGTAGCTAAGAAGTCAGAATTCTTTGGAATCCCAGATTTTATTAAAAAGATGACAAAAGAATTTGGGAGTAGGCTTCCACTTTAGAGTACCTGAAATGTATAACTTATAGGATAGAAAACTGTAAGCTCACAATGTAAATGGGAGCTTCTGCCTCAAGCCTTTTAGTAATCAAAACAGTTGATTATTTAAAAGTGTCGCCAAGGATTATCATAATAATTACCCCAAAACTGTAAAGAGCGGCATACCCTTCCTTCTTTTATGTTTCCTTCTAACTCAACCAGTTAATTAAAACAACAACTCTATGCAAAGTACATGGACAAAATCTGTACGTGAAGACTCTACCGCAATTAGAAAAAAGAACAATAAATCATGCTGGAAAGCTTCTTTTTCCTACAAAAGAAACTAAAGATCTCAGAAAATATCATTCATTAACCTGGCAAATATTCTAACCATTCAGTCTCCAGGAAGTTGAGTCTAAATGGTTAAAGGCAAAAGGAAAAGAAAGTGAGATCTTTGATTACACCTATGTTCTATCTACCCGGATCCCAAGTGGGTAAGTGTTGGCTTGCAGACTGGATCCAAGCCATTAATTCCACTGCCCGTGACCTCCGAATACTGGACAGAGGATCAGCAGCAGAAGGCGTATTGCGACAGTCTCTTCTGTGCACCTGCCTATCCCGGTTTCTCCAAAGAGAGGCTCCGGGACTCCATATTCTTTCACCAAAAAGGGAGAAATCAGTTCTGTGTCTCTCAGAACCACCTGGAGATGTCATAAAAACTGGGAGCGGAGAAACAAGCAAAGGAAGAGAGCTACGTATTTTAAATGTATTTATTTCAAAGGAAATAGGTGGAAGAAGGAGTGATAAATACTGAAAACTAGTGCAGTTTAGAAATCAGCCAGGATTTTATAAGGAACTTCGTAACTTCTTAGTCTTTTAAATCACATTTTATAAATATATAGTAACATACATGAATACAAATGTAATACATATGTTTTAAAGAGGTTTGTACAATATAAAGAGTCAGTAAGATCTGTAATGTCTTTATTTTTCTATCTCTATATTTTCTGTCTCCATTTTCAGTTATAAGAAGTTAAAAGTTTTGAGTATTTAAGTCCATATAGTAAGAACATACATGTTGCCAAGTCATAATTGCTCCCTTGCTGGATTATTGAAAAATAGGTTAATACCAGTCTTTTAGTCTGCCACAAACTACAATTTTGAGAGGGTTTCTGCAAATCCAGCTGTAAACTTACTCTAATAGCAGCAAAGTAAAACAGAAAGGTTAGTCTCTTTCTGTATGTTTCAGCACTCAAATCCCAATGGTGATATGACTAATCAAAAATTTACCTTGATCTGCTCTTTAAAACTGAGTTTGTGTATCTGCCCCCCCCAAATCCTCCCTAAACCTGCTACATCTGCACCTGTATTCACCCTTTTCCAGAGGAACTACCATGTCACATACTCCTCATGGATCTAACCTTCACTTAGCAAATCCCTCTTGAACCTTCTGAGATCTGGATTTTCAATCTTCAGTCCCGGGTCCCAAATGGAAGCACTGATGTTTGTGTACTTGCTGTGCCTCATCTCTGGTTGCAGACCCCAGGTTGGCGCTGGCCTCACTTATGACGGCTTCTCTGTATTTTTTTGGGGGGGTGGGGGGGTTGATTGACATACTGTAATGTAATCTTGGGAGCAAACCCACAAGATTTTTGTTTCAAAGTTATACACTAAGTCTGTAGTAAATAAAGCTGTCATAATTATAAAACCATATGTTAAAAATTAAGTCACTCACTATTCCTGGGCAAACTGAATCAGAAAGGAGAGAGATTGGTTAAACCAATTTCTGTGGTAGCCCTAAGAAAAGGTGACAGAATTAAGTATAAAATTGATGTCTTTCAACTTCTTTGGTCTTTCTATTCGGTTGTGTCTTTTCTACTAGATATTTTCTACTGGATATTTTCTTAATAATCCATAAATTGGAGATTAGTACATTTTGTTGCTATGTTTTTAAAGAATTTTAAAAACCAAACTACCTCACTTAAAATACGATCGGATTGTCGCACAGAAAGTTCGTTCTCTTTATGAGGGCATATTCTTACCTATACGTACTTCAGAGACCTAAAGACAAGCCAATAGCGGCTGTTCTACCTCTGAAGGAAGATCTGAGGTCTGTGCTTCATCTTCAGAATCATGCACAAACTTCTGAGTGTGGCGTGGAAGTCCCTTAGGGATCTCCAGAAGAACGCAAGGTCCTCGGTTCTTGCCTCTGCTTCCCCCACCCCACTCTCTTGCCAGTTTGTTCCCCAAGCCTTACTAAATCACCTGCAATTCCCAGTAAGTGGCATGTGTCTTTTTATTGTGTCCTTTACATAAGCCCCAAAGCCATTCCTGCTCATTCTGTCTGGCTAACTTTCTTTCCTCCTTCTCACTACCTCTTAGATAAACCTTTTTTTCCAGGTTGTCTAAGTTTCTTGGTGAATCGTCATCGGACATCTGTGCTGTCTTCTTCCCTGAACTGTTTCTTGGTCATGACTTACCCTCTGAGCCTGGAAAAGTGCCCGTCACCTCCAGGCACCTGTTAGGCCTGATACATGAACAAAGGAACCTTCAAATCGAGGTCCTCTGAAACAACTCCCTAGCACGTCTGCAAGACTTACCTGCTTCCGCATCACATCTGTAGCCTGCATAATGTAGCGAGGAGGCAGTCCGTGGCTTCTGGCCAGAATGATGGCCTGCTCCACTGTCACGCTCAGGGTGCACCTGTGTGCAAAGGCAAGGGCAAGTCAGATCCCACTGGTTCCTGTTACGCTCTGTGACAGCTTGGGTTACTCATGAAGGGTAATAAATATGGCAGCCTAAATCTGCCTCCTTGGAGAGCTACTCGTTTTCCCTTGGGTATTTCCCAGATACACGTGACATATACATGCTAATGAACTTCTTTTTGTTTTCCTCTTGTTAATTTGTCTTTTATTACAGAAGTCTCAGCTAAAAGCTCAGAAGGGTAGTGGGAATATTATTTTTCCTCCTCTACGCTAATTTCAAAATCAAAAAACACCAGCCAAATCAAAGTGGCTAGACAATGAACCATTGATTTTTTTTTACACAGAATATCTGTTTAAAAATAGATTATAAAGCTACACCGTCGGAGTCTAAAATTAAGTATTTAAATTTAAAACATCTAGAATGAACTATGTTTATGAGAAAGTTTATACACAGGAAATTAAATAAGCAGAATTATAATAAATTTTATTATCAGATATTATTCTTTACTGATATTTTACATAAGTAAAAAATGACTTCCTAATATTTTTCATTCATGTCTTCATATTGATAATTAATAGATTTAGACGCACCCAATATCTTACAAAAATGACAGTGAAATCAACATTCGCTAAGATCAGAATCGATTTTTAAAAGAAAATGTGTTTCTCGGACTCAATCTAAAAGACTGTAAAAGTTTCAAAAGGAACTTTTAATTATTTATACAGGACTATATGCCTGGAACAGCCCTAAGAAAATTCAAAACTCAATCCATGAACTCAGTGAGCCTTTCTCCCCCTTTTCCTTCCCTTTAAGGCACTTCTTTTACTTACTTCCACATTTTTCTCTATAGCAGTTCTCAGAGCCTGTGTTTAATCATTTGTTACTATTTTCAGGTGCCAGGCTCTGAATTGTTTTTTCAGTGCTACCTTTTCTATCCACTTAATAAAAATGTTCATTACTTTTAGATGTTCTCCCTAGAATTCACATGAGTGGGTTTTGTTTTACTTAATTTTTCAATTTATTGATATTTTGATTGTCTTTTCTCCATGTCTGCATTTAGCTTCCTGTGGTTTTGGTACATTTACACATGTATTTTTTCTAGAGCTGTTTAGTTCTTCCTTATAAATGAAAGTAAATTCTATAATGCAATGAGGAATATCTAACCCATTTATCCCTGGTTATGAGGCTGTATTACAGAATTCTAGTATATATCTGGTAGATTTTGATACTGATGAATTTTTTTTTAAAAAAAAAGAGGAGAAAGGTATTTAAAACATTACTGCTGTGATGTTGGAAAGAACTTTACGAAGTGTGACTGTGTTATTATACATAACTGCATTCTAAGGAGAAGTATGTTACGTTCCATTAGCTGTTAAATGACTTGAAAAGCAGCTCCTTCATTAACATTACAGAGAATTCTCTAGAAAGCATTAATAACACGTATTCAAATGGGCTAGTCTTATAATTAGTATCTAGTAGTACACAGTGTTTACAAATATTTAGCGTATGAGTCTGATAACAGCATATGTTATGGTTTTACATATACCTATGTGCTGTAGGACACTGCATGCCCACGAAAGCCAGGAAGTATCACTGATAGTTCGTGTTTAAAAATCAATTTTTGACAAAGCATTTGTTAGGTTACTTGACGGACCATAACATTTTCTCCTTCTGAAAGTCTCCTCTACCCCAATTTTAAGTCCTCATTGATCTTAACATTTTAATCAATAATGCTCATTACATCAGCTGAATAAAGCTAAGAAAAAAATCTTTACCTATTTCTAATCACATGGAAATACCTCTGTGCTTCCTGAGAAAGCATGACTTCCTTTACTCTACTCAAAACAAACACTTATTCATTGTGAAAGACTTTTAATAGTCTGCCTATAATTTTTATCCATTTTCTTAATCCTTTTAAACTGATTTATTTCTCCCTAGTTCAAGTGATAGTAAACAGTATTACTGCAGCAAATTATCTGCCAGTCACTTTAAAAGATTTTACTGGAGTCTCCTGATCCATCAATGTGGCCAGTAACACGCTCTCTGACGGAGTAATGCGAAGTGTCACTTCTTTAGACCCAACCATACCCACGTTGTCTAATAGAAAAATCTACCTTAAAATGGATATTTTCTTTCGCCAGCATATCCAAAAAAAGATGGCTTCATTTATACTTGCTTTTTCATACTAACCACTGTGTGTATTCTGATTAGGTCCCATGATTAATTTGCAAGTGTTTAAAAGTGAAAACAATGTAAAGACAACTAGGTCAAGGTGGGCAATAGAGCCTGTATCTGAGTCACAGCTTATGTTCCCCGTGGAGACCCAGTTTCTCCACAACAGTATCACAGAAGTCCATTCTCCTAAGCTAAGCTCGTGAAAAAAAAGCCTAGTCTACAACTTTGCTACCGATACGCCATTATTTGCCTCATAAATTTTTATCTCTCAGTTATCTCAATCTGTATGTCAAGTGAAAAAAAAATCGGCATTTACAAAAAGCATTTTGATTTTGACATTGTCTGAAAAATTCTAGGTCCCCAAAGTGGCACATGGTTTTTTATTGGTGTGTAAATGTATACGCAGAGTCAGCTTTCGTGAGAGATCATTTGATTTTATAGGTACTTCTCTCAGGATTAGACTGATCTCTAATCCTGGGCAAGAGAGAAAGGGGGAGCGCACCAAAGGCCAGAACCCTACGCAGAGCCCATTCGGTATGAAATTTCCTGCATCATCCACCAATATCCTTTCTAGCACTGCCTCTGCTCTAATAATAGACAGTAAATTAAATTTAAATAAATCTATTTTTTCACTCCATCCCAGAAAATATGGGCCTTCAATTTTCAGCTCCTTCTAGCTGAAATACCACTTAAAATTTCTTTAGACAACTCTTTCCCTGGCAGTCGCACACAGGCAAAAGGTCACAGAGTAGAAATTGTTCTTCACAATAAGGTAAATATAACATTGACATCAAAGAATGTTCTTCCAATTTTAGTAATAAGACATCCAGGTAGTAGCTCTACTTAAGGAATACTCCTGAGGAAGTTCACTTGACAGGGCTGTAAAATTATACAGAAATCATGAATTTCCCCATAGAAAGAAAGAGCAAAGGGTCAATATATCTATGTTTATAATGAATAAATCTTCTTGACATATTTCATATTAAAAATAGATCCCACATCACTCAGAGATTTAGCATAGTTTTAATATGATAAATGTGACCTGTAGCTAATAGGTCCAATTTAATTTGAAAGGCACTTTGATTTAGCGGTGTTCAATGTTATGGTAGGGTCACAAAGAAGTACCTTTCTATTCATTCATTCATCTATGCATGCATCCATCCATCCATTCATTTAACAAATATTTTTGAGTGTCGACTTTGTACTTACAAGTACCATTAGGTACTGGCAAAAGTGAATTTACTATCTAGCTACAAAAGGTTGAGTTTCAGGGTTCTTTACTTGTATGGATCCCTAAGAACGTGTTTATTTAGTCTCCTGCTTTAAAAAAAATTGCAAAAGCAAAATGTTTTAATTGCAAATGGTTATGACTGCTGTCTTTTTATATCCCGACTTCCCTCTGTCATGTTCTGTAGCATTCAAATGGCCATGGTTATTTCTGGAACTAAGCTAAAGTAAGTAAATTAGGGATGCATTTAGGTTGGGTTTACTGGGATCAATGTATATGATGCATAGTCACTTCCATTTATATAGTTAGTTTATTATAATATCCTCATGTAGACATGAATTTGAATCTTCCTCCCACCCCTGTACAATTCACCCAACGCTGAAAGGCAGGGGTAGGACCCCAGGCTGTAATGCAATACGCTTCAACAGGCGGCGCCCAGGACAAACAGGGCTGGACATGCACAGAGCCAGAAGTCGCTCTGTGGAATATTCTTCCAAACCTTATGGTTCATGTAGCAAAGGACCTTACAGAGCTTTTCGTGTGTGACAATAATTAAAAAGTTGATAAGATAATAGAAATAATGTTGATGCTGAAAGGCTTTTTGAAGTTATGAATAATTTTTT
>NW_011888880.1:4120522-4129257 GCF_000151845.1 Pteropus vampyrus | reverse complement strand
TAGTCTCCTGCTTTAAAAAAAATTGCAAAAGCAAAATGTTTTAATTGCAAATGGTTATGACTGCTGTCTTTTTATATCCCGACTTCCCTCTGTCATGTTCTGTAGCATTCAAATGGCCATGGTTATTTCTGGAACTAAGCTAAAGTAAGTAAATTAGGGATGCATTTAGGTTGGGTTTACTGGGATCAATGTATATGATGCATAGTCACTTCCATTTATATAGTTAGGTTATTATAATATCCTCATGTAGACATGAATTTGAATCTTCCTCCCACCCCTGTACAATTCACCCAACGCTGAAAGGCAGGGGTAGGACCCCAGGCTGTAATGCAATACGCTTCAACAGGCGGCGCCCAGGACAAACAGGGCTGGACATGCACAGAGCCAGAAGTCGCTCTGTGGAATATTCTTCCAAACCTTATGGTTCATGTAGCAAAGGACCTTACAGAGCTTTTCGTGTGTGACAATAATTAAAAAGTTGATAAGATAATAGAAATAATGTTGATGCTGAAAGGCTTTTTGAAGTTATGAATAATTTTTTAGTTGATATTCAAAGAAAAGACGATTGTTTTTCTATTCTCTATGGAAAATGATATTAAAATTATTATAATTTGAGGTGGCAAAGAGTATATCACCAAAAATGTGGGAAGAAATGTATAGAGGTGTCAGACAATGGAGTAATAAAAGTTTTCTTTTATTTTTCAGATTTTAAAATGCTTATGGTGTTTATCAGCATTTTAAACACTGTAATTTGTTTTTTTCCCTCACATTCTAAATAGATATTAACTTTCATTCCTATTTTGCTTTATAATTTTCTATTCTTTTTTTAAAAGAGAACACTCAACTTCAACACCCAAAACCTTCGTCCACATCACTGAGGATGCATCAGCAAAGCCAATCCCATTTAGGTGATCAAATTTTAGTGAGTGGAAAAAAAAAAATACATAATATCGGGTGGTTCTAAGGTAGCCATGAAAATAAATTTTGTAGGGGAATTGAAAGCAAAACAGGGTGGACTGGCAGAGAGGTGGGAAGACCGTTGCTGAGACCATTTCAGGGTCAGCAAGGGCGAAGCTTCTGAGGTTAATGCTCGTAAGGTCAGCTTAACGACAAGAGCGGAGCTGATATTCCGGGGCACGCGGAGAGGGGAAGGGGGTGAAGTTAGAGAAGTGGTCTGGGCCCGAACATGCACGGCCTCGGGGTCAGAGTTTATGAGTAAGTGGGCCTCTTATTTATTTATTTGGTTGATAGGAAAAGAATTTCAACATTAATATATGTTATATGACATAAAAGAACAATTTCTTAAGCAGATTATCGGTGATTTCCTAAGTACCCACCTTTGACATCCTATCAATACAATATTCAAAGCATCTTTAGTTGCTTTCCAGGCAACATTTGCGAAAGGAGACTCTTCATCCTGATGTTTAAGGTTTCCTACCGACTGCTCTTGCATTTCCCATGCCACCTCCCCAGCAGCTCGTCTGTCCCACCCCACCCAGAACTTTCTGCTCATGGTCAACATTCAGTACCATTGTACAAACTTCCCCCCCAATCCAGGAACATTTTTCCCATTTGGGGGATGTCTTTCATTACTTTCAAAATATCTTGGAACCTGTTTCCGAATATAGACTATCAGCTGACAACATGGCTGTCGCAAACACAGGTGCCAGGATTTGAGGGCTGCCTTGTGGGACTCTGGCCAGGTTACTTCTGCCCTCTCACCCGTGATTTTCTCATCTGTGAAATGGAGAAAGCAGGTGTGCTGCCCTCATAAAGTACCAAAAGGACTACCTGAAACGACGTGTGTGACACTCAGCCATGCCTGTGCTAATGTCATTTCTTTGCTACTGAGCTCATACAGTAAATCTGCCTATATGAGCTCATATGGGCAATGCATTATTTGGAAAATCTGAGGAACGCAAGCTTTTGTAAATCAGAATTTCTCAAATGTCATTGTATTTTAACTATTTAAAAAAGCTTTTTACTTTTTATTTTAAAGAGATGTTCATTAGAATAATTCTGTGGTAAATTCTTTTATAAGATTATGATGTTATAGGATTATGATAATTACATAGCATTAATGACAAACTTTCACCAATATCTCTTTTACGAATTGGGGTTTGGTTGAAGTGGAGATTACCTGACTATAATTTGGCACTTGCTAAGATGAGTCTTTTATTTTATATGTTTGTCCCAACTGATCCTAGACATCAGGTATCGATTTTATTTTATATGACAAACTGTAGAGCTAAGGGTCAGGAAAAGCATGTGAAATGCTCTCCTATTTGTCATTATTTACATTATTTCTAGATGCTGGGGGTGCGAAATGATCAGCATCCAAACCTCCTCCTCAACCAAGTCTCATTGGAGAGATAAAGCACGGTTTCCTAAATAGGTTTAATTGCAAAATACTGTATTTCAACCACTTATTGTCATATCTATTACATTATATTTAGTTCACTTAGTAAGATTTCAAATCTTACTTGAATCAAGTTACATGTAAATCCTTTTTAAAAACGTGTCAAACATTACATTTCGATAATAAATTAGATAAAAGATTCTTGAAACCTAAGGACCTTCTACATATTTGGTCATTTACCATAATAACAGACACAAACATCAGTTTTACTTGAATTTTAAAACCTCCAGAAATCTACTGCCCCATTTAATGTTGAATGCTACTTTAAAAAATTCTACTGTGCTCAATAATGTTACATACTCAATTACAACTAAAAACTATCCCTAAAAACAAAACCCACTGGAGTCAAGGAATTTAGGTATACATGCTGCTACTTCAATAGTTACTTGAGAAGTGATTTTTAAAACTATTTAGTGTAATAATAGAATTGGGGCACTTGGATAAGTATGTTACTTTTTGTGCTAGTGCAGTATAATTAACAGGATAATTCTCTGTGATAAAATATGATATATGGAAAATATACGCCCCAAGTCTAAAGGCATGTATCGGGGTTTCCTGAGTTTAAAGGACCACTTGCCAAACAATGGTTTTGATTAAGTGTGGAAATGGCAGCATTAGACAAGACCCCTCAACAATCCATATAAACTGGCTAAACATTAAAACTCATTTTGAACCATTTGCATTAATATGAAGGGTAATTTGATTTTGTAATAGATACATATAAAGTGAAACAAATATTTAACAATTCTGAAATCAGCGAGTTCAGAATTCTACAGCCCTGATGTAGAATTCTACATGATGATCAGAGCCTGGTTTTGTTTTTTAGCTCAGACCTGTGTGTTTAGTGCCTTATTTTCACCATCCTTTACAACTATGATGCTGCCTTTAGCGTAGGAAACGAAAGTCAGAAAATTACCTTAGGGCCAATGCATCATTCAGAATATATGCATAAGGACAGCCTGAGAACATGCTATTTTGATAATATCTTTCACATGATTTATATGCCTTTATGTAGTTCCATGTTTATATTTAAAATCTTATAGATTTAAATCTTAAAAAACATGAAATCATTTCCCCTTATTCTAGGAAAGTCTTTTTTTCTCCTTTGATTAAAATCCAGGTCCATCAGCCTTATTCAAGTGACTGTCAGAAACAAGTTATTTGGAATCCACTCAGCTGTGGTTCTCTGTGATACCTTAATAAGCTGGTTTCCTGGGCAGCATTCGATGTTGGAGAGAAATAATGAGTACCTATTTCAACCCCGAGAGAATAAAGGAGGTGAAATAAACAGGATCATCAGTAGCTACTACTGCTATTTTATACACAGAAGCTTTTTATGACGGATGGGAGGTATTACTCATTTATCACTTATCAATATTTCTCGGGTTCAGAAGAATACACTTGCAATCTTAACGGAATCCGTTTTTCACACTGTCAACAGGACATGTTATATATTTTTCCCCTCTACTGTAGTTTGAAAAGTATATATCCACCCCTTTGAGTCACTTCACTTGAAAACCCAATCCTTTGACTACCTTTCACCTATCGTCATCATTAAAGGGAACTCGTGCCACATAGTATGGCTGCTCGGCTCCCCATGTGGCTCCCTTCTGAAGATCTCAGACTGTGAGTGCGGTGAGGGCAGCTGCCCTCTGTTCTCACTGGTTTGGCGTAGAGTGCAGAGCTTGGTACACAGTGGTGCTCCATAAACAGTTTTTTTCCTCAGTGCATGAATGAATAGACAGATACTAGCGTCTGATTCTTTTCAAGTCCTAAACACTTGTCTTGATTCTAACATACACTGTATTCTTGGTTTTTAACACTAGGGAAGAAAATCTCCTACCCTTGAATTCAAGGGGAGCCTAGTCTTCTGCTTCTTAGTGACCTTCTACGAGCTGTCCGAGGAGGAGTCTAAAAATAAGCTTCCGTAGGGTCCAATGGTCCATGTATTCTATTTCTTATAGATCAGAGGCATTAACTCTTGTATTTTTCATACTCTTTTATCTTATCGTGACCCATTACTGTGATTTTTTTCCTCGCTTTATTGAGCTATAATTGACATATAACATTGTATAAGTTTAAGGTGTACATGTGTTGATTCGATGCACTTATTAGTTGCAAAATGATTACCACCACAGCATTAGCTAATATCTGCATCACATCATACAATTATCATTCCTTTTTTGTGTGTACGAGGAGAACATTTAAGATCTATTCTCATGGCATCTACTGTGATTTTTTAAAATAGTTCTTACAAGGTTTTCCATATTTTAGTGAACCTGATTTAGTCATTTTAAACAGATGCATTTCTATTCTCATGGCATCTACTGTGATTTTTAAAATAATTCTTACAAGGTTTCCCATATTTTAGTAAGCCTGATTTAGTCATTTTAAACAGATGCATTTCATATTTCTAACTCTGGATCTACTATCAGATACACAGATCAGATGAAAAAAACAGAGTGTTTAATTTACTATTGTCAGATCCTGTAGGAGATGCCTTCACATATATTGCTCATTTAATCTGCCTGCCATTGTTTTCAGAAAGAAATCACTATTCATATTTCGCCAATAAGTTTCTGAGAGACCAGGTGACGTAATCGCGGTCACAGTAAGTAACAAGATTCAAAACCAGTTTTCTGATTCAAAATCCAGGGCTCTTTCCATTATTCCCCGATTGCATCACCTGGATGACTGCATTGAGAGATTTCCAGCTCCCCACATCTATAATTCAACAATCACAATCTTGGACTCAGAGTTTATACTTTAAATGCATTGTTTTGGGAGAGGTTAATTCAGCCAGCCCAAAACACTTCGCTGTGAATGGAGACCTCATCATACTAAAATGTGTTCATGATTAAAAGGGAACTAGATCTGAAGCACGCTAAGTAAGTATATCGACTGCAGAGCAATCAAGTAGTAAAAACAAACTGAAGGGAGACTGTGTTCCTTCTCTACTACAGATTTGCATTTTTCCACATAAAACGAACGCACTGTTCAGTGTGGAGTGTGTTCATTCCTGCAGTGTTCTCATTTATTCTGGCTTCTAATTGCTTGTAAGCACTGAGCACAGAGCACCACTGTGGAAGTCTATTGACAACTAGAATGAAGCGCCTGACTGAAGAAACTGTTTAACGTGACACGGTTATCTGTGCTCTGCTCTCTTTTATCACCTTACACCGAGAGAGGACTGTTCACCTGAGGGCTGAGGCAGACTGCTAAACAGCGATCAGTCTGGAGGGGCGGCTACGCTTCTGCGCAGGCAGAGTCTGCCACGCCAAGGCCACTGCTGACCTATTGATCTTTCCCACCTCGGTCACCTTGAGCAGTGCATTGGTGACAAATAAACAGTTAAGAAAACTGCCACGAGTCAGCGAGGATTTCAAAAACCCAACCCCTTTGTCCTTCTTCCTCTGGAACAGAGAAGATGCTTTTCTTAATAAAACACATAAATACATTTATGTGAAAAAAAATGGCAAACGGACTTTGTTTTCGACAATAAAGAAACCACTTATCTTATATGCACACATACACAGATATAATAAAATATTAAACATTTACACTCTTCCTTCTGGAAAACGTGAATGACAGTCTAACGATAGCTCAATCCAAAAGCCGGTAATCACTCGGGCAAGATTCCAGTACATTCTATAGAAAACCTCCGGATGACTATCGATACTTTCAACGTGGTTATCTGACTTGTCAAATAGACAGTACTGAGGAAATCTTCCCATGACCGTGCTGAATTCCTAGGTTTCCCAGTCGGGAGCCGAAAGACAAGGGGTTAATGAATTTTTTGAAAAGAAAGCACAGAGACGCCAGAAGGGGCGGGTGGAAAACAACTGGACAGAATGTACTAGTGAACAACACATCAGCTGGAGCGCGATCCTGGCAGCAGAAGCAGAGTTGAAGTGAACACTCCACTCACTCCGTATATCTTAAGGCAAAAGAGCAATCAAGTTTAAGGTGCACATTTTTAGCGTTACACAGAGAATTAGCCACGAAATTCTCATTAAGGATAATGGGACTCTATTGCAGCTTTCAGCACGTGCCCTGGCAGTTCTCCATGCATGCCTTTAAACTAACGCTTAAAAATCAACTGCCGGGCAAACTCACTCCGCGTCCCTCCTTCCTTTCTACCGTGACACACGGCACATTAACGTGTGTGTGTCACGGTCACGTTTGGCACAGAGGCCATCGATGACCTTCACAGATGAGAAACTAAGCGCTCGGTCCCTCCTTGATGCTGAAAACGTAAATGAACATGAACTACCTATGTGGAACTTGGGACCTTAGCCACCAGGTTGGAGTCTGGTTCTCCACATGTTAGATTTTCCAGCCTGAACTCGCTCACCAATTTATTTCATTTCTGTTTTGTTTCGGGGGATTTACCTAAATAGGTTGGGGACCGACCGCAGCTACCCGAAGTTCGTCCCCGTGACCTTTCAAACGCCACCTTCTCTACTTTGCTATCTGGCTTTTGTCTTTACTCTTTATAGGGTCTTTGATGACACCAACACATGAGGGGTGGGGGGTCTGGTAGGAGATTTCACCTGTTTCCCCAGTTCTTTGACACCGTACCATGATTGTCCTCCCTTTGACCTGTTTGTCCAAGACACCGCAACTTTATTTGAATATTTTCGTACCTTTCTAGTTGATCCTTTAGTGTCTTATTCTGAGGGTCCCCCTCCATCACTCCCTTTAGCAGGGCTCACAGAAGACCCGGCAGGGGAAGAACTGTGGAATATTCATACTTTTTCACAGTCCCTGGGGATCTTTCCTCAACTTCCACGCTTGGTGGCTGATTATTCCTGTCTCACACTTCTCTGCCTTCTCCTGGAATATCTCTCCCCTGCTCCTAACACTTAAAGCGTATTTATTCCCAGAAAATTCTTGGTAACATTTTAAACCCAGCTTACACACATCTCTGTGAAATCTTCTCTGACCTGGTCCCCGTCTCCTCTCTCCCTGTACGAATTTATCACCCCGACTTCTGTTTTTACATAGCCTCGGTGCGCATGTGCGTGTGCGCATATGTCTATGCATATGTATCCCTTTAGTCCCTGCTGACTATAAATAAATTAGAGGTCATCCTCATAGAGGTACACCACGGACATCTAAAACTCAATAGGTAACAGATTAATTCAACACCCCCCTCCATAATCCACTCCAAGAAAAACACATATTTCCCCGCTGAGGCAGCTGCCTTTCCCAGCCATCTTTCCAAGCTGGACAGTCAGAATCACAGAGTCCCCTCTCTCTTCCCTGTTCTCTATTTCTCACCCGTCGTCTCATCTTCTTTACTACCTCGTCATAGCTTCGGCATCATTCTTTCCCTTCTGACCTTTGCGTCAATGCCTTCGTTTGGGATCTCATCACCTCCTGCCGCATTCTGGCACAATTCTGGCCGTCTCCATGTCTCCCTCCTTGTTTCATCATAGACTGTGAGAGTGACCTTCATTTTTAAACTATTTTTTAAATCTAATCATGGTCTTCTTTTGCAGAAAACCCATCATCGGCTTCCTAGGGCCTTCAGGAGAGTCCCAAGTCCTTCATCTAGCAGGCAGGGCCTGCCATTCTCCAAGCCCCGTCTCCCCGCTAGCCTCATCTCCAGCTCTGTGTCCCTCTCATGTCACTGCCCAGAAATGGCAGAGACCCCCACCCATGTGTATAGTACTCCATTTCACACCCAGAGTTACAGTTTCACTCTCCCTGCTACCAGGATTTAAATCTCACTCCTCTGTATTCCTCCTGAATGTGTTAGACGACCTACTGCCAATTTAAGATTCACATTATTAAGGCAGAAATTTCAGCTTTCTTCCTGCAACTGCCTCCACACCATCTGCTCTCCTGCTCCAGGTTCCCATAGAAAAAGAGGCAATTCGTAAAGTACAGACATTTATACTGAGACATTTATATTGGTGAGATACCCATACTTCCTCTGGAGGACGGGAAATTTGGTTTATGGCATTTATGAGAGTAGTTATAAAATCGCTAACTTTGAAGCTCTCGGAAATATCCCCAAAAAATGACTGGAATTTTATTTTGCTTTTGGTAAAATTTTGCAGATTTAAGAAAAACAATAATTATAGTTTCTTTGAAATAAGTTTTAAACAATCATGCCCTGCTGAATAGGTTGTAGATTCTGTATTTGTCACTGTTAAATAGCTAAATGTAAATAGAATTTAGTGATGGAGATACTTAAATTTTTACTAATATGCTCAAATGGTAAAATTGGGTTTGGCAACTATAGATATGAAATATTAACTAAGAGTAACTTAAATTCATTGTGTTTAATAATAATATAATATTAATT
>NW_011888880.1:4112473-4118487 GCF_000151845.1 Pteropus vampyrus | reverse complement strand
AAGAAGAAGAAGAAATGCATTTTGGAAATAGACTCCTTTTAAATTATGTATAAAATCCTTTTAGTTTCTAAAACTTGATATGAATTTCTAGTCTAACACTGGAATACATAGATGGTAACTAGCATGATGTTCATCATCTTTTTCTATTCATCAACCTATTCTATTCACTTAGAGTAGGTTGGCCATGCCACAGACTGTTTTCTTCTCACACAGAAGATAGTGGTGACACCGATGGGTGCCAGGTGTCGGTGATTCCCTGATGCAGTGAGCTTCTCCCAATGGCCTGTTCACACCTCGCTCAGGATGTTAGTTAAAAATGCAGGGCCCTATTTCCTGGAAGAGATTCATCCTCACAATAAACTATGAAGATAAAAGGTAATTTACGTGTATAGACCTCCGAGGTTTTGGTTCAAAGACATCACAGGTGAGCCAGAAAGCATGGGGCCTGTGCTTAGGTCACCTCCCTTCCTGCAGGGTCATCCTGGGACTCGGATACCCCAGAAACACACCATTAACAGATACAGAGAGCACTGGACAAAAAGCTCCCTGAAGCAAGTCCTTAGAGGTAAAAATTGATTCCAGATTTCTTGCCCCGACTAGAAATTTCTTTGACATATCCTTTCAGGTAGCCTCTGGAAATGTCTATCCATTCGTTAGCCCTGGTGAAGGGAGCAGAAGCTAATGGAGTGGGAGAAAATGGTGTCTATGACTTTGGACACAGTAAGACTCATGCCTCAGGTTTTATAACATTTGCACTGTCCTAATTTATATCGGTTAAAGAAAAACAGTTGGCTATTAAGCAGGGGTGGGAATAAAGAACAAAATAAAATGAAATACTGCATTGAATAGAGTCATGATGCATTGTGAAATAAAAGGAAAATTTAGAACTCCCTGTAGCATGCTTTTGGATTGCCTGCAACAAATAACTGGCATGAGTACAAAAGAGAACTTTACAAACCACAGTGCTGATTCAATACTTTAAAAATGTTCACTCTGGCAAAAGGTAAAGTTGTCTATAAAGTAAGTACACGGACAATGTTTAGCATAAATCTTCGTCGGGAAGAAAATTCAAAAGATATTGAAATGATTGTCTTCGTTAACCAAAGAAGTGTAAATTAAAGCACTACTGAAATATTGCTGTCTATCAGGTAGAGAAGCAGGATATATAAATGGATTTTAACACCCTCTGCAGAGAAGGCAAGATGAACTACCTCACACGACTACCTCATCTTCTGGTTATGTTGTGCAGGAAGACAGTCCTTTGGGGGAACTTACACAATAATATATTAACCAGAAAGGTTTAAATTCTTGGACACAGTGATACTATCTGGAGGAGGTTTTCTTTTCTTTAGCTTAACAGAAAATAAGTTGAAACTTGAGTAGCTACATAAAGATGCCCCTTTTCAGGCATTATGTGCAACGGAGAAAGAAGAGACACCACTAAACTAATAGTTGAGTCAACTGCGGTTTAACGACTGGTTGGAATATTATGTAACAAATAAAAGTGATAATGAGCAAGTCGAAATACACATACAGTTGCTGTGAGCATAAAGCAGATTATTAAACTACATATACTTATAAAACTATGTTCAAATGTGTGCTGTTGGATAGAAGTTGCAAGAGATGATGCAAAATGAAGATAGAAGAGGCAAGTCAGGAGAGGAAATTTTGGAAATTTTCCATTTATTTAACTACCTTTTAGTACCATGCTTATAGTTCTTAAAAGGCAAAAACCTGACCTTAAACAGAAACACCCCTTCCACTATTCAATAGCAATAAAGATAGTTAAGTCAATGGTTGAAGAGAGTGTGGGCAGGAAAATTCATCAGTAGAATTGTAACGCACACAAAGGATTACCCTTGGAAAGAGAATTTAATAAAAACAAAGCCAGGCTAAACACCATGAGAAGATTTTAATAATTCATCCTGAATTCTTTTCCAACTAAGCTCACATTCACTGTTGTATGCAGCTCTGCCATCTGATTCACGTTGGCATTAAAACACCTAGGCATTAATGTTAATTAAGTCTGCCTTTTCATACTGAAAAAATCACATTTTTCTCTTTAATATCAAACATATGTAGTATAATTTAATACTTCAAATATACTTTAGATTCTCTCTTTTTACAAATTTCTGGTTTGCAAAATTGGAATTCTGATTCCAGTATAAATTAGCACAGATTCTACCTTCATGAAAAGCTAAGCACAGCTTTCGCTATGAGATCAAAGAGAATGTTAATCCCCCATTTCATTCTGTGTAACGGAAGAACAAAACCACGCCATTTTCAAACACTTTTAACCTTAAGTTCAGTATCTGTCATGAGGCATTTGTGCCTACCCCTCAAGAAATGTCTCCAAAATGAACCGACTAAAGCTACATTTTGAATTATAGAAATGAAAAAAAGCGAAGCACTACGAAATTCCAATGTTACTTCTGATTCTAACGCACTGACGAGTCGAGCAATGATGAGAGAGTTGTGGAGCATCGATCTTTTTCTCCTCTGCAACATCAGTCAAATTCTCAAACAGCTCATGAAATATCTGAGAATAATCTGGACAACTTGGTCATGGTTCTAGGATTCAATGGCAGATGTAACTGCATCGACACTCCGTAAATGCATGGGGAGGTTAAGAGATTATGCTTGTAGTTTCAAAGACTGAAGTGTCCCCTTGGTTGTCACAGTGTATCTGGTCCTCAGATAACTATGATCCAGGGAAAGATAAGAACACAAATAATCAAGGCGATGACACTTTGCTGAGGCCACGTGACCTCCGTGCTGTTCCTGGGACGCATCCCTTGAGCCTCCATGTTTGCATGGCTGCTCCCTGCGATGACTGAATGCTCTTCCTCTGAGACAGCTGCACACCTTCATACAGGTCTCTGACGAAGTCTCTCATTGGAAGATGCTACCTCTTCTTCCCATCCTATCACCTGTTACCCCTCTGACTTCTGTTCTTTTTGTATTTCTTTGACTAACTACATTACATATTTACTTGTTTATTTTGTCATGTTTCCCCCCAACATAATACACACTGTATGAGAGGAGGGACTTTATTTCTTCAATGCTGCATCCCCAGCAACTAGAATAGGGCTGGCACATGATTGGCACTCAGTGCAGGTTTATTGACTGAATGAATGAATGGGAACAGAATGAATGAACATGACTGGATCATGAAGGAAAAATCACTTTTCTGCTAGTAAAAATTTATGAAATAATTTCATGTATTCAGTTTCAAGTGATTAGTTTCGATTAAGCTCTCGATAAGGTTTTAATAGAGCACAAAGTGCACAGCAATTGAAATATAGGGGGAAATTCTCTATATTGTATCAATCTTAAAAACTTAATGCTCCTTTCAGAGAAATAAAATCTCGCCACATTTTAAAAGCAAGAACATGCTGTGCAGGACTTGAAAACTAGAATTCAGGAATACCGAGTTGAAAGGGAATTTCACACATGAGAACCTGCTGCCTTGAATAGTCTTTCTTCCCCTTACTGTCTCTTCAACTTGACCCATCCGAACCTAGTTGAAACGTCACCTTGTCCATGGGGAGTTCCTAGTTCTAATCATTTCAAAGATCTATTTCCCCTATGAATCTTACTTTTTATCTGTAACTTTGCTAGGTCATTTATATTACCTAATAGTCTAGGTTTATTTGTGGGGGTTTTTTTGTTATTTTTATTATGTTTTTGTTATCTACTTATGTTATTATTTTTGTTACTATTTTTTTGATATTTGTTGTTCATCATTTATGTCTCTAACACGAGCGTCACCACTTCATGATGCGACACAGCCAATAGCACCGACTACAGTCCTTTGCCTGGGTTAAGTACCGAGTAAATTTGAATAAACAACCACCACCACCCTCAAGATCCAACAGGCCTAGAACTAAGAAGAGACAATGACTGTTGACAGAAGACTTTCTGACTACTCAGCTTACAATGAGGACTAAATTCCGCCCTATTGTCTCCATCTGCATCTTCCTCGTAAGATGGAGAGGTGACAGGAGAGTAGCACGTAATTATAGAAAGGACTCGACCTGGGGTTCTGCACTCACCTTCTGTGTCCAATGTAGCTGAACGAAATCATACACCTACCTTGGCTGTCCCAGACACAGCACAGTTTCCTAAGACAAAGCGCCTGGATAGGACCCGTTCATACTTCCCCTAAAGTTTTCGAGAACAGCATATTGTGGACTATAATTTTGCCAGGAGTGGGAAGACAGTAGTAACTCCAAGGCAGCATCTAGCTCACAACAATTGGGCAATAGGGATCCAAACCACTGATGAGTGCAGTGAAAAACGTTTTGTTTAGCTCACTGTATCAGCTCCAACCAAGCAAGTTCCTATATTGAATAAAATCGATGCACGATTTTGTATCTAAAGTATAAATCTTATAATATAAATTCAAAGGTGATAAGATTCTGGGCCACAATGATATAAATGTGGAATTGTATTTAATTGTATAAATAAATAGTCACTGATAATATAAGAACTAAATCCAAGAAATAGTATGTGAGAATTATCTATTTAGAAATTATCTTATTCCAAATACATCTGAGTCCTTTGTCTCCAGTTATAATGTCACGTAGCCAAAATGCGAACAAGAACCACCCAGCGAAATTCGGTAGAGCAAAGACACTGACGAGGGCGGGGACACTCACGTACCGATGCACGCCGCTGTTGCACATGATGATGTGGCAGGCCCCCAGCCGGCTGCACAGCTCCGAGGACACTGACAGCAGCCCAACCCCGGAGGCGCTGCACGCCGTGTTCACACAGGCAGCTGTGCGCTTGGATCTGATAAACGAGGCTACAAGGCGATAAAGCTCATCCAAAGCATTGAGAGGCCGCATGAGCTGCAAGAGCAAAGTGATGAACAAAACGTTCAGCCTATTTCGTAGAAAGAAATCCTTTTACAGGGAATACGATACCTAGTTGTTACAACTTTTAATGAGTAGTCTAAAATATCTTCTTAGGGAATTAGAAACTACAGATAGTTATAATTACATGCACGTTGCTCAAGAACAGTAGAAACATTAAACAAGGGAGCTCTTTAAATGGCAAAGCATCGATACATGCGATCATTTCTTTTTACCTTATCTACATAGGCGGCCTTGGATGTGGAGTTTGGTGGTGAATTTGACTTGTCCAGGTAGAATGCCCTGGAAGAATCCAAAGAATAAATTATCATTTCTTCTTAGAAAAATTAAAATGCATGAAGACATACAAGTTTCATTGACTTCCTTTTTAAGACAAATGAATAAGCAAAAGTGTTGAATATGAGGATGGGTGAGATTTTAAAAAAAAATAAAAAAAGTCAGTTTTCCATTCAGAAAAAATGATTAAAGCTACATTACATATCGGGTGGCCTTAGATTATTTAATTTGTCTATGTCTCAGTTTCCTCTTTTGTAATTTGGGGATAATATTAGCTTCTACTTCACAAGGTTTCCAAAAAGATGGCATGAGTTAAGGCAAACAAAATGCATTAGAGTGGATAAATGCTCATTAATATTTGCAATAATTAATATTATTACAAAAGTTGAAGAAATATATTTTCTTGTATTAAAGAATATTATACAGTTTTTACTTATTGTGCAAGGGTAAGATTATAAAAAAAAAAACACTCAAAAAATAATTTTAAACAGACTAAGGAGCCGGATTTTTTCAGCCACTAATCTATGCTTAGATTGGAAGCTAAACCCTCTGAGGATACGCTGGCTCTTTTTTGCCACCAGACTGTAATTGGTAACAACTATTTTAATACACTAAGTGGAATCTTAATGGTCTGCAATATTTAAATGCAATTCCCAAGGGTTATTGCTGAGTTTCTTAGCTACTGGCTCAATACTAAACAGAAAGTACTGGGGAATGACCCATGAAGGCAGGATACATTTTAGTTATATTTAACCTAGTATCTATTTTGGATGCAGTGAAATTATTTTCAAGACGCTAACATTTAATGTTGATGTACCAAAATAAGTTCCATAATGTTAAGATGATTGTCAGACTAAA
>NW_011888880.1:4099376-4111164 GCF_000151845.1 Pteropus vampyrus | reverse complement strand
CTCCTCAGGGTAAACACCGACCTGAGCTGGCATTCAAGACCTCCATGCTTTCCAAGGCTTGTAAGCAGTGTGTAGAAAATGATAGAGTCTTAATAAATATTTGTAAACAAATACTTGGATAAATGACTCTTTTTATTTCAAGATTTTCTAGATTTTTAATGGGTTACACTCCTTTGTTTATATTTTGAGCATCTAAAATATCCTTTGCCAGGCCGTTCCAACATTTTAATTTCTTCTGGGTCAAATTTACTTTCAATGGTCAATTTCGTTGGCTCTTCCTCAGCGTTAGGCTTCCTTGTGTGCTTTGGAATTTTGTTTTGCAAGTTTATTGGAAGTGGGAGAATTTTTAATTTAGTTTTATTTAGTTTATTTAGTTTTTTGATACAGCTCCATCTCCCATCTCTCATCTTTCTCTTACAAATGATTCTGTGCTTGTTCCGCACTCGGAACCACCCGT
The DNA here is from genome assembly GCF_000151845.1 of Pteropus vampyrus. Classification (NCBI taxonomy): domain Eukaryota; kingdom Metazoa; phylum Chordata; class Mammalia; order Chiroptera; family Pteropodidae; genus Pteropus; species Pteropus vampyrus. The sequence continues at coordinate 4,110,707 of NW_011888880.1, read as the reverse complement.
GTATAATCAGTTTCACATTGATGATTTGAGGATTATATTGTGCTGACATCTGGATGATCACCAGTCACATGGCTGAGCCCATGAATGATTTGGTTCAGTTCCTAGTGTACTGTCTGTGTTAGCTTCCTCTTGCCATCGTAAGCCCCTCCTAATACCTTAAATCCACAAAAGCTATAGTCTCAAGCAGCAGTGGGCAGCAGAGTTGTCACCCTTTGCTCAGAGGTGGAGGAGTCCTTCTCTGTGCCCTGTTTGCAAACTGTGAGGCTGGCTCTGGTTTTCTGCCTAGTGTGGAACGACTTTAATTTCTCATTGCCCTGAAGAGGTTGTACTGCGCGCCCTGCTGTCCACCCCCAGGGCCCAGCAGGCCAGGGGCCTCAGCACAGCTTACAACTCATCGCTCGCACTTCCTTCCGATTCATGGGTCACTGACATGACAAATTATGACCTCAGCTATGACTTTTACATTTTCTGTCTTCATATTTTATCTAGCACTGCTATATGCTTGAGTCGGAGGTGGTGTTTCAAAGCCAGGAGCCACACAGATACCTTGATCAGATGTCCTCATGCTTCAAATATGCTCAGTAGAAAAAGTAATGCGGAAAAAAAGTAGAAAAAGTTAAACGGAGTACACAGGTCTACGGACAGAAAAGTTATTTAGACTCCCGGGGTCTCAAATACCTCATTTTTATAACGGATATTAGAATTATCTAATATACCGACAGCATAATGTTGAAGATTAATCACTGCATATGATGTGCTCACTACTGGGATAAGCAAATAAGATTCACTTAATAGACAGTAATAACTATTATTCAAGTACACACAGTAGGAGGCATCTCTTGGAGCATTTTTAGCCATCATGACAAATAAAAATAAGGTCAATGCTTTTTGCTTTCCTCTAAGGCCATCTAAAATATTTTATGATCCATGTGAAAAACGAAGATTAAAGTAGATATTTAGAATCTAAACAATTCCACGAATCAGTGCACAAACAGAGGTTCGGGTCTAAAAAGAAAGTAACTATTTTTAGATTAAAGAAAAGAAGAATGTCATTCATATGGCTTAACCAGGTGCATTGGCTTAGAAACCATAGCTCTTCCATACCTTGCAGCGTTTGGGAAGAAATAATATTCTGTAAGAGTCCAGGGATGGTTAGTACCTCCTAAGGAAAACCTCACTACTGCAACCTGCCACTGCAGCTGGCCACACTGAGCACTCGCCTCCTTTCTCAAAGAGATGTTCTTAAAAAAAAAATAATAAAGAAAAGTCGTCACCGTTTCAGCCAGTTCAGAGTGCGATCACGCTGATCTAATTCTGCTATGTTCACTTAAATGGACTTGGCAGAAATCTTCAACTTGTAGATGGGGCAAAATCTTTTTTTTTTTTAACGTATTCGATGAAGACAGCCAGCAGAAATATAACTTTTATAGCTTTAAAATAAATAAATGCCCACATCACATGAAACCTTATTCTGGAACGAGCTCATCTTTTCTAAAGCTGCTATAGAGTAGACGTAAAGTAGAAGAAGCATCTAAAGGTATAACTAACTGCACCCTTGAAAACACCGTTACAAGATGAAGGCCAACTACAAATTCAGAGTTGTGGAAGCGGTTAATATTCGTTAATCTACGATTATCGAAAGCAACGAATTATTATAAAATATATCTCCGTGCTGATGACGTCCAGAGAAAATAACCATGAAATATAGCCACCTTGTTAGTCTTATCACATTGACATAGCTGACAAGTATTTTAAACAATTATCTGTTAACATAAAAATCTGGACTTGAGGTTGCAACCAATTTTAGGTACTCCCTATCAATAAAAATAAAAAAAAAAAGTTATTCCACCAAGTATTTTACTATCCTTAAGGTCTACAGGTATTTATAGAACTTCAGCACTTTTTAGAGCGTGGCAAAGTGTGGACAGGAAATAAATTTCTACTGTACTTCCCCTTAATTGCAAGTCTTATAATGCGCCTTCGTCAAAATTTATGAGAAAGTTAATGGTAAGACTGGATTCAGGCCAAAGCTGACCATGGTTTATTATGCTTCTGAGGCTGGTAAGAATGCAGTCCTGGTACTTTGTCTCACTGTAGCAAATCTTATTAAAACCATTTTGAAATGCTGCTGCTACTTTATATAAGCTGAACAATAAGTTTCCTCGCATGCTGTCATATATCAGGCTTCACTGTCACAATTTTTCAAATTAACTCTGCCATATAAAACGAATACATATAATAATATTTTATCATTTAGTATAGAATAAAATACTGGTGAAAAAGGTGGTAATGTCATAAGTTAAAATTGGTAGTGATAGAAATATATCAAAATTGAATAACTACAATGAAACTAAGCCTAGGATTTATCTCATATCACCTAGTAGCAAAGATAGATATCTAAGCGGAAGTGACAGGTAAGTTAAAAGATGCAAAAAGTTACTGGGATGTACCCAGATGAGGAAGGTGCAAAAAGTTACTGGGGTGTACCCAGATGAGGAAGAAGGAAGGTCACGTAAGAATACGACATAAGAGCCAGACTTTGACAGGTGGGATTCTGGACAGGGCAAAACGGGCTTTGGGAAGAGCATATCAGTTCTGAAGGCAACATCATGAACAACAGAACAGACGCAGACATGGTTGGAATCATTGTGGCTGAAGGGCAGGTTCGTGTAAGGTCGGGAGAGAGAATGCCGGGCAAGCAGGCTGGATCTGCGTTGTGACAAAATTAAATGTCAAACTGAAGAATCATGATTAATTTGTTAAGCAGTAGAGAAGCACTACATGGCAAACACTCAGATCCCAGTAAAAAAAAAAAAAGTAAGAATACATGGAAAGAAATATATGATACAGAAGATATGAAATTTTAGGGACTTTATAGCTTCGAGGGACCCTAGAAATGCAAAGAATCATTCAACATTCATAATAAGACTGAGGGAATTGATGTTTGCCATGAGAGAAAGAAAATGAATTTGGGGAACATAGAGATTAGATATGCAGAGTTATGCAAGTCAATATACTAATTTAAGAATCAGGAAAATGCTTTCTCAAATGGGTAAAGAATTAGGATCATAGTTCTCCAGTGATGGGCTGGTGCTCCAGGGATGGTCAGGTTTTTACATAGAAAGAGATAATGCAACCGCTTGATGTAAAATGTTCAAACCTATTAATTTTGTCATAGGAGACACACAGAGGTTAATCAGTGACACTCTTCTCATTTATACTTTCCCTCCTTTTCTGGGCATATTGGAAGATATCTAATTTTCTAAGAGAGATGATTAAGGCGTAAGAGCCACTGGTGTTTTATAAATAAGAAGGAACAAGTACAGTATTCAGCTCAGACCTCTGCTATGTTCTTGTTTCTTCTTCAGATCATTGCTTATGAGATCATTTCTATACTTATAACAATTTATGGAAATTTGTCACTTGGCCATACTCACCTATTCTCCTTTTAATATCATGTCCTATCCCCAAATATTCTACTCTGTATTGGGTAGGTTTTGGATGTTAGCATTTATTCATTTCAAATAAGAACTACAATAGCGTTTGGTTAATTATGGCTATTAGTCACAGAAATGATCAAATGGTATACCCGCTGACCATAGATGAGACTGAGTGTCTCATGAGTATTATTGTTGAACTGAATTTGGCTACCATAGCACTTAAACTAGGGAAAAATTCTAGAGAAAATCTCATTAAAAGACACTGATCTCTTGTGTAAATGAGTATCGCCATACAGGTTCAACATGTGCCCACAAATGAGTAAAGAATACACAATGAGTAAGTAGGTGGGAAAATGTTGATTTGCACCCCCATCCCATGCACTTTTCACACCCATACTTACTAGCTTTGACTTCTCTGGAATAGGTTTTACTTAAAGCTGCGAGAAGAGAGATGCCGACTAACGAGATAAACTTTAATTTTCTTGGACAAATCTGTCTTGTCAAAAATGGAGCATCTCAGGTTATACTCATCAGAGAACTGCTTATTATCAATTAACAGCTGCATTTCTACTTGAGCGTTGGGAGCGGAAATGCCGGAAGGTTAACAAGACCATCGAGTGACCACAGAGAGCAAGACTTTTCCACCCGAAAAAAAAAAAAAGCACTTGTCTGAGACGTGTCTTATGCCCTGAAAACAGACTTATGGTGTCAGACGCCAACAGGGACGGACCCCACCGCTTCCTCCTGCCGTCACTAAAGCTTATTTCACTCTCTTCCTCTTGACGGCCTTCGATCGGCGACGTGACGGGATTAAAATCCTGTTCTCTGCTTTCCCGACACTCCTTTTCCTCACTTTCATTTTGTCCCTCTTTTCATGAGTCTGCTAGGGTGATCTTTCTACCCTGTAGCTGTGGCAAGTATGTATCGCCACGGGCACCGTCTGCCGTTAAAATGCTGCATTCCTTCTGACAGCAACCCTGTGCCCTCTCACTCTGAAACATGGTCTCTGGGGAGATGGCAGTTGGGAAATTAGTCAGCAGAGATCAACAATAGTTGAATGAATGAATGAATGAATGAAAGAATGAACGAACGAACGAATGAATGAACGAAAAGGAAGGAAGGAAGAGAGAGAAAGAAGGTAAAGAAAGAAAAGAAAAGGAGATAGAGGACAAAGGCGAAGGGCTGGAAGGAGGAAGGGAGGGTAGGGTGGCGAGAGAGAGAGAGAGAGAGAGAGAGAGAGAGAGAGAGACAGAGAAAGAGAGACAGAGAAAGAGAGAGAGGGGGAGAGAGAGAGAGGAGAACCTTGAAAATAAGAAAGCCTTTCCAAGACGAAAGTTTAACTACATTAAAAACAAAATATCTCGCATACCCAGAAAAAAAAAAAAAACACTTAAGTCTTAAGGAATATTTCTATTTTTAAACTAATTCCACTTAATTTAATAATACTTGTGTCTCCAGAAAGTGTGGCGCTTGCCTGTTAAGGGATAATTTTCATACGAGTCCTGCAATGCCTCAATTTACAGTAAGTTGACAGGCTGGCTCCTGCTCTTCGGCATCTTTCTCTATATTTTCATTTAACTCCAGTAAGCCTTTAAAATTACCTTTCTGAAGGATAGTGATTTCACTAAGTCCCTTAAAGTCACTTAAATTTCCCCAGCACCCAGTTTGGGTATTCAAGGCGTCTCTCAACGGTTTTTCAACAGATTTCTTAGGCCATCACTCTCCTCTTCACATGCCAAGTTCATGGTCCATTTGCTCAACACGCCTTCCACGTGGACACCTCCCCTACCCTCTCTCATGTTACTCCCTCTGCCTCGAATTTCCTCTTACCTCCTTCTGCTTGGCAAAAGTCTGCTGATGCTTCAAAATCTGGCTCAAGTATAACATCTTCTTGAGAACGACTCCGCTGAAACAAATTGATCTCACTATACGATACCGAGTCGCACTCATTCTGCTCTCTTTGCTAAATGGCATACTCTTGGCGGGCGCAATCCCATCACCAAAGACTGTGCCTGACACACAGCCTTGGTGTAGTACTGAATGGAATCGAATTTTATTTCAAGAGAGTTATAAAGGAGTTGGAGCTACCATACTGTCAAGAAACTAAATATATATGTGACCTAACAAAGGAAAAGTTATATTAAATGTCTTAATTTCAAAAACAGATGAAATAATTATTATGTACGTTTTAGAAAAAATTCTTCATTTGCAGGGAGCATTTTTCTTAAGCTTATAAATATTAGCTTATCTCAATTAGCACTGAAGCACAAGACTTTTTTAAGGAGAGTATTTAATAATCTTCAGGACTTAAAATTAAAGAGTAACAATCCCTCCTCAGTGAGAACTTTGATCGAGAAAAAATATTCACAGGGTTCCCTGCAAGTCGCACATATATAAATGACTCTAGCAAGAAATGATGCAGCAAAAAATTTTTTTGTTTTAAATAAGAAAAGATTAAAATAAACATGATTAAGCAGTGTTACATGGTTTTAAGTACCTAACTCCTGGCCTTACACTTTTAAATTGGAACCTATAAAAAGCTGTGCTCTCCTCTACTGGCAAAATTCAAGGTACCTACACACAGCAAGTCATCTAATGTTAGCTATTATTATTATTCATTCTTTAATTTTTTAAAACTTTGAAATAAAAATTGTATGTTTTTAAGGCGTACGATATGATTCGATATACATATATATAGTGAAATGATTACTACAGCCAAACTAATTAGCACATCCTCTCCTCACAGTTACCATTTTTCGGGTGTGATGACTGCACTTGAAATCTACTTTCCTAGCACACTTCCAGTGCGCAACACAGCAGTAGTAAGTAGAGGCAGTAGTAAGTAGAGGTATAGTAGACCTCTAGACTTAGTCATCCGACATAACTGCAAATTTGTGCCCTCTGACCAACATCATCCTACTTCCCCCAACCCTGGTAACCACCCCACTCTGCTTCTATGAGTGGGACCCCTTCCCCTTCCCCTTCCCTCCCCCCTCCCCCTCCTCCTTCTCTCCCTTTGTTTCCTGCTTCACGTCACTGTTCTCGCTCTGAACATTCTCCTGGGTTATCTTATTTTCTTCTCAGGAACCCAGATCAGCACATGTCTGAACTCCAGATCTGTGTACTTTTTATTAGTTTGTTCAATAAACAAATAATAAATCAGACACAGTGCCAGGCATTGGGGAGAAAAGGATGAATTAAGACAACATTTACCTGCAAAGAACCTATGTTTAAAAGAGGACAATAAATGAGTAATTATAGTCCAGTGTGATGGCTGACAGAAAAAGGTCAAGCAGAGTGCCGAAGCACATTAGTTAGCCCATTGGGGCAAGTAGGTATTAGGTGAAGGGCATAAAGTTCTTTAAGGCATAAGGAGATTCTTAAGAGTGAGAAGAGAACTAGTCTATTGAGATCGTGAACTTAAGTCTGGGCAAAGCTACTCATTTCTCTGGAGAGAAGGGAAGGCCTGAGGAATGGCAGTTGAGAAATTAGCCAGTAGAGATAAACAGTAGTTGAATGAATGAATGACATGAATGACTAGAAGGAAGGAAGAAAAAGAAGATAAAGAAAGAAAGGAAAAAGAGGAGAAAGAAGACAAAGGTGAAGGGCTAGAAGGAGGGAGGGAAGGCGGGGGAGAGAGAGAGAGAGAGAGAGAGAGAGAGAGAGAGATAAAGCCAGATAAAGCCTTATAACTTTTTTGTCATGGATTCCGCTATGTTGCATTAAATGGAAGTGAAGATGTAAACGATGTGAGATTTCAAAAACTTTTCCCTTGTCCTTACTGTTGGTAAATAACTGCAAATCTGTCCAACCTCCCTGAAATCCTTGTGGTATGCAACAACAGTTGAGGGTCATAAAAAACACCAAGCCTATGCTATGGTTTTCTGGACAGAAAGACAGACTCTTCATACTTTCACTGAATTACTCCAACATGTATTGTTTTTGCGTCTATTGAGGTATAGGGCACGGTTCCCTGATTTAGGAATATGGGCAACGAACAAGAGACAGAGCCCGCCCCCCCATCGTCAGTGTACGCCTCAGGTGTGAACACATCCTCCCCTCCCAGGTAAGTGTCTGAAGAACCTGACTCCAGCAGCCTCTGTTTGGGGAAACAGAAACTCCTAACACCGACTCTTCCTATGTCTGCTTTTCTACTCCAGTGAGGCCCTGTTCTCAGTGTGATTTCCAACAGCCTTCTCCACCCAGACACAAGACAAGCTTGTTCTCCCTCCTTTGAGATTTGCTCTCAGCTCACTTTACAATTTCCATCTCATTTTAAAGAACATACACACATAAATGAAGGGCCAAAGTGATATCTTTCACCAGCAACTGTATTTTAAATCCCAACCTGTGTCTTCTACCTCAGTGCGACTCAAAAGGTAATTTGCAGACTTAAATTAAAAAAGGTTGTTAGTGAGAACTGCAAATGTATAATAATTTATATTGCCTCAACATGTAAATATTCGAAAGCACTTGTCTTGTTGAATAGGGCACAGAGTAGCATCATAAGTCCTACATGCCATGAGTGGCAGAACAGTCATGCACGGCAGGGCCACATTGCACTAAGTGATGCTGATCGAAGGTTAGTTTGTCAACTAACCAAAAGTGTATAAAAATTGAAAACATCACCATTCATTTTCATTTAAAACTTGTCATCTCTACAGTTATTTTGTTAACCAGAATTTTGAAAATTGGTGGTTTAACATAATAATTAAATTAGAGAAATCGATTTGGTAATATTTATCCATAATCTATAGATTGGATTTTTGCTAAGAGTTTGCTTCTAAAACTTTTCTTCCTCCTCACACCCCCAGCAACATATGTCTGTGAGGCTGGGTTTCTTCTACTAGTAGGATTATTAAAACAGCATAGAAAGAGTTTGGAGGTATAGTTTTCCCTGTAAGCTATGCTACCATTCCAACCTAGATTAGTCACCAAGCAAGAAACTAGCTCATTTCTCATAGTGAAAACTTTAAATATTGGTATGTGCAGTGTTTTGTTCAAAGTATATGTAAAGAGATTGAATATGGGGAATCGCAACTTCACTCATCACTTTTAATTCGGTCGCATAATAACAAAAATAACTTTAATGGCGATTCTTTATCAATTGCCGAAAGAGTCTGGTAGCATTCAAGTGCAGCAGAGCAGAGCTGAATGTGACAATTTCCATTTAGCTTTTAATTACACAAGGTATAAAAAGCTCCTGCGTCTAGTGCTCTCAATGGAGGTGCTTAGAAGCATCCTGCAACCTGTCATTAGTAGAGTTGGGCAACCACCTCTTCTGTCTTCAGGCCGAATCCAGGACTGGAAGCATAGGTGAGGCCGCACAGTCTTCTAGAGAGTTTTCCACAATCGCCTCTACTCTTTTATAGTTTTCTGGTGTGAAATCAAACGCTGTATCTGGGTTATTCTGCGCACAAATAAGGCTCTCCCAGCTCTACCATGCAGAGCTGTTCCATGCAAGTGCCCTCTATGTCTTCTTGGCTGGGCAGCAAGGTCAGCTGTCCCAACACTGAGCTCCTTGGGGAAGCCTTGGGTACAACTTTATTTTCAGAGAAGGCTGCTCAGCAGGAAACCCATGAACCCCACCTTCAGATGCAAAGTCTTTGTGATTAGCTACTACTCTTAACGTTAGGCAAATACCGAGGATTGCACAAATCTCTCAGCTAATACTCACAACAGCCTCTAAAGCATCAGTAGCTCCAAAGAACAAATGAGGAAACCAAGGCTCAGAAATATTAAAAACTTGCCTCAAGTCAAACAGCTAGTCAGTGGAACAGCAACCCAAACTTGGCCAACTCCTTGCCCTTTGGTATATTAACCTTCTGTTTCTTCTCATTCACATTTACCTCAAACCAACTGAAAAAAAATTTCCCATGACTTAAATGTCACTTGGCTAATTAAGAATATTTCTTTTTTTCTTCTCTCTTGGCTCATAAGAAATGCAATGTCCTATTAGATCGACTAAAAATACTTCTCCTTAAGACTAGAAAGGGATTTCTTCATCCATTATCCTCCATTGTGTTTTCTGAATATGTCTAATTTTACGTGAGTTTGCTGATATCTTTAGTAGATGAAGTTCAAGGTTTATATAAACTGAAACACATCTAAGATGCTTTTAACTTATTCATGTGTCACAGTCGTATATAATATGCTATGAAAGTCGGCTTTTAATGCTGCATGATTAAAATATCTTAATGTTCAAATAAACTTAAAGGAAAATATCCTAGGTTCAGTATTATCTTAGTAAAATATTTTATATTTAATTATAATGTATCATTATTGTCATTATATAATTCTACTTATGTATTATCATATATAGTATTATATAGCATATATTCTACTATATTTTAAAATTTGATGCAAAGAGCATGGCTGATAATGCATTTTGATGGCATTTAAAAAATATATGCAGAGGAATTCCCCTTCAGTGACAGTGTGGAATATTCTCTGAGGCACGGTCGCTATGAGGGCAAATATACATCGGTGAGTTTGAGTCACAGTCAGACTCTAAAGAGACTTCCTTGTGCTTCCAATTAACAATAAGTTCACAACCATTTCAGTCCCCTTTGCCTTTTTATTCTACTTTGGTCGTTTTCATGTCTTCTTTTCTAGTTCGACAGCTATGGGGCCAGTTCTTTTCAGAGAAAACAATACAAGTGTCCTTTAAAACACTTGGGAATTCTTGTTTTTTTTCAAAAAAGATTTCAATATTTGTGTTGGACTTAACTCTTTTATTGAGTGATTAAAATTGCATTAAATCATTTCCCCAAGCCACACGCATTAATACAGGGATCATTCACTAGTTTGGAGAAGCAACGGGACATCGTCATAAAAGTATATGCTTTGGAGCCGAAATATCTAATTCGAGTCTTGGCTCCAGCATTGCCAGTTGCCTGCCTTTGAGCAATTCACTGAACCTCTCCCTCCGTATGTGAGGTATGATCGTCTGGGAAATCTCATGCATTATTTTGGTTTTAAGCATTACCTCTGTGTTAGTGACTCCATCCTACTGGAGAGAGTCTTTTGGATGTCAATCCCACATCTCAAATCCAATCCAATTCAGTATCTTGCCATTCCAGTTCCCAAGGAGCTTCTTCTCTTATTCTGTCACTATATCAGATATTGATCCAAGAGCCCAATCCAATTGTCTGTCTCCCTCTCAACACGCTATGTATTCAATCAAGAAGATATTTTTTTCCACCTCCCAAAATTTCCAAAATCTGGCCCTTCCTCTCCATCTCCATTGCGATCTGTAAGGGTTCCATTACCACTTGCCTGCATAGCTTCCTAACTAGTCTCTCTGACTCTAGCCTTGTTCTCACTCCTAATCTGTCCTCCGTGGTACCAACAGGATATTCAGCTTAAAATGCATGACCCCTCCCCTCGCACCATTCGAAACTCACAGGCAGATCAGCTCACCTGCAGGCTTAAGCCTAAGTTCCTCAGTTGGTGTCTGCTCCTATCCCCACACCCGCTCCTGCCCACCCCTCCTGCCTCCTTTCTGCCCCTCCTCGCTCATCAGGGTTCTGCAATGCCTTTGTTCACATAGCTCCCTCCCACTGAGAGAGCCTCACTCTCTCCTTCACCTGGCCCACTAGCGGCCAGGTCAGCACTGCTCCATTCCTCTTCTGCAGTCCCTCTGCATCCTGTCACCTTTACCACAGGGGCTAGCAGTGTTTCAAAATAACCTGTTTACTGCATTTACTCTTCCTCTCCTTTCAGATTCTCGAGCAAGTATTCTGTGAGTCACGGCTGTATCCCCACTGCTGTATGCATTCCTATACTTGCATATAAGCACAGCATATATATTGTTGACCCATAAAGAATATTTCCCAAACAGAATGGGAGTGGCTAGAAAGATCCACTCAATGCTGACATTCGAGTCTAT
>NW_011888880.1:4092656-4096181 GCF_000151845.1 Pteropus vampyrus | reverse complement strand
TCCCCACACCCGCTCCTGCCCACCCCTCCTGCCTCCTTTCTGCCCCTCCTCGCTCATCAGGGTTCTGCAATGCCTTTGTTCACATAGCTCCCTCCCACTGAGAGAGCCTCACTCTCTCCTTCACCTGGCCCACTAGCGGCCAGGTCAGCACTGCTCCATTCCTCTTCTGCAGTCCCTCTGCATCCTGTCACCTTTACCACAGGGGCTAGCAGTGTTTCAAAATAACCTGTTTACTGCATTTACTCTTCCTCTCCTTTCAGATTCTCGAGCAAGTATTCTGTGAGTCACGGCTGTATCCCCACTGCTGTATGCATTCCTATACTTGCATATAAGCACAGCATATATATTGTTGACCCATAAAGAATATTTCCCAAACAGAATGGGAGTGGCTAGAAAGATCCACTCAATGCTGACATTCGAGTCTATGCTATTCTACATGAATGGCATTTTGTTGAGCTCATTCATGTCACTCAGGAGCCCATCATCACTTACTTATATTCTGTGTCCTGGTTTGACTGCCCCAAAATTTGGGTATTTATATACATTCAAACATTCATTAACCATCCATTAATAGATACCTTATCAGCCATGGGCAAACGAAAAAGAAAAAGACAAGGTGACAAGGAAAGACAGAGATACATAAAAAGAATATAAAGCGTGAAGTGATAAATGCTATAATAAAGGCATATAAAGGAATATAAAAAAAAGACTAACTTAGGGGAGCTGGGGAGATCTCCTGAGGGAATGAATTTTGAGGTGTGCCAGGAAAGATGGGTAGGAATTGACCAAAGCAACTGAAATTAGCATCATTCTGGCTGAAATTACCAAAGGCCAAGCAAAAATGTATTCGATTTTCTTCCTGAATACTGACAGACTTTCACACACTTGACTCTACATAAACTAAAACTTGCCCTCTGTTGAACTTGTGTGGTCCTTGTAACTAGACAGCTAATTTTTGAAACTTAACTCTCTATTCTTCACACAAATGATGATTTTTAGTAAATTCATATTAATTTCTTCTAAGTTACAGCTATTTTTTTTTTTTTTTTTAATTAAAAGCTCTGGGCCCAAGCTAAATTTCCTGACGGGGGTAGAGGCAAAGCTCTGAAAGGACAATTTATAATCATTTATTCACCTACCATGGTACGTCCTCCAAACAAAAGAAGTCCGAAACGTCAGCAGAAAGCAACAGAAAAAAAGCAATGGGGAAAAAAAAATTCATTGAACAAACTTGACTAGCATACTTCCAATACATTTTTTAAAGGCTGTCCTTGTGATGGGCTAGAAAAGACAGTAGAGTTAAAAATAAAAATCGGCAGTGCTTCCCTAAGCACCTACAATTTTTCCTCACTACGTATATTTCCCTGACTGGATCTCCAGGTTGTGCTTCTTTCCTCTTTACCACTTCCGGTTCTCATTTACTCCAAAGGAAATCCTGAGCACAGAGTATTTTATCCTCTCCGCGGCTTGGGTGAAAACAATTGCTTTTCTTAGCTTAGAGACAGAGGTAATTCTTTTCAAAGGTTGAAGATGATTTTACCTTCTTCTGCCCATCACCCAGGATTATCTATTCATTCTTGACAAATATTATCACAATGAAGGACTCACCACAAAATGTGAAAACACGGAGTTAAATTATTCAAGCTGCACCTGCTGCTCTAATGTAAAGAGTATATTAAAATTCCTTTAATGTAAAAGTAAAATAAATATTAGATATAATTACAACTTCTCAAGTGCAAATGAACTAGTCTGAATGTAGATATGTACAGTCCAGGTAAATTAAATAAGATTACACACATAAATGTGCATGCAGCTATATCGGATCTCAGAAAGCAATGATAGCAACATTTAATAAAATTACAGTATTCTTCACATAAGAGCTATGTTGCTCTCAAATGTGTCACTATAATTTCGAGCTGATTTGTTCTTGTCTCGTGTGAAATTTATGAGTCTTGGCTGTGTTGATGAATTTTCTGGAGAGAGGTCTCCAACAGAGTCGGCATCTGTGCCCTTCAAATGGCCTAGAATTTTCTGGATATAACAAGTAGACTGGATAGTAGAATAAATTCAACAAAGCGATAATCACACAAAAAAGAAGACCATTACACTGCAGTTAATCTCATTTCCTATTCAATTCCGCTATTTTTAGCACAGTAGAGAACGAGGACCTGGTTGCCCTCCTATGTATATTGATCAAGGCAGATGAATACTTCACGAGTCAAAATAAAACAAATGCAATCCAAGAGGTTGTTCGGTTTTAAACAAGAAAGTGATTAATTTCAGCTGAGGCTGTAACTGAAAGCTTCCTGCAGAAAGATAAATCTGAGATGGGTCTTCAGTAATTACACTCTTCCGGCAAATGGAAGGGGAGCCGAAGCCTGCCACGGACGGCAGCCGGGTTAAAGGATGCTGAGGGAGAACTGTCAGTAACAGAAGCTGACTGTTCCCACACCTGTTTCCTGCCTCTCTTCCTCCTGAATTCCAGCCTCCGCAACATTTTATAATTTCTCCTCCCGCCATGGCGCTTTCACCCGTGCCGTTCTCTCTGCTAGAAATTGACCCCCACCCCACGCCATCGTCTCCCATTCCCCGCCCCGCCGAAACGCGATAACTCCAGTTCCTCTTCCACGTCTCTGCATAAAGGTCACTTCTTCAAAGAGTTCATTCTTGAAATTTTCAACCATCTTCCCATTCCGCCCCCAATTAAGATTGATGCTCTCCTTATACACGTGCATAGCACCTTACAGTTTCCTACATCATTTTTTTTTCACATATTGCTAAAACTTACTAGTAAACACTTTGTTTAATGCTTTTCATAACCCATAGGCAACATTTTCTTGGAAGGGAGCCATCTCGTCTGCTATGACGTCTCCAGTGTGAAACGCAGTCCCTGGTACTTGGTGGGCATGCAGGATCGGTGGAATAAATATAAATATCCAGCAGTTCCATTAATTAAACATTGGGTGAGAATTTGGTACTTAAATATAACTTATATATTGTAAAATTTTGGAGCCTTTATACATTTTATATATAAAAAAAGAAGTCTAGAAGACTTTTAAGCATTATAAACAAATTCGAATTCTTTGTAGACTTTTTTCTATTGAAGAATTGCTTCTCATATAAAACAAAATTTACAACTCTGAAAACTCTGTGTTCCTAATCTGAAAACAGAAATTGAATACAAACAGTTAGTTTACAGCTTTTCTCAGAGAAACAGAAACATGGATGTATCTTAAAGTATAAAAAAACGGAATTTGGCTGAAAGATAGAATAGAAAATAAATGTAAAATTGCTATAGAGGAGATAAAACATGCATCTAGAATGTTTCCAGCTAATTTAAAAAGAAATGAAATCATTTCCTAACTCTAAAGCTGTAGCTTTATAAAGAAAAACAATAGAAAGAGAAAGGAATTATATTCTAATTAATGTTTTTTTCTCTGTGTCTCTCTGCCTTGCTCTCTCTCAGATGTTAAGTCCATATTCCTGTTGATTTAGGGTAGTTTCCACAAGTCTTCATCAATAGAA
>NW_011888880.1:4086218-4091719 GCF_000151845.1 Pteropus vampyrus | reverse complement strand
TCTGAGTTAAACACTTTATATGCTGTTATTTCTTAATCAAGAATTATATCTGACTTGGCACAGGAGGGTATCTTTAGACATAGCTGTTAAATATTTCTTCTGGCTTAACCTTGTTTACTGAGGGTAAGAATTAAACCAGGGCGTCCAGTGTCGCGGCTCTGATGCAAGTGGCAAGGATGCCCCAGGGGCACTGCGGGGTCCATATTCCCACGGAGACTGGGCGAGGGGTGGGCAGACCAGCCAGCTCGCTTCATTCATGACCGCCCCATGAAAACTCTAACCATTTAAAAAATTATTTGCAATAGAAACATGAGATACAAATTGGGCAGCAGAAATTAAGTAAAACTTCCCAGTGGCTTCTGCATCCTACTTATAATAAAATCTAACCCCCTATAGTGGCCTACAGTCCTACATACTTCTCAAAACATATCACCCTTCTCAACGCACGCGAATTCCCCTGGCCTTCCTTGTCTTCCTCAAGCTTATTCTCAAGATCTGTACACATCAATTCACTGTTTTGGGAGAGATCTTCCCCCAGATTTTGGCAAGGCCGTCTCCTTGTGATTCAGGCTGATGTTCGAGTACCACCTAACAGTTAAGTCATCCCTAACTACCCACTCTAAACGATGAACCTCCTAGTATAGCAACTCGTTTTAAATTTTCTTCATTGTATTTTTCACTATCTGCAATACTTTGTTTATAGATTTCTTTATTTGTCGTCTTTCCCAGACTCATGAGAATGGAAACTTCATGAACACCGAATAAATGACTGATTGATAGTGCAGAACCAGAGCAGCTGGGGACATCTGATAAACCTGACTCCAAAACTTAGTAAGAGAATTTGTTTTCACTGTATAATGTTCACTCCATTTACTGAGATGGCCTATCATAGTACAAAAAGTACAGACTTTAAAGAAAAAAAAGTCTTTGATTTAAATCTGGGTTTCACTACTTATCATCTGGGTATACTTTTCTACCTTTCCCTTAAAATTGAAATGATCATATGGAACTCACTGGCTTATTAAATAATCCACATAACTCATTTAGCATTATTACCGACTCTTAACATGTTTTTAAAAATTGGCAAGTATGAGGCTATCATTATCTTTTTTTTTTTAAGAAGCAAATTATTTTTACCTACTCTTTGCTGCTCTGGAGAAATCTCTACAACTCGAGTGGAATCCACTGTTTCTGCTTGTCCAGCATCTTTGCCCTGAACTTTCTGTGACAGTCCTTTGGTCTTCTGTGGTGTTGAGCTCACCCAAGAATGGGCACGTGACTTGGGTCTGGCTAATGAGTATGTCCCTGGGTCCTGTGATGGAGCTCTCAGTGGGGAATGTGGGGAGGCCATCTCTTCTTCTCTGAGTGCAAGCAGTGGTCTACAGTGACCATCACTACCCAAATATGAAACAACCCTGTCTGAAATGAAGCACACACAGAGGAAAGGAAATACTGATAGATGATGATAGATGATAGAGAGAGAGAGAGATAGATGATAGATGATAGATAGATAGATAGATAGATAGATAGATAGATAGATAGATAGATAGATAAAATAGAGTATCCTGAAGACCCATACCCCTGGATCCAGCTGTGCCTGAAGCAGCCTCGCCCCTTGGATATACCTGTTATATAAGCCAACACATTATTTTCATATACCAGTTTGAGTTTGATTTCTGAAACTTGTAATCTAAACTATGCTTTCTAATAGCTTATTCACTTATGTTTGTTTGTCGTAAGGCTAAGGTAAAAAAAAAAAAAGGCCTTTTCTGAGGTCTTTTTAGTAAATAAACAAATTTAACATGCAAGATGAAATGGTTTTCAATAAAAGTGTTAAAAAGGCTCATGGGCTATGAGGAACTAGTGACATCTGAGGGCTACTTGCAAGCTGGACAGTGAGAGCCCCTTTAAAGAAACGGTCAGCATTGGTCTGTGGCTCCGAGAACCAAGAAGAGATTGCCCAAGAGTAACTTTGTTGTATTTGTGGTTACAAAGTAAAAGAAAAAATTAAGGAAGAAATGAATACCCTTATTCCAGAAATAAGCAGGAAGGGAAGGCACTATTGGACACTAGGAGGAAGGAAATTGTTTTCCTGTGCAAAGAAAATCTAACAGCAAGTAAGGTGCATAGCAGGTAATTACTGACAAGGAAGACTGATTTGTACCGAGGAGTCTGTACTTTAAAAATGCTTTTTCCAGGAGAGGTACACTAGAATGTTTTCTTATGTGAAGAGGATAGCATGCAATTAATACACATGCTTTTTTTTTTTCATAAAGAATCTTAAACATCTTGTCATGTATCTGTTGCATACGAATATACATTATGTATATAAAACCCATGTATGAATGCTATGCCACATCTCTTCTCTCTGCTAGTTATGCCTAAACAATCTAATGCAGCTGATCATACATTTATGGAGAGCTTCTTACACAAAATATTTCGATAAACACAGTGGGAAACACCAAGATATACTTATCCCTCATCTCAAAGAGCTTATAATAGAATAAAGAAGATGAGAAATCTGTACACATAACTGTACCATCAGGAAGAAACACCGGATTCCATAATAGCCATAAATAAAGTAAAAAGAAAGACTGGAAGAGAGATCTAACATCCACCTAGCCTAAGCCCATGGTTCTGAAATTTGAGTATGCCTGAGATTCACCGGGAAGGCTTGTTCCAACACAGACTGCCGGGCCCACCCATGAGATTTTTAACAAATTTATAAATGATACTGATGCTGCCGGTCTGGAGATCACCCTTTGAGAACTCCTGAAACTAGGGAATTGGTTTTCAATTCTAGAATCTCCTAGGGGACTTCTAAAAAACCTAACGCCCAGGTCTCGTCCTCACCCAATAATAAAAGAAAACATACAGCTGAAATTTATTGGATTTCGTTAACCAATGTCACCATAAAAAAAATAATAAAAATAAATAAAAGAAAACGATTTTACAAAGGAAACTATACTAGTGCTGGACACTGAATCACATGAATAGTAGTTTTATAAACAGTTGGAGACAGAGGAGGCGGATGCTAAGTGAAGGGTAAGACATGAAGGAAGAAGGAAGAGTGCAGAGCACGATCAGAAATGAAGAGAGTACAACATGGCCGGTACAAAGGCAGAGAAAAGAAACTGTGGTCAAGTCCTGAATGACCTTGACTGCCATGCTAAGGAGCTTGTGACTCCTCTTGGGGCAATAAAAATCACCAAATCCTTTGTGCAAGAGAATGACATGGTAAGACATTGGTTTAAAATGGTCTGGAAGGAAAATTCTGAGTAGATGAAACAACACCGGTACTTAGGGAGAGATTAGTTAGGATGCTACAGTAACGGTCTAGAATTATTTTCCCAAACTGAACTCCAGGGGTGCATTCTCAGGGCCCTCATGTTCTACACTAATGCTTTAATTTTGTACCCTGATTTGAAAAATAATCTAAGAACATATTTTATCGGTTATGAAGGTAAAAATTCTCTGTCGTGGATACAGTACTTAACTGAGAGATTTTCACAAGATTGAACTTTAGCTTCTTAAGTTAGTATTTCGTAGTCAGTAGACATGTTATTTAAGAATTTAAGATTAACTTTTTTTTCCTGTGAAAGATATAGTGATCTAGACAAAGTAATGAAATTGGGGCAGCCTAGGAGGCATTTTAGGCAGAATCTTCAGGATCTCCGGCTACATTTTAGGAGGAAGAGAAACTGAGAATCAAAAAGATACTGGGGGCTTTGAGTCTAGAGCTTCATAGGATGATAAAACAATGGAATAAGTAAAAAATCTAGGAAAAGGGACAGGTTTGTGTGAGGCAGGGGTAGGGAGACAAAGCATTCCTAGTGAAAGAAAGCCTACCCATTGGTCATAATCGCCCTCCTGTGTCAGGAGTTTTAGAAATTCACTATCTTCACAGTTCAGCCACATTGTGGACAAAAGCAAAAAAAAATCTATATCTATATCTATATCTATCTATCTATCTATCTATCTATCTATCTATCTATCTATCTATACACACACACACACACACACACACACACACATTTTGGAGTTATTAAGGCTCAAGTAGACAAAAATATTTTCTATTTAAAAAAAAAGCCATAATCTGTTAGTAATTTTAAAAGATAATCTGTTAGCAGAGTAATTTATAAGAGGGAGATACACATGCCAATAATTTGTTGAAAATTAAAGCTTCTGAATCATAACACATTTCCCTTCCATTTATTGTGGTTAATTTTCTCTGCCATTGATCATTGTACCAGTAACATTATTTTTACAGAGGAAAAAAAACCCAGCAAAATAAAAACATTAACATCATATGTATTTGAAAGTAGGTATTTTTTCAATACCAAGTACATTTTGTCATATCCGTCATGTTAAACACATTCTTCTCTCTGTGTGAGGGTGCCAGCTGATCAATGTACATAAAGAAAATTATTTTACCCCTAATCCGTGGATCCTTCCAGGGGCACTACTAGAAAATGTCAATGCCTTTTTCCCCTGGAAGCAGTCTACTACATATTTAATCTATTGATCTTCATCAGAAGTTAAAACAATAGAATGAAAAATTTCATACACTTTTTTCTACCTTATTTGGAAAAAGTGTACCCATTAGAATATTTGAAATATTAAACCCTAAATAGAGGACTTTATAGCAAAATAAATATGATTAATCATTTAATATAATGAATGTCAAAAACTCTCAGCTCCTGTAAAAAATTTAAAAACTTACTTTTTTAAAAAAATGAAACAGGTACCTGAGTTTCTGGTTGTATTGTTTGACCTTTTCCAATGAGGCGGCATTTATTTGGGCTTGAAATTCTTCCACTGAAACATTGTCTCGATAATAATATCCTTCCATGCTTTCTAGTGCTGTGTAAACAAGTAAATATACTTTTCATGTGATTTTATAACTCGATTTCTCCACATTTAGTGTAATCTTATCAATTATTAAAGAAATTATTAAAGAAACTATCTTTAACCAAACCAAAAATGAATGAAAATCATTCTTCTGCTCTCATAATAAATATTAAACATTTGATGACTATCTGTCAAGTAAGCAAAGGTAATTTCTAATTTAAACTGTCTTCTATTTTTAAAACATTTTGCATATATCCTTTATGAGGCTAAATTCAAAATTCATATATATTATTAATATATAAACACACAAAAGTATATACATATATACACACATATATTGCACATATACATATATACACACATATATTGCATATATACATACATTTGTATGAGAGGCAGAACTGTGTATTATCATACACAAGAGTAAAAACATTAAAATCATTATACATTAATTGTTTTAATTTATATGAATGTGAATATACTCTCCACATATATTCATATTCTCTTGTAGCTGCAATTAAATTAGGAAATATTAATGTAATAAATAAGAAGTACAGGTAAAGTGAAATCTTAGACTATTACCTCTACCCCAAAGGTTAGTTTAGTCCAAAATAAACAAGCATAAACATATATGTGTAACTCCCATTAAT
>NW_011888880.1:4081815-4086168 GCF_000151845.1 Pteropus vampyrus | reverse complement strand
AAATATACTTTTCATGTGATTTTATAACTCGATTTCTCCACATTTAGTGTAATCTTATCAATTATTAAAGAAATTATTAAAGAAACTATCTTTAATCAAACCAAAAATGAATGAAAATCATTCTTCTGCTCTCATAATAAATATTAAACATTTGATGACTATCTGTTAAGTAAGCAAAGGTAATTTCTAATTTAAACTGTCTTCTATTTTTAAAACATTTTGCATATATCCTTTATGAGGCTAAATTCAAAATTCATATATATTATTAATATATAAACACACAAAAGTATATACATATATACACACATATATTGCATATATACATACATACACACATATATTGCATATATACATACATTTGTATGAGAGGCAGAACTGTGTATTATCATACACAAGAGTAAAAACATTAAAATTGTTTTAATGTATATGAATGTGAATATACTCTCCACATATATTCATATTCTCTTGTAGCTGCAATTAAATTAGGAAATATTAATGTAATAAATAAGAAGTATAGGTAAAGTGAAATCTTAGACTATTACCTCTACCCCAAAGGTTAGTTTAGTCCAAAATAAACAAGCATAAACATATATGTGTAACTCCCATTAATTTTGAGTCTTTTGATAATATAAATTTCTCTCCTTACTAATATTTTTAGTTAAGTGTTCCTTTTTCCTTTAAACTTTATGTGGTGGCATTTTGGACCTTTTGGAGAGGACAGAAAACACATGGAAGGACAAGATTTCCCAGGGAGAAGCTGCCAGCAACAGGAATGGCAATAGGTCCAATTTGGAATTAATTTGATTCATTGTAAATTATTTTTCCTTGACATTATTGTGACTAAAGAGCCTCAGTTTTCAGCAGACTATTTCAAAATTGATTTTAAAAAGCCAAACTTCTTTCAAAATTGCTAAATGCAATAATTTCAAAATTAAATAATAATTGATAGAAACTTATTTTGGGGGGCAAAAATAGGAAAGTCGCTGCTAATTTTAGCTGTGCTATATTTTCTAAACCATAGTCAGTTTTCTAGAGCATCAAAGAAACAACAAAACTTTTAGAATATTGCTAAATTCGAAATTTTTAAAAACTGAAGTATGGCTTATAATTGAGAAAAACATTTGTGGAAAATTAGAAAGCTTACTATATTTACTTCAGTCCAGGAAATCAAGTTTGTGGGCTTATTTCAAGGATTGTTAATTTGTTTGTTCCTTATGACATCTGCATTAATTAGAATATTTGCTCTAGTTCAGTAAGGTTCTGGTCCTGAACACAGACAAGAAATTTAAAAAAGTCTTCCCTATGAAACAATCCTCAGATACACATCACATTCGTTTCCATTAACAGGATGTTTATTTGTGAAAAGCAAATATTCCAAGAGGATTCAGTCTACCAATCGTCACACTTCCATGTGGATTCTTCTGACTAGTAGTGAAGCTAATAAGCCCTTGAACTGGAGTGAGACCACAACTGCCACTCTTCAGTAGTCGTGTGACCTTGGGCGTGTTAATTAATATCTGAGATCCTCAGGGTCCTCATTTGTGAAATGGAAAAGAAGAGTGGCTACTAATCACGGTTCTTGGAAAAGAATTAAGTTAAATTATAGTATTAAGAGAGCCCATGACTGCTCTTATCATTTACGTGTTTTATGCACTAGGCAACATGCCCAGCACCCTACAGGCATTATCTAATTTCCCGGAGATACAGAGTATACACGAGCGTGCTTAGTCAAACAGGAAGATGGGGGAACTGTGAGGAGGGTCCAGGCCAATACACTTTGGTTTGTGATTTAAGGCCAGAAAGACTGGAAGGAGAACTCTAGGGAGGGGCGAGAGGGGATCTAAGGGTGGGAGGTGGGCGAGAATAAGAAAATACCTGAGATCTAATTTCTATAAAAGTTTTGATGGCTCAACTTTGACCAAAATGTCCAGTCCTGCTCTAAAAATTTGTTACAATATTAAACATACCGACGTTTTCATTCCATTTCTTGACATTTCCAAATTAACGAAAGTTAAAATTCACAATTATGTAAAATGTTCTTTAGAAAGGGAAAAGAGTCTATTTTTTGCCAAGAGTCTCAGCAAAATTTTATGGCGCCTGAATGGGGTTGTGGGGAAATGAACAAAAAAAGATCAATTCTATATTTAAAAAGTAAACTTTGTATGGCAGAGAAGTGGAAAGAGAACCACATTCTTTATTTTAGGTGAATAGCTTGGTTATTTCTTGTTATATAGAGAAGAAAATGGAATGGTGTTTTACTAAATTAAATTTCTATTCTCAGAAAAGTAGGTGAAATATATAAGCATGTCCAAACTTCAAAGCTTGACATCTCCTTAGCATTTTCTTATCTAGTTTCCTCAGTTTTCATCCTGCAGGTATCTTGATTTCAGACTTCTAGTCTCCAGAACGCTGATAGAACAAATTCCTGTTGTTTTACGCCATCCAGTTTGGGATCGTTTGCTGTGGGGGCCCTGGGAAACTAACACACACAGCTTCCGTGTCTCGCCTGGGAAATGTGTGCTCTCCACCCCGAAACTCTGGCTCTGTGGGTTTAAAGGTCCTGGCCCCAAAAGAGCACACACTTTCCCTAGGAGACAAAGCAGCAGTCCCACTAAAATATAAGCTATGGCTGCCACCTGGGCACCTGAGGCTCCTTGCGCCCAAGGCACCAGCAGCCAATGAATGCAGTCACCATCTGGGCACAGCTGATGGACAAAGAGCATGTATGGCACCCAGGGGATCCACTCAGGTCCCTGTTGGCATTCTCTTGCTCACTCGATGGTGAATGGACGACTGTACCAACTCTGGCCTTCAAAGCATAGTGACCAGGGGATCAGGCCCCTCAGAGATAAAGGTCTTAGTCATGCTAAGGTGACCAGCAGAAGTAAAGGCAGAGAGAAAGGCTAATCTGCTAAATGGATAGCAGAAGAGGGAAACGAGACTCTACTGCAGCCAAGACCAGCTGTAGCAACAAGGGCTATATAGCTCGTCTTATTAATGTGTTTCTCCTACATTATGACCCCGAGAAGGGAGGCCCATCAGAAGACTACGTGAAGGAGACGCTCCCAGTCGTTACAGAGAAGAATGGACCTGAGGGTGCGAGCTGTGGACTATGGCGGATGCTTTTAGAGTCGCTCGCTCAGATCCCCTTTCAGAAATGACAGGCTCGTGGCCCAGCTGCTGTGATCGCAGGAGCACGTCCCTCAGCTGTTAGCTCTCCAGGGCATCTTCTGCCTTTGCTGGAGAAAACTGTCCTACCCAAATCTCATCCCCTCTAGGGGCAGCTGGCATCCTAATGACCTCCAGGGCAGAAGCAAAAAGGCCCCACCTCCACACCCCAGAATCCAATTCGGCAGTTCTTAACTGTATAATTGCACGGCATTTCATAATCCACACGGACCTGTGCTTTCTCACTCCCAGGGGGTGTTAGAATCACCTGGAAAGCTTCTAAAATGTACTGGAATCTCCCAGAGATTCTGACCAAATTGGTGTGGAGTGGGACCAAGCGTGGGTATTTTCTAAACCTCTCCCCCTCCCACACAAGATGATTAATACACAGCCAGTTTGGAGAAACACCGAGAGCCGGTGTGAAGACCAGCCAGTGGGAGTGGGTGGAAGAAATGACCCTGAGTATCTGTCTTCCTCGTATTCCCGTTTTCACCCAGTTTATAGGTACTTGCTTTATCTCACCAAGGGCTCAACGGAATTAATTCCCTGACCTGTAGGAAGTACATATAGAGACTGCTTTAGCGTGATCTTCACCTTCTAGCATTTTGGTTATGCTTTGTCCTGTCTGGTTGTTTCTGTGTTCCTTAAAACCTTAAAAATCTGTATCACTGTTTTGTCTGTCTAGATTCCTGTTCCCTGCAGCTCTGGCCTTTAATGATATTCATTCCCCTACTCACTTCCACCTCTGGAATTCCTGATCTAACAGTGGGTCCCATCTCTGCAGGGTGCCCCATCAAGGAGTGTCCTCTCCTCTGTCCAGTGTCCAGTAAGGCAAGAAAAGTGGGAAGAAGGCAGTACATTTGCTTCCCGTCCTACGTATGTGGCACCACAGACAACTTTCAGAGAGCCGACTTTAATGCATTTCCCAGGAAGTTTTCAAACTCACCTAATTTTTCTATTTTTTCTTTGCCAGCAAAGACCCATGTATGCAGGTACACGAGAAACTAAAACCCTGCAAAAAAACCCGACTCCCCAGCATAGACCCCATTTGGAATCTCGTCTTGTTACCACCACTTGTAATTACCAGATGGTAATCTTGACTCAAGCTAGGGCTGCATTTCCTGTGCTTCCCTCAAGCTGATGAATACTGAGTTACGTGGGAGTTTTATGAACGCAGTGGAACTT
>NW_011888880.1:4078261-4081100 GCF_000151845.1 Pteropus vampyrus | reverse complement strand
TTCACTTGGTAGTGAATTTAAATTTCATATGCCTGTCTGTTCTTCAGTTAATTTTATTCCTCTACTCTTCTCATTTTTCATTAGAAAATAAAAATTCCACAGCAAAACCAATGCAGGTCTTGAAAACTCAAAAGAAGAAAATATAGAATGCTCTATGATGCCACTCAGAAAAGTTGATATAATCTTGTGACCACAATGTGAATTAAAAAAAGAAAAAAGAAATCATAGACTAGAGGAAACTAAACAATAATCTGGCCTCTGGTCTTTTTTAGGCAGTACTTATGACCCCAAATAATAATAATAATAAAAAAGATCCAGAACATTCCCTTAAAAACCAGTTCGCTGCAAAAATCTTCTTAATCATGTTAATCTTAATTTCTTCTGCAGTTGACACTCATTGTTCATTGCCAAAAAAACTTTTTTATTTACAAAAAGAATATATTTTCATTGACAAAAATAGACATAATGAAGAAAAACTCAGAATAAAAAATTATGATTAATCACGCAAATGTATTAAAAACATTTTACATACGTGTAAGCATACGTATATGTATGATATAATTGAGACTATAATATAAATTATTTTTTTGCAATCTGCATGTATATATTGCCAAAACTTTTTCCATCTCATGAAATATTTTTAACTATACAATTTTAATGGCCCTACTATCATGTATAAGCCAAATTAATTTATCTTTATGTATTTCAACCACTCGGGTCTTGTTTCTCCATTATAAATAATGCTGTAATCTTAACTGATAAATAGTGAAACCATATGTGATTCTTTCCTTAATAAACATTCCCAGAAGTAAATACATTACCTAGATACTATGCAAGAATTTTTGAATTAATAAAAAAATAATGATGGTTACAATTAAACTTATTTTTGAAAACTGATCACGATAAAATAGTTTAAGTATGTAAAGCATAAAAAGGGAAGCAGTTTACCTTGTGCAAAAAGAACAGGATGAATTTTGAAGCCTCCTCCATTTTTCAACCGTTGAGGCAGCTGTTCAAAGTGGTAAGTATCAATGTAGAAGTAAACCTTCAGAGCTTGTCGGGTTCCCTCCACTTGATACGTAAGAGGAACATCTAAAATGACATTTAATGTTACATTACTTCCTACAATCAGGTCACATTATATGGTATATTTGTTAACCTTTAAAAAGAATCCTGAAAATTACTAGAAACTAATATCTTAAAAGTACCCGTGTACATCGAGTTCAGGTTAGGCACACTTACAGGGCTGGTCAGTGAAAGAATATAAATCAGATTCACTAGCTAAAGCAACAGATTTATTACTATACTGTATATAAAATTCTGTAAGAGGCAATTTTGTTACACTTTGACACACCAGATGCCTCACTTAACTAAATGAGAGTTTAGTTCCACGTGGTTTGAAATCACAACCTCCCAAGGCCTCTGCCTCATTCATATTTTAGTCAAAACGAGTCCATGGGGTATACCGCGTAAGTAGTGTGCAAGCAACTGAGCAGAGAGCAACCTTGGTCAGCGTCAGCACAGGTTCTGCAAGTTCCATTCCTTAAGCCCCAGATCAGAAATGGATTACCTCAGCTGCTGCCCAAGGCATCAGAAATCATCTGTGCAAATTCTTTTAGCTGTTTTCAAATCTTAAATCTAATTACTCAAAAAAAAAAAAAAGAAAGAAAGAAAGAAAAAGAAAAGAAAAAAGAAAAAAACCAAGTAACTCAAAAAGCTAAAATGCTGCAGGAGTGTATCTCAGTGCTATCATAAGTCTTCTTCATTTTATGATGCTTATCTACGACAAATAATTTTCACATAATTGAAAGACAACGTAAAATCTTTCTCAAAAGCTAGAATAGTCACATTAACCAAATAGTCACATTAACCAGTTAAAGATTAAACCTAAAATCTAGTAGGCATTTAATACATGTTCTTGACTCAATATTTATTATTTCTAACCTGCTTCTTGAAATAAAACTGTGTATAGAAGGAGAGTTCAAGGTTAAGTATCATTGATAACAGATTCCAGATTTCTTATTAAATGTATCTAATTCTGTATATCAAGAGAGGCATTGTAGCACCACTACAAGTATCTTTTAGGCATATATTAATGATGCTAATTTTATTTTTGTTTCTTTTTTTTAAAGAGAGAAGACAGAGTTTGGTTTAGGAAAAAGAATAAATAAATTTCTCAGTTGAAGAGCTGGAAATTAACTACATTTCAATGATTGAGAAAAACATTTTTCTGGTTCTAAAGTAAAGAAAAAAGATGCATGGACACTAAAGAAAACATAGATTTCTACATACTAAATATTGGTATCTTCTAGTTCCCCTTTTCATACAATGTCTCTTATATCTATTTTAAGTTTTGTTAAATTATATCCCTTTACTCTTTGGCACTAAGGTAGCCAATATCTGTGTTGCCAAATAAATAATGTTATTGAAAGGAAAATAATATTGTAGCGGTCCAGTTCCCTATTATAGAACTAACAAAGAAGAAATAAAGATGCTATACCAAGAATTAAGAAACGGAAAAAGACTGAAAATTATGAAGTACATTAAATTTAAAATGAAGTTTAAAACTGAGAGTCCTACATAAAAGAATGGAAACCTATTTCAAAGTATTTGGTGCACCTGAAAAGTACATTATAATGTGGAGTTGAAAACTGCTTCCTTTTACTTGTGGAAGGTTATCAACCATGAAAAATAAACTTGATGATTAGAACTACACAATGATTAAAAGCTTCAAGGACATTATTGCATAAAGAAAGGGTCTCTGGTTCCACCCTTCTGAGGGATTCATCCAAGAGAGAAGTTTTGATGGTGAGATCCCATCCCTTTAAACACAGCCCCC
>NW_011888880.1:4062724-4076846 GCF_000151845.1 Pteropus vampyrus | reverse complement strand
CTATACTTACATACTAATATTGCTTACATCGTCTTAATTATCTTCAATATTTAATATATCTTTCAATATGCCAATGTTAAATCTCTCGGGGTGGATATGCAATAAGTAAATATTTTATCAAAGTTATAATATGGTTCCTCTCTTGCTTCCTTAACAGACCATTCACCAGGAATGTCATATTTGAACCATGGAAAACAGTGCCTCTGTGAGCTTATAGTTCTTCAGGCAAATTTAAAAGAAAAAATATTAGGTTATATTGTGAAAATAGAGGTTCTCTACCTTCAGCAAAAGTGTGCGTACACTATTCAAGTAAATAAAAATATATTCTATTTTACACATGCCCACAGAAGACCATACGATTTGTTCAAAAATATTATCTTTATCAAATAATCTACTTTCCCGGGCAAATTCTCCGTTGAATATAACCTATATTCCTAACATTATCATTCATGTTTTTGTTCTCCCTTATTTGTCAGTGAAGGTGAAACTTCAATAAAATTCTATTCTCTCTACCTTCATAATTTAGTAAATACAGAATCAACCACTTTCCCCACCTCCACAGCTACCCTCAAGATCAAGTCACCATCACCATTTATCTGGGTGACTATGCAGCTTCCTAACTGGTCTCTCTGCTTCTGCCCTGGCAGGGATGGTCAACGGCGGTCTGAGGCAGCCTTTAGCGGGTAAGCCAGATCGCGCCATCCCTCTGCTCAGGGGCTAAATGAGAAAGGCAAAGTTCTTTCAACGGTCTGGTCTCTTCTTCCTTCTCACATCGTCCTCTTTTCTCCTCACTCACCCCAGTGCAGCCACACAGGCCTCCTTGCTATCCTGACAGGATGCCACACATGCTCCCACCTCGGTCCTTGCTCTTACTGTTCCAAAGGATCTGGAACGCCCCCTCCTGAGTGTCTGCACACCTCGCTCTCAGGACCCCTTCAGTTGTTTGCTCTCCTCCTTCATGGACCTTCTCTCACTAGCTATTAAACGTTTGCAACCTTTCACCTGGCCTTTCATTTTCATCCTTTGTTCTCTTCTATTTCCCTCATACATTCATATTATTTTATTCTAATTTATTATCAAATGAACTCATTCTTCCTGCTTATTCTTTACCTCTCCCCACTTGAATATCAGCTCCGTGAGGGATACCTACCTGTCTGTTTAGTTCTCTGCTGTATCCAACGGCAAGGATAGTGTTTGGCCATAAGTAGGCATTTAAGAAATTTTTGATGAATAAATGATTAAATCATATCATGGATTAAATGAATCTTTACTGAGTTCCTATTTATTGTACTAGACATTGGAAATGTAAAAATAAATAAGAATCTTTCCCAGCCCTAAGGAAGCTCACATCTTCTATCAGAATACACAATGCCTCACACTTACAAAAAAACAAAAGAGAAAAATAACAAACCGCTAAAAGAATTCTTGGATTAACAGATATATTTTAAAGCTATTTATGACAACGTTGACATGGTATATAATGATAACTTACAGAAACTAAAAGATATAAAAATTAAACCCTAGGTATTGCTATTTCTCTGATTGGATACTTCTAAATCACTGTCTTTGTTAGGTTTCATGATGGCAAATTGCTAAATCGAAGGAATATTTTTCAATTCTCAATTCAATGCATGAAGTAACTTCTTTGTCTTTGCAACAACATACAACTATACTCTGTTGAAATTCACTCCTTCATTCTTCACACTCAGTTTCTTTTTCCTTCTTTTATAAGCATAGAACCATTTTGCCTGTGACAGAGTATACATCGATACTTGTTCATTCATTTCCTTCAAAAAAAATATTGCCTCTTTTTGTTCTAGGCACTTGGGTGCCAGAGATACAATAATGAACAAGATGGGAAAAGGTTTTCAATCTTGGATATTGTACAGGATAAACAAATGAATCAAGATAGTTACTGTGATTATATTTGTACATATTAAATTTTGACACAGATGAAATAATTTTCATTTCATTTTTAGGTTAGGAAAACAATGTAGACTACTCCTTCAGAATTAAATTATAAATTTTATCAATTATTGTCAGATCAAACAATTATAACGTCTTTCTCAACTGGTTTAGATCTAAATTCTATACAATGTGAACATAACGTAGGGCTGTTTTTTCTTGGCTCTGAAACCTTGTTTTCATTGCCTGCTAACACATTCGACATGATCAATTGAAGACAAGGAGTGCAAACAGTTCAGTCAATTTTGCTATGCAATTGTTATATATTTGAGAAAAAGTTTTTAGAGGCTACAGAATTTATCCACACAGCCAGAAACATTAGGGCAGTCCTTTTATATATATATATATATATATATATATAATATATATTTATATATATGTAATATATATAGTATAATATATATTATATTATATAAATATGTAAAATATAACATGAAAATAGCTGCAGAAAGGACACATATTCTATGATCCTACTTACATGGGGTACCTAGCATAGAAAAAGTCATAGAGACAGAAAGTCGAACAGAAGTTACTAGGCACCGGAGGAGGAGGAAATGGCGACTCATTGTTTGATGAGTTTGGCGTTTCTGTTTGGGAGGATGAAAATTTCTGGATATGGATGTTGGAAATGCTGCACAGCATTGTGACTGCACTTAATGCCACGAATTCCATACTGAAAATTGGTCAAATGATAAATTTTATGGTATGTATATTTTACCACAATAAAAGAAAGAAAGAAAGAAAATCTCGACTAGCCCAAAATTTGATGCACGCACTCAAAAAAAGTTTTTGAAGCCAAACTAATAGATCAAAATGAAAGTTTAGAATTATCTGTCAATTTAAATGATATATACTTTCTATCACTTTCAAATTGGCTATGATTAATTATTTTGGCCTAAGTATGATATTTTATATAAGACAATTTATACTTATTAAGTATCTCATTAAATATAGTAATATCAAATTATCACCATATGTTGTTGTTTGATGCCAAAGAAATTCTAGAAAACCACCCCCTGAAACCTATAACTACTTACTAGCAACTAGTGGTTCCTCTTCTGATGGTCTAAAGAAAAAAGAAACCTTTTCTAAATCGAAGAGTGCAACCAGTGTATCTTCGAGCATGGCTTGTTCATCTGTCTGGAAAGAAAGAAAAACAATACATGATATAATAGGTTTTCATAGAACATAACATAACATTACACAATAAAACATCTCCAGCCCAAACTAGCTTCACTTGTGTTTTATTCACATACAAACCAAATTATCAACACTTAACTAAGAATTTACTACCTAAAATGAAATTAATATATCTCTCAAAGTTGTTTCTTTTACAGTTTTATACTTTTCCTTTTCTCTACCATCTAAATGGTTCATATGACTTTTCAGTCTATTGTATAGCTAGATTCTAATCATATTGATTTTGCTTATTATTTACAAATAAATATGTACAAAAAGCATGCTATTTGCCTCTAAATTTCTATAATCTTATAAATGTAACAGCTGAAAGGAAATAATGTTGTTTTATTAAAAAGCCACAGCAAATAACGGTCACTCTATTTTACACTAAGATAGTCTATTCATCATTCATCTTGCAATTTATTAGAACTGTGATGAAAGCAATTTGCATGTATGTCATGATTTTTCTTTCAAAGAGCTTGGGGACAAGAATCATTTTTATCTCACTCGCCTTTATGGGGCCTTAACTTAGAATCTTGTGACTATAAAATCTGATTTGTTTTTAATCGTTTGCTTCATTCTTATAGCATTTTTTTTTTTTTTTTAAGCTGAGGCAGGTAGGCCCAGACGTGGTAACGAGTCTGGTGCATGTTTCAGCAAGATCATCTTTCAAGTGCGAGATCCTGGCCTTCCTGTGAGCAGTTTAATGCACTATTTAGAGGCATTTACTAATTTCCTCATGAAAGAATAATTAGCCTTATCATACACAGCTTATCTATTAAAGGTAACGTTTGCTTCCTTAAGAATGTCAATGATCCTTTTAAACAATAATTTCGACATGCTTTAAACACAGTTTATAAAGCTGCTGTGAGCTTATAGTCAGAGTATGGGGCAGCATTAGTAGAGGATGAAGGAATGATAAAGAATTTCCATTGTGTGAAAAACAATCACTAAGGCCATTCCAGGTTCCCAAAAAGGGCAGCACGGACACCAAAAGGTTAACAGAATCTTCACCTTTGCACCTTGGTTTGGTGCTTAATATAGGGTATGGTACACAGTAAGTGCTGGATTAATGTTTACCAAACCATTATTTTTTTTTTTTTAAGTCCTTTGAAGCAGTAGAAAAATACATGAATCTGGAATTGAAAGGACAGGATCGAAGAATCAGCATTTTTCCAGTTGAGAGGAATACGCAGAGGAGGGACTGTCCCAAACAGGCTGGCCTCTGATCGCTGAAGGGCCAGCCACGATGCTCCAGCAGATACGGCTAAAGCGAAACCTAAGTGACCACGGCCGTGCTCAGAGCTCGGGACACACAGACCGCCAGTGCCTGAGAGCCCTTCACACTGCTAGGAGGTTGTTATGCTCTTGTTTCGGAGGCGGAAAGACTATGGGTTTCTTTGATTTTTGTTTTAGCAGCTTTGGATTTTTTTTTCTTTTTTTTTTTTTTTATCAATCTTATAGCATGGCTTGTTCATAAACTTGTTTCCTAAGACCAATTTAAAGACAGCTTTCTTGAGATATAATGCACATACTTTAAAATTCACCCATTTCAAGTGTAAGGCTAGCCTCAGGCAACCCGCAGTCTACTTCCTGTCTCTAATATTTGCCTATTCACACATTATATAATGATGGAATCAAACAACATGTGGTCTTTTGTAACTGGCTTATTGCACGTAGCATTACGTTTTCAACATTCGCCCATGTCGTAGCATGCGTCAGCACTTTGTTCCTTTCTATTGCTGAATAATATTCTACCGCATGGATATACCACAACTTGTTTATCTGCTCATCAGTTCACGGCTTTTGGGTTGTTTCCACCTTTTAGTTATTATGAATAATCTTGCTAGGAACATTTGTGTACAAGTTTTTGAGTGAATATAAGTTTTTGTTTCTCTTGGACATTACCTAGGAGTAGAATTTCTGCGTAATACGGAAATTCTGTTTAACATTTCGAGAAACTGTTAGACTGTTTCCCAAAATGGCTACACTGTTTTACATTCCTATCACCTTATCGACACTCATAACTGACTGTCCTCTGTATTATCACCATCCACATCACAGGTGACGTAGTAGCTCGTTGTAGTTTTGAGTTGCAGTTCCCCAATGGCTGATGATGTTGATCAACTTTTCATGTGCTTTTTGGCCATTTTATATCTTCTTTGAAGAAATATCTATTCAATCCTTTGCCCACTTTTTAATTGAATTTTTTATCGTTTAGTTTTAAGGATTCATTAAATAATCTAGCTATGTCACTTCTCAGATATATGAATTACAAATGTTTCTCTCATGCTTCAGGATTTCATATGAAATTAAGTTTCAAGTACCAGCACTTGAGTAGACAATAGCAGTTTTAAAGTAAGACTAGAATAGATATGAAGCCTCATTCATTCATTCATTCATTCAACAAACATTTAATGCCTACCATGTGTTCAGAAGTGGGCTTCCTATTATACGTAATCTCTATTTGATAGGCAATGATTAATGAAATTTATTTTTTAAAACACTTTTCCAAAGGGTCTTATTTCAAATTTTTCATTAATTAGATCTTTCTTATTTGGTATATTAGCAACCAAATAAGAAATCACTCACCCACGTGGAGTGCACACAATCTTCTCAAAAGAATCTAATTGTTTCTCTGAAGTGCACTGAGGTGGACTTCCTTGCCTTATCATTCCAGAACCTTCTGTGACTGTGTAGTACAGCGATTACCTCTCTATCCCCACGTCACCAAAGAAAAACTTTATTTCAATGTATAGACTCATATGTATTTGTTTAAAAGCTCAGCCATGTTACTTGGTAGCTACATTCTCTGTATACTTTAATGAATGAAATGGCATGTCATGTGTAAAGATTTGCCTTTAAATGTTATGACAACTGTCAGAATCATGGAAAGTATATGTGAAAAAACTCTAAGTTCACCACAGTGTTATTTATCAATATTTTGAGAGGCTTTCTTCATACCCACTGTGGAAAACCGATGCATAACCATGGACTATTCTACGGTAATTAAGGCAACGTTCTTAGATTAAACAGGACAAACATTCGAACAAAGGACGGAAATAAAATCATGGAACACACACAAATTTTAAACAGACTGGCAGACAGTATGACATGCAAGCTGTCAGAGTTCTCGATTAAGAATTCTCTAGAATATCAACCTCAGGGAGAGCTTGGGTTTCATGCAAGCTGTTTCTTCCAGAATAGAAATAAGGAATCAGCAGAAAGACACTCGGTCGTCTGATGGCCCTTCTCAGTCAGTGCTTAAGGATGCAGGAATTAATACAGATGGAGGCTTTCTCGGCTTTTCGCGGCCACTGAGAATAGATAACAATCAGGAATACCTTCTAGATACCTATTAAAACTACGTTCGCACATGAACATATACATTCTTTTAAAGTAGCCGAATGACCGCTGAGACCATCGTAGCCACTTCTTACTTGGGAGTGTGTTACAACGTCTGTCACAGTCGACGCAGACAGTGGGGGGCGCTGCGATTCCTTACCAGGTTTGGTGACAGAAGCGACTGAAAGTGAAAGAGCACGCCGGCGTTGGCTATCTGGTCCAGCCACCGTCTGCTGGCTTCCCACGTTTCCATCTCGTTCTCCTTGCTGTTGTCAAACATCTGGTTTAAGGCCGCCATGAGCTGCTCCGAGAAGGCGCAGACTGTGGCCACGAGACTCTGGCAGAAAACCATGTCTCTTCGGAGCTGTGGGTCACTGTCTGTGATCCGGGGGAACAGAGAGACGGTTTTGAGAAACGTCATAGCGAATTAAACCGATTCACCAAGCATTTACATTTTCTCTTATTTCATCCTTTCGCTCAACTCACACCATGTGAAAAATGTCAATTTGAGCTCTATTAATAAGCAAGTACATTTTAGAAAGTTTGCTTTTTAGAAAACATTAAACCCCAGAAAATGTTAGACACATTAAAATATTTTTTCTTAAGTGATACTGTGACTTTATTTTGTAATCATCAAATTGTTTTATAAAACCCAAGAAAAAAAAATTAGGGTTTTTTTTTTTTCCTTTTTTTTTTCCGATGGTCCACAATCTGCATTTGTTGCATGACACTTTCCAATAGGGAAGTCCAAGTCCAATATTTCAATTTATGCCAGCAAGTGAAATACAGTATTATTAAGACTAAATTTTTAAAAATTACCTGCTAAACCTACTGAAATATTAATGTGAAAAGTATTTCAGAAAGGAGTATTGATGTCTGATCATTTGTAACAATAGGCAAATTTGTATCTCCTGAATTTACCTATGCAACTTCATGAGCTATAACTATATCTAGTTCATAAACTGTTATATTTCTTTGAAATAAGTAAGTTTATTTGTAGTTTTAGCATAAAGCGATTTTTACTAGGATTCTTAATCTGCAATTGACTGGATTTCTGACTGACTCATTTCGAAGGCATATTTACCTATGAACTGCCACTGTGAGCTGTGCCTCTGAGACCCTGATCACAAAGGGTTAACTTCTTTGGGCGGTTGGGTACATACAAACTACATAAACAATATAAACACCAAGCCATACAGTATGAACACTGAAAAGTCACTTGTACTGGAAGAACAACAAAGGCAAAAATAATCATATTCCCAAAAGAGTATCAAACATTTTGAGGGCTCGCGACCTTCTGAAATGAAGCAGCATTGTCAATATCAGTGCATAACATAGATATAAATGCTGCCTTTTTATTCAGCGATGACTTCTTGCTTTATTGATAAAAAGGCATAATTTTTAAGTTGTTTACCAAGAACACAGAATGTCTGCTTTTAAAAACCATCAAAGGCATGTGTACACATAATGTAATTGCTGCATGTTACTCAGTTTCACTATTAGAAAAAGCTACTCTTGAAAATTTTATTAGGGAAAGAATTAAATATTAAAAAGATTTTATAATGAAATATTTATTTATTAGGTTGAACTATAAGAACTTGCTGTTTTAGTAGGTCAAAATGATTGAATATGGCATTCCCACACGGTTCAATTTATTAATTTAACCAATAACATATGTTAGACATTTTCCTTAAGTAGTTATATGCCATGTGCCCCATTCTAAAGGATGGAAAAGAGCATTTTCCAGATAACTATAAAATGGCTAAACTGGGAAAGAACTTTGTCCAATTCTCAAGAAAAGAGCAACACACCTATTTTGTTGTGTACGATTTCTAAAAGAGTGTCCATATTCAATAGATATTTACTAAATTATTGAATGAAAATAATAAACCAGGAAAGAAATTAACAAACAAATGAATTAAGCAAAATGAAAATGCATGAGCTCATGCTCTGACTTCTTAAAATGCCTGGATTTAGTCTGACTGAGAAGGATAATTCAGATTGTGTGGCTTCATCGCTGAGGTTCAAGCCAGAAACTAAATAAGAAAAAATCGCCCTATATCTTCCCTACACATTCTTGCTTTGCCTTTCAGTTGATCCATAGTAAAGCAGAAAATCTAGAGAAGTTTTTAAAAAGTACTTCAGTAGCTTCGGCAGGAATACTCCCTCCTATAACCTGAGAATAATTTCTCAATAAAAATTGAACTATAAAGAAATTGCTTATATAAAGAATAGAAAGCTAAGGTCTACACAGGGAAGGACCTGGTTTCAGTGTGACCTTTACATGAGATCGCAGGGTTGGTAACTTTGCTGCCAGTGGAAATAATCATCTCCAAATTGCTTCTGAGAAAAAATTCTTAAATTTCTTCTTTTTTTTTTACTTTAAAAAAAGAATACGTGGATGTCTACCCTTCTCTCTGCTACTGAATTCTAATGCATTTTAAGGCAAATTAAAATTCTCATTCAACCTCATTACCAAATCAGTACAGATCACACAAAAGTTGCATTTGTTCATTAATTCAAACTTTTAACACCAAATGTCCCACGGGAATTAAACATTGCATGAATTACTGGGGGTATGAAGAAGTCCAAGTTGAGGCCTCAGCCACGTCGATGCTCATGACAGAGTGACAGAGTAGATATGCAAGATGCCCTTGGACCACACTGCCATCTAAATCTTAAATCAAAATGAAAAACACGTAATAATAAACGCGTATTCCTTCAAGAGATGATTTTTCAATTGCCACTGTCCTATTTTCAACAGCGAATGAATGACTAGCTTACATCGACCTCAAAATGCACTTTATGTATTAAGAGCTTTTCAAGTGGCTTTTGGTGTGTTATCATCTCACAGTGAGTGACAAAGATAGAAAACTCAGAGTGGCAGGAAGGGGACTCCACTATCTTTCCCCAACTTCCATTTAGAGCATCTCACACATCGCTCCCCTCCATTCACCCCAGGCCCCTTCTCACTGTTGGTGTGAGAACACCTAGCGGTGGTACAGGCCTCTCCGAGCAACACGGGACCTCTGAGCGCCCCCGAAACAGGAAATGCCCTTGCAAGCGCTCATAGAGCCCAAGCCTTTGTCCATGGGCCCTGTGGCTGTGGACCCTTCTCCCTTCTGCACCAGCAAACTTTAAATCATTGGTCGAGTCAACTCACTGATCTATTGAAACTCTTTAAAATATGATCTCCCCTCTAACATTTCTCCTCTCCTTTAGGAAGTAATGTGTACTTCTTTCTGTCACCACAGGCCCGGGGCATCCTTCTGCTAGGTGGCCAATAACCTAGCATTGTAAGAGTTTGTTTACTGATTTGTGAGCCCCAGGGACGATCGGCACAGAAGGCCAGGGGAAGTGGCATGCAATGTGAGTGATGCTCACAGACTTTTGAGACTTATCATCTGCTTTTGTCCACCCCTTCCATCAGTTTTAAACCAGATAATCCTAAGCATCAGATCTCTATATGTAAAATGGGGTATTCCTACTTCTCAGAGCTGCAGTAAAGATAAATGAGATAAAAACATTTAGAACACGTAGCAACGTGAAATTGGAGCATTACAGTGATGCTTCTTTTCTGTAGCGTCTAGCATGGTGCCCAGCACGGCGTGGGTGCTCAGTTTTATTGCTGAACGAAGAGAGAACAACGTGATAAAGAAGCCAAAATAAGATAACTCCCGGCAAAAACATATCTGTCTTTTCCTTTCAATTATGCATCTGTTTAAAATTCACAAGTCTCCATCCTTTCCAAAGCTATTCTCAGTCTTCATTTTTATCAATAAGAACTACATCAAGAATCACGAGAGCTGCTTCCAGCTTCTAGCAAAAGAAGAAGG
The DNA here is from genome assembly GCF_000151845.1 of Pteropus vampyrus. Taxonomy (NCBI): domain Eukaryota; kingdom Metazoa; phylum Chordata; class Mammalia; order Chiroptera; family Pteropodidae; genus Pteropus; species Pteropus vampyrus. The sequence goes on along the minus strand of NW_011888880.1, from coordinate 4,066,521 downwards.
CAAGGGGTTGTATTTCTTTTTTGTGACGGCTTGTTTATTCTTTACGCGGAGTAAGAATTCTCTTGTAGTGGGAATAGACTTTAAAAAAAAAAAGACTTTTTTTTTTTTTTAACCTGTCAGGGGCTTCTGCTTCATTTCAATATTTAAGCGCCTACTTATGCTCATCTTCTACAAACATATTTTAAAATATGAACACTTTATTGAATCTCAACAGCTTTAAAAGCTCCAGCTCCATAGTCAGCCAGCTAGTCTAAAGGAACGAGATGGTTTCTAGACATAAGCATTCTCAGTCACCGTTCTGAGATTGTAGGGGGAAAAGCAAAATAAACAAAGAAGAGATTAGAGAGAAAAGAAGGTAGGCATAAAAGGGAGTTAAGAAGAATATTTAGCGGACACAGTCTCCCCTTTTCAATTAAATCGTGGCCAATAATATGGAGTAATTTTGTTCTGGTGCCATCCTATACACAAGAAGGAACTCAGAGTGAGTGAATGAAGTAGGAAAAAAGAGAATTATAACAGGAATAAAGAAAAAGAAATCAAAATAAGGATCTACAAGAACAGCCACTTGAACGTTAATGAATAAAGCAATGCACTTGAGGACCGCTTCTGGAATTGGCATAACTAAGTTTTAATTTCAAATCTGCCATCTACTGTTGATTAAGGCATCTATATGCCTAATCTTCCGGAAGCTCAAAAATATGTGTTGAATGAACTCCATTTACTAGTTATTATTAATCTTCCTGAATGTTAATTTCTTCACCCTTTACACTATAAGAAAATAATTACATTCTCACAGAGTGGTTGTGAGGACCTGATGAAACACACAAAAATGAAGTCCATCAACTCTGTAGTTATTAGTAAAACTAAAAAAAAAAAAAAAAAAAAGAAGAAAACTTAGGAACCAACCAACAAACAAAAATGCCCTCTTGGTTAACTTGGTTCATTCATTCATTCGTCATTTAAATTTTCCAAGTATGATAGATCGTAAAAGTGGTCACAAATTCCTCCCCTCTCTGTGTCCATGCACGTGCAGTGTAATTTTGAGATCGAAAGTCCTCCCATCAAAAGTATAGTCCATTTCCCACCCCTTGAATCTGAGCCCGCCTACATCCTGTCCATATACAAAAGTCAGACAGCTTCACAAAAAATCACATCTGCACAATCGACTTTACCAAAACCTGCTTCCTTTCTGTTTATAAAATTATATTCTATATAAATATACATTTGTATATGTTTTCATGTTTCTACTTGTAATTGAATATGAGTGCACGTTTTCGTATTTTTATTAAAACTAAGTATTTTTTTTTTATCTTTGCAAAGCTTCAGAGAAGGTAGGAATCATATGTCTGTCTATTTTGTCGAAGGTATTGCCGTCATATCAGAGAAGGTAGGAATCATATGTCTGTCTATTTTGTCAAAGGCATTGTCTTCATATCAAGAGACTTCTAAGGTCACAGGCCACATTAATTTTAAATAGTAAAAATAATGAAAATATTACCTGAATATTCAAGAAGTGCCAGGAGTATCCTACACTTTACCTCTGCAGAGAAAAAAATAGTAAATTATTCAGTGTTTTTCTGCCAGTAACATCGCATTTTAACTGTTTAGTTAGAATTAGCACAATCTCATTACATGAGATAATAAAATCCCATTCACTTGAAATGCTATCCTTTTATATCTGCCTATGTAAATTCTATCAATTACTCCAGACCCTAAAATCTCTCCCAAATCTGAATTATATGAGCCTATGAAACACCATTCAAATCCCGCTACCTTTGCAGGTTATCCTCAGCTGCTACAGCTTGCTTGCTATTTTCTTAACTTCTATAGCTATCAAAGTTTTGGTCAATAAACTGTCAAACAGTATTTTCTTAGTTATTTAAACTTTTAAATATTATATATACATATGTAATCTTTACATACAAGTATATATATTAAAATATGTTATATTATGCATTCTATATTAGAATTACAGGTTATAGATAATTATATAAAGTATATAGATTATATATAATATATATAGTCTTCCTTTCCTATCTATTAGTCAAAAATACTGCCCTAAAGAACAAAAAAAATACCAAGTATTTCCAAATACTCATCTTCCCACCCCATCTCCAAACAGGGCCAATCACAAATGTTTCGTAAATGATGTGTATTAAATTCATACTCATTGCTACGTGTCCAATGAGCTATGTGTCTGTTTACTTCCAACTGGCAGATGGTTTACTTGCACTAGGGAAACACAAAAACTTACAGGGTTCCTTTACGTGCCCAAGGTTACGAGAAATAACAAAGGTTAGGTTGCATCCTATTCTATACAGGCTCACAATACTCAGAGCAACAAAATTAACCTAAAAGAAATGCAGGAAATACTTAAGAGGGCGTTAAATTTTACAAGTGAGACTGGAAAACGAAACACTCTCAGGAGTCACTGAAGATGCCACTCTCCCAGCACCTGCAAGTATTCACCAGTTCGGAAGCTCTCAGTGTGCTTCCTTATGGGATTTTATGGAGGTTTCATTTCAGAGGCATGATTGATTAAATCACTGGACACCGGTGCTCGAACTGAATCTCTGGCCCCTCTCCCCTCCCAGGAGATCAGGGGTGGGACTGTGAATTCCAGTCCTCTGATCACATGGTTGTGTCCCCCTTGTCCTCGTTCGTGCATTCCAGCCCCCATCCTTGGGGCTTTCCAAACATCGCTTCATTAACATAACAAAAGGCACCTCTGTAGCTCTCTGCACAGAACATTCCAAGGGAGCTCTGTGCCAGTAAAGGGGACAAAAGTAATATATATTTCTTATTATAAATCACAATATGACAGAGTGCTAATCAAGTAAAAATGCCTTCAGTTGGCTGATAATATGAGACCATAATTTAGCTTAGAGATTAAGCAGGAGACAGGCGTGATCTTCAATGATGCCACATAATTAATCTGCCCCCCATCCCATTTTTATTTTCGCTGTCTTCTACCCTCAGATTAGCAGGCTATGAATGAACGGCACACAGTGATATAATTTATAAATGGCAGTGTAACAGTCCTTCCTATGGAAAGATCATAGAATTATTTTTGATATCCTATTTGGCATATATTGATAAGATTTTGAAATCAGAAATAAGGGAATGACAGAGTTCAGGACATGCTACCCCAAAATATGGCACTTCGCATATTGAATATTTTAAGCAGAAGGAGTCTGAGAAATGGCAGATACAGGAAGGACTCTCTGACTTTCCTCTTCTTTCCTGAAGCAGGTCGTAGACCCTCCTGTGAGAGGCGCCCTCCCCACACCGGGGGTAGGGAGCATCCCTGTCTCCAAAGATGCCCAGAGGAACAGACCATGCTGGGTTTCTCTGTTTACTGCCCTCAGTTCCCACAACTTTCCACTCTTCCTCAAACCCGTATAAAACCTCTCAGGGCTAACCATTTCTTTAGGTCTTCATTCCTTAATAAAGGCTCTTGCCTCATGTAAGACTTACAATAAATGAACGTATATGCTCTCCTCTTGTGAATTTGCCTTTTGTCAGTCTAATTCACAGGGCCCCAGCCAGAAAATCCAGGAGAGTAGACGGAAAAAGATATATTTTCCCCCTTCTACGGGGACATCAGAATGGGGTCATCCCAGCTACAAACGGAAACACTGAGATTCTGGCAAGATGGCATTATGTTAATTTCCAGGCAAGACCTGACCTTCCATTAGATCATTCCCAACATAAAGACAATTTGAGAAATGAAATAAAAATTACATTAGGTCGAATTGAGTAACTTCATGCTGAACTAGCAAGTTGTCTTCAGAGGT
>NW_011888880.1:4057351-4061749 GCF_000151845.1 Pteropus vampyrus | reverse complement strand
AACTCATGATGAGAACAACTGCACTTAGATTCACGAATCTTAATTCTTAGAAGTGTTATGATACGGGCATCTATTCAGAGGAAATATACCCTTTACTCAGTAAAGTATATGCCTAAATTTCTTAAGTCTAACAGCTTTTAAAAATATAATTATCATTTTTGATATTCTTTATTTGGGGGAGTTTTATATATGATGTTATAATGTGTCACAAGTAACCATTATATTTAGCTATAAGATAAAAATCCAGCCAAGAAATCCAGCTGTCAAGAACAAAAGATTTCATCATACAATAGAATTGCTGTGATTTATTTGGAGTTTTTCTTAACTATAAAAACTTCTCTATTGATCTCTAAACAATACCTAAGCTGTTATATTTCAGTATATTTCTAGGCAAAAGATTCATTAACCACAGAGATTTAAACCATCTCTGTCATTTATGAAGAAATAAGGCCCAAAGAAATACACCCTTAATCAACTAGTCGAATTTTCTGGTCATGCGCCAGTAAGGTCATCTGTCAGGTGGGCCCTTCTCCGTCCCCCACAGAAAGAAGAGGCAACCTGCATGATAAAAACCCTTGCAGTTCCCTTTCCGCCAGAAGAAGACACCCTGGTCTAAATATAACCGTTTCTTCTCCTTTGTCAATGGCTCCCTTGTCCATCCTTCTTCTCATAAAATCCTTCCATTTGCATGACCCCTCAAAGCCCCTTTTAGTTGCTGGATGGGATGTTGCCTCATTCATGAATCACTTAATAAAGCCAATTAGGTCTTCAAATTTACTCAGTCGAATTTTGTCTTTTAACAGTATATAACTCTTTCTAATTTACCCTAAAATAATGGTAGTGACTAGAGGTATGTGGTAATTTTGCTGAATACTATTTGCCACATCCAACTGACATACAAATAAGTATGGGATAAAAATTTAAAGACAGGCATAATACTCATTGTACAGGTTTCTCAACCTTAGTGCTACTGACATTCCGGGCCATACAATTCTTGGTCGTGAGGAACTGTCCTGTACACTACAGAAAGTTGAGGAGCATCCTGGACTCCACACACTAGATGCCAGTAGCATACCCACAACTATGACAACCAAAATGTCCTTTAGATATTGCCAACCAATGGCCTCATATTGGGTAGAAAATCACTGAATTAGACATTTTGAAAAATTAAATAAAATTCTCATTTCCTCTTTTTCACCATAATCATTTTGGAAACTCTCAGAATTTTCTAGCTAATAACTCTGACCCTAAACAACGTGCGATCAGACTTACTGGAGTTATCTTAATGTTCTACATCTCCAATTACAGGTTGTACCAATTATAGGGTGTAGAGACAATGACGTCATGGTAGTTAATAACTGTCAACTTAGATGAGCACTTTTGAAGAAGCAACTTAAAAACAAATGATGCCAAGTATGTAATTATTCTGATTCTCAGATTCACTATGAGTTTTTTAGACTCTTTCATAAAAGTTAGCTTCAAGCCTTTTGTGAACCTTTTAGAAATGTTTCTGATATTGTGTAATATTATAAAATATGAAACTCTCTCCATGTTCCATTTGTCTTCATAAGTATGAGCCTTTCTTGAATTTATTGAGAATATTCTCCAAAGTATGAGCCTTTCTTTAATTTATTGAGAATATTCTACAAAGTTCTGCGACCTTATTACTTCTTTCTATCTTCTTCCTTCATCCTTTACAGCCTTTCTGTTTTCCTCATAACATAAAATAGCGCAAAAAGCAATCAGGGCATTACTGAGTTCTTGGTTTTAATGGGTTTTTATTATCCCTGATGTAATGCGATGTTCTTTGCTTTTCATCCTGACCTTCGACAAATTTTCTGATGTTCTGAGCAAGACTCCGGACGCTGCTGGGAAGATTCCAAGGATCTTGCTTGATGTGAAGTCTTAACCTTTTGGGACAACTCAGCTTTGGCTCCATTTCCTGCTGGAATTCTAAACAAACACACACAAAAAATCGCCCTTAATTCTCAACCATTTACCAAACAGCAAACCTGTAAGCTGGAGAATCCTCGTTTTTACTGCCATTGTCCTAAATTATTGTCATATCAGTAGCTTCTTTAGATATATCAAAGGATAAAGTGTGTTAAATCTAAAAAGTCAAACCTTCATATTATTTTTTTACAACTGTCTAAACAAAGGAGCAAGTTTAGGTGAAAACTATACTTTCAACATCTCAAACTAGAAGTCAGAAAGTGGCAGCTCTAGACGGTGTGCTGTTTGGCTGCTCTGTTGCCCCCCGCCACCTCCCAATTCCCGAACCCCGATTCCCTCCACTGGGATAACAACCAAGTACATGGGTTTCAGCCAAAGCAAGGCAACACTTAACGTTTCTTCAATTACCTCGTTTCCCTTTAGTCTGGCCCCTATAGGCATTAAACATGTTAATCTACCAAGAATCCTGAAAGGTCCTACATTGATGTTTTTATGTATATTCTCCAACTTATAAAAAATAAAAGTAGTATTAAGTGAATTATGAAACACGAGCAACCAGAACTTCTCTTCTCATATGTGCTTTGGCTTCATGGCCACTCTGTCTCCCGCTTTTGCTTCCCGATTGCTCCTAATAATTATTTTCTAAGCCTCACCGTGTAACCCTCGACCTGGGGTGAGGTACTTGGTTTGCTCAAAGGCCCTCACGACAGCTTGTCCTTTTAGGAGATTGGTAATCGCATCCACCTGTCAAAATAGAGAGGTTTCTGAGAGTTACAGAATATATAATAGACACTTAGGAGAGTAAATCTTGCAAAAAACACTTTCTTAAAGCCACAATTACTTTAGAAATTTGGTTATTCTTATGAAATCCACCTTTAAATAAAATATTGGAATGAACTCACCTGAGAACTTTTGCAATGACATTTCTTATTATCCTACATATATTCATACAAAATGTTATTTCACAAAAGGAGTAAAAGTTCTAGTTATTTTTTTAAAAACCCTAAAAATTATTCAAAATCCCGTTTAGGCTAGTAAAAGCTTTGATATGAAAAATTTTGGTCATGGATATAAATTTGTTAAGATTATAAAACACCAACATGCGCTCCAAGACAATCTTGTGCTTTTTGAAATTAGGAATAAAGTTGAGCAAGAAATGTCATGAGGGATTCTGAAAACCCACAAAGAAACAAACAATAAAAAGAATAACTCCTGTCTGTGCAACTCTTTATGATTTTCCAAGGACTGTAAAACATTGGACATTCACGACAATCCTTTGGGTTAGTTGGCTGCAGGAATCTTTATCCCCATCTTTAATTGTGGAGACCGAGGTGAAGCGGGTGGTGGGACAGATTCCACATCTTGAAAAGGGATTTCTAACAGTTTAGTCTACAGAAAAAATGTCCATAGCCGTCCCAATCATACCTGGCTGAAAAGATGCTCCAAGCAACTATGTAGCTTATCCTGTTTTTCATGAGAAATGCGAACACTTAGGGGAAGTTCATCACCTAGATATCAAAAAAAAAAAAAAAAAATTTTTACTCTTATCTTTAACATTATAAAATATTTTAATAGAAATCAAATAAAAAAATATTTAAACACAGCTTTTATTCCATACAGTAGTTCTCACATTTAGAAAATGAATTCCAAAAGATTTAACAGCTATTAGGATATCAGATTATTGAACCAGGACCCTGACATGAAAGTGGAATGCTTCACAGAAAGAATACTGGGGTACTCTATGTTAATAATTCTTTCAAATGGTACATTTTTCTAATGGTTGGACAGTTGATATAAACTAAAGATGTAAAAATTAAGATTCATCCAAACTAGATGAAAAGTGTTCGTAACTCACACAAAACAAGATATTTATAAGATATTTATATCAGTCAGTGTTTTTCTCAATAACCACTCCTACCTCCCACCCCTATCCAACCCCTACCCATCTTCTCCCTGTCACCCACTTAAAGGCTATTCCAGATTTATATACTGTCTTAAAAGTCCTTGGTTTCAAAGCCCTTCTACCTCCCCACCCACCCAAGCAACCATGTTTTGGTAAAACTTGCCTCCTGTGGACCTATCATCCTTCACAGTATCATAGAAAGTTCATAAACTATAAATTAAGGTAATTAAAAAAATCAGTTTGTTTCTTTCATCTCTCTTAATTCACTCTGTGTATAATGAGATTGGGCAATTGACTTTATCAAGCCCGTAAGACTGAAGTGCGGTCTGTAAAGCCACCAAGAATGGCTGACAAAAAGTAAACACGCATGAGACCCAACACATCAATCCCGTAAAAGTGTCTCCAGTAGGACCAGCGGGTAAAGGTACAGACGCCTCACCAAACGCACCTGAGTCCATGTCATCGCTGTGAAAATACGAGCTGCACTGGCTGCTGCAAATGCTGGTGAAGGAGGCGACAGAATTTCTGTTGCTGTTGCAGTC
>NW_011888880.1:4047953-4057301 GCF_000151845.1 Pteropus vampyrus | reverse complement strand
GTTTCAAAGCCCTTCTACCTCCCCACCCACCCAAGCAACCATGTTTTGGTAAAACTTGCCTCCTGTGGACCTATCATCCTTCACAGTATCATAGAAAGTTCATAAACTATAAATTAAGGTAATTAAAAAAATCAGTTTGTTTCTTTCATCTCTCTTAATTCACTCTGTGTATAATGAGATTGGGCAATTGACTTTATCAAGCCCGTAAGACTGAAGTGCGGTCTGTAAAGCCACCAAGAATGGCTGACAAAAAGTAAACACGCATGAGACCCAACACATCAATCCCGTACAAGTGTCTCCAGTAGGACCAGCGGGTAAAGGTACAGACGCCTCACCAAACGCACCTGAGTCCATGTCATCGCTGTGAAAATACGAGCTGCACTGGCTGCTGCAAATGCTGGTGAAGGAGGCGACAGAATTTCTGTTGCTGTTGCAGTCGCTGCAAAGAGGTACATGTTACGCCGGCCGCGCACTCGCCAGCGTCTCCCTGGGACTTCTTATGAGACAAACTTATTGTGCCACAGTTACGTTTAGTAACGTTTTATAGAAAATATGAGAAAGGTAAACTTGTCCGACGATTTGTCATCCTTTTAAAAATATATGTATTTTCAATTCAATCACTTCTCAAACGTTTTATGTCATATAATCTAATCCTAAATGATTTTTTAAAAATGTCTAGTTATCAAAAAATTTTACATGTATAGTGATGAAACTAGGAGTTAAACCAAACTAAAAATTCCATATAATCTATTCAGTGGTATATGCCTGTAGTTAATTTGTTAATAGAGACAAATTATGTGCTGTGTCACGATCTCTGCCTTTCAACTCTTTCCGGTAGCTTAAATCATGAATTATTGATGGCAACTTCTCCCCACCTCAGAGCTCAGGACAGGATGTAAAAGATCGGTAATGGTGAACGTCGAAGGAAAGAAGGTTTAAAATGGCTGTGTGTGAATATGGATATGACACAGATTTCTGAAATAATACAGGAGAGGAAATATTTTTTTCCTCTCGCAATAAGTAAAAATGACTTATTAAACTTCAAACTTACATGTAAACTTTCTATTTTTGCCTACAGAAAGATGGTCAGGGTAATTTTAATTACTTGATAACTAGACTTTGAGGTAAGAAAGTATTTTTAGACATGTAATTTCCCACTGGAGAGAAACCACAGGGTCCTATTAAAAATGAAATGGTAAAAGTGGTTAATCTATGTGATATAGTATTAAATCTCTAGGAATAATTAACTCTTATGTATTCATTAAAATCCTTTTCACTTAGAAATTGGAATAGCAGAGTGGCTAAGAGCCAAACTGTGAGCCAGACCACCTGGTTTCACAGGTAAATTAGGTAATCTTGTGGGCCTTCTCTGTCAAATGGAGTTACTGCCACTCAGGACCGTGGTGGGAATTATGTGAGATCATCCTGTTCCCCCACGTGTCTGGTAAAAATTTGTTTTTAATGTTAGCTATTAGTTTATACTAAACGTCTCTGATGGGAACAACTGTGAACAATAATTACTTAATATATTTTCATTGTAGAACACTGTGCAATACATAAGAGTGAATAAGAGAGTTGTCTTCAATTAATGGAAATAAAACGGGAGATGCTGAAGGCGAACACACAGCATAGATAGAAGGTCACAACGGTTCTCAGTGAGGTTTCAGGTAATACAAGGATTCAAAGGAGATAACACACTTTGAACTAAGGAAGTTAACTGAAAAAGGCATCATTTGAGAGTCTGGTAAGAAGATGACAACAGAGCTTGGATGTTGTATGGTGCGATGGGTTGAACTGTGTCCCCCTGAAATTCATACGTTGAAGTCTAACACCCAGGATGCCAGAATGTGATCTTATTTGGAGTGGGGGTCTTTGCCAAGGTAATCAAGTTAAAATGAGGTCGTTAAGGTGGGCCTTAATCCAGTGTGGCTGGTGTCTTTAGAAGAAGAGAAAATTTGGACCCAGAGTCATGGGTGGCTTAGAGAGAAGATGATGTGAAGAGACATAGAGACAAGATGGCCATCTACCAGCCAAGGAGAGGAGCCTGGGTCAGATTCTTCCCTCACCGCCCTCAGAAAGGACCAACCGTGCTGATACCTCAGTTTCGGACTGGTAGCACTAGAACTGTGGCTAATAAATAAATACATTACTGTCATTTAAGCCACTCAGTTCGTGGTACTTCGTTACAGCTGCCCCACCAAAATTACAGAGAAGGCACGCAAGAGAAGAGAAATACACAAGGCTGGGTGTGGAGGTGAGTGAGCGGGATTAGTCCAACTGGCTTGGAGCAGAAGAAGAAAGAGGAGAAACAAGATGAAAAGAACGGCTCTCTCCTACCCCGCTCTCCAGTAATCGGAACCAGATATTTGAAAAATGTCAATGGAGGCACGTTTTGCTTATTTGCTACACATGTTATACAATCCATGACAGAACAAGAGGTTTCCCAAATTAGGTCCACACCACTAGAGAAAAAAAATGCTCTTTCCAAATTACTCAGATGATAACAGGGAAACATTCGAAAGCTTATGTTGTCTCACTACACTCTGTCTGGCATCGCTAAGAGCCAGAGGTTATTTTGTGAGAGTAAAAAAACGAAAACAACAATAGCAAAATTTTTTCAAGACCATTGTGTTAAATACAGAATCACATTTGACTTTGTTGATGAAATCGGCTTAAGGAATTAATGAATTACCTGTAAGAGTCTCTGTTGCTGATGGTGTCATGACCTGAATCTTCCTGCTCGTCTCCTGCCACGTTAAAACAGACGCGTTTGCTGTTTCTCTCCCCCTTCTCATTGTCGCTGTCGAGTGGCACTAGGCTCTCTGATGCTTTACGCTCTAATTTAGGAGAGTATGTTATCGAAGACAGAAGGCTGCATTGAGATATTTAAAAAAAGAAAAAAAGAATAAATGCACGTTGTTTGCAAACTGGCTGCTACAGATAACTATCTTACTTGTAGATATGATAGACTTACAAATATGTCTAGAGTGTGTCTATGTTTCGTGTGAAATAAATACAATACTGTATAAAAAGCCTGTCACACAAAGGTCAATTTTTCCTCCCAGAATAAGAGAAATAGCACATAATTTAGACCAGAAAGCTGTGTTCAAATCCTGCTTCTCCAAATTATTAGTTTTGTTATCGAAGCAAAGCTATGACATTTCTCTTTGGCATCTAAAAAATGAGAATAATAAAAATAACTAACTCCCAGGACTGCTGTGAGAATGAGAACGACGCATCCTCGGTACTCAGTGGGTGTCACCTCCCTCCCTTAGCCTTTCTTGCCACTGTCACCATCATATGAAAATACTGGGGAACCTTTAAAGTACTACTCAAATATTAAAACAAACACTAAATGTGCTCAAACATCCTCAGTAGCTAAGCCTCAGATATTAAAAACCCATCTATCCATCGAGCACCCCCCCAACCCGGGGGTCTCCCAGGTTTTCTCTATTCGACGAGGAGAATATTGTACTGGCAATCCTTTCTCACTGCTCAGACCGACAGGAGTCCTGGCTGCCGTGAACATAAGACACTAAACAGAGTCACACGCAAGGTGAAGACAGGAACCCAGCAGGGGCTCCTCCCACCTCTTCCGCAATCCAGTCAGGATGACACGTCACAAATCCGCCCAAGTGAAGAGTTCTTCCAACTCGGCTCAAGGCGAAAACTCCACCTTCAGAGGCCGAATTGCTTTAAACCTCGACTCTGAACTTTGAGTAGCACTGATTCCACCATTTCTAGCCTTGAATGTTTGGCTGTCAAAGGTTTCTGTTAGAACTAACTCAAAATTACGCAAAAAAAAAAAAAAAAAAAAATGGAATAGTCTTTCCTATTGAGCAATGTGCTCTAAAACTTGCAAAATAAATTAAACCACATGTGGAAAACGGGCCCATGCATGCCTCCTCCAGCCGGCCACCGTCGTCTCATCTACCAAATAGCGATGACGGCCTGTCCTCGACAAGCACACGCACAAATCTCCACACTCGTTTTTCCACAGCGGCGTCATTTGCTTTGCTATTTCAAGGCCATGAAAACGCTTCATACCTCTTAAAACATAACCCATAACATCAAACCCAATGCTGTGCACTGAGTCAATATTCATTAAGTAATTTCACTAACTAACTGATTAGACACATTTATTGTACTATGCATTGTTCTTGGTGCTATGCAAGTAGCAGCTTATAAAACAAAAAGCCTCTGCCTTCTTGCAGAGTAAATTCTCCTGGGAGGAAACAAACAACAAACGAGTAAACTGTATAGGGTATCAGGTAGTGACAAATGTTAAGAAGAAAAATAAAGAAGGGTAGGAAGCCAGAGCTGCAGCTTCAAACAGCGTAGTCAGGTAAGGTCTGTGGTGTAAGATGACGTGGGAATAACATTCTCTCTCTCTATATATATAGTTTTTTAGACACCAATGAAAATCAAGAAACTGTGTTACATTGCTCAAGGCCCTGTGAGGCTAGGAATTACTTTAAACACAGTTTTTCTATTTGGAAGGAAACTTTTACGTCATGTAAGACAGACTTTGTGTGTATTCACTCCCTTCACCCAAAAGACTAAAACATTAGATTAACTCCAATTACCCAAGCGCCACACATGCATAGACAGGCGATCTCTGAATACCAAAGAGAAAAGGTACAGGAGTTCTCATTCTGCAAGGAGTCTTCTGAGCTCTATGTATCTTTTAAATTAGAAGTCAGTGGACGTGACATGCGTCCCTTCTAGGTGAAAGACTTTCTGCCAGTGTTCTCGTTCTCAGCCCCGTTCAGTGACAATTCGAGACATTCCAGCTGCAAGGGCTCCATTAGCTTGGACTTGAGTGAGGTCAGTATGGAGCAGAGACCTTGTGACTCTGACGGGCATGGGGAAGCCTTGTTGAGAGGCTTTTTTTATTACCTAACAATGAAGGGGGTAAAAAGCAGGTATAGAAAGTAGAAGATGTCTAGGAAAACAGGACGTGAGTGGCTGGGACACAGAAGTATTTACTCTATCCCAGGGAACTAGGCACAGCCTCTCTACACACCTGCCGTTAGCCTGACACCTGCGTGCCTGGAAGGCCAGCCACGTGGAGCTCAGGGGCAGGGCTGAGCAGGAGGTCTGTCAAGTGCCAGAACGGAAAGAGGCCAGCGCAGCTGGAGCTCAAGGAGACGAGTTTAGGAAGCGGGGGCAAGAGAAGCTGCGCAAGGTCGAGCAGGCCACGATAATGTGCTCGGTAATATTTTAATTGCATTGTAATGCCATTAAGTGGGTTTAAGCAGGGGACCAGCATGATTTACCTTTACAGGCCTCTCTGCACCTGCTGAATGTAGAATGTATCAGAGAGAAACACAGCTGAAAACCCCTACAGCAGGCACTCGTGAGGGGACGATGGTGACCCAGTCTAAGGGTAGATACATTGTGAGGTATGAAACTGACAGAGCTCGATGCGGTATTGAAGGTGAAGGGGATGGAAAGAGAAGAATCAGAGATGGTACCTGGATTCCGGCTTCATGAACGGAAGAGACGGGAAATATTTTACTGAGAAAGGGAAGCCCCTCACGGTGGAGGGGTTGAACTAGAGTAGAGTGCGATAAAATCTAGAATTCAGTTTTGGAAACAAATTTAGGTTTGAGGCATCGGTGATACATCCCAGTGGTTCATAAACCACATCACAGAGATGGAGCACGTAATGATCTCATTGTGTCTGGTGCATACACATCTATAATACATGTTAGTTTGTATTAAGCTGTGTTCTCTTTAATACATTTACCGGAAAAATGCTTGGGGAACCTCAAAGATAATTCCATCACCAGCCCTATTGTTCCTGTCTGTAACCCCCAGCCTGCTAAATGTCCCACCAGCAGTTTGTTCGCGCCTCAATCCTCAGGCATATGGCACCTGCCAAATGAAGTCTGTTCTCAAATGTCCTATCTCCAATAGCACCCCCCCCGCCCCCGGCCGGCTCTTTACACATTTTATCCCTGTGAAAATACACAAACCCTGTACTTTAAAATCCCATGGAAGGTTTTGGACTATTCACAAATTATTTTTACTTGTGTCTAGTACTTCAGTGCCATTAACTGGAAAATAAACCATCAAAAGGCAAAAGTATTTAGCATCCCCAGATGAAACAAGAATCACAAAGTACTGATTAAATTTATGATATCACCTTAATTCATGTTGCTGGACAGAAAATTCATCTCAAGTTCCATCTTTGGATCTGAACGAAGTGGGAAGATTTAGTGGAATGCCTATGTGTTAAATACAATTTTATTTCTAGGAGAAGTGTCCCCGAGTGACAGGGTAGCCAGACTTTATGGAAAAACAAGTTCAACATCAGGATCTTTTACAGGAACGAATGACTTCTAGAAAGGCTAGCAATGGGATGTCGTGATGCAATTTCTCTCAAAACTTGGCAAAGCCCCTGAGATCTGCTTCTCCACTCCACAGAGACATCTATGCCTGACCAAGAATAATTACTACATGGTGGGAAAATTGTTTGGTAACTAGCTTTTCAAATAATTTGTCAAGCTCGACTGCACTGCAGCATCTCTAAAAGCAACAGGGAATCCAGGCTGTTGGACAAGTGTACTGTCTTAAAGTAATTACACTGCACGTTGAATTATCTGGAACCTATTTATATTTAGAATTAAATTATATGGCACGCACAGAGATGACCAAGGAAGTCTCTCAGGTCATTTGCTCATTTCACTTTCCTCATAAATATGCACAGTTGAGTAAAGGCCTTTAGAAGAACAGAGTGGGGAAATCTTAAGTAAAAATAGGTAATCATTTTTAGTAGTTTTGGTTAATAAAAATAGCTTAACTTATTTCTGCAACTGGTGTTTTAAATATAAACCATTTTAAACCAAGGAAAGGGAGCCCCTTGACTCTAACCGTTTTCTTGAAAAATACATCTACATTAGCTGACTTTAAAAAGGAAAAGTTAAAAAGTTAATATAGACAAAACTCGGAGAACTGCCAGGCAGTGCTAGGTAGTCAATGTATCAGAAGCCTCGTCTCCCAGGCTGTGTCCACTCAGGCACATCAATAGTCCTGCCATTGACAAAGGACATAACACATAAGAGTAAAAACTGTTGGCCTGAATGGAAGTATGGGATTGGTCTAGATGTTCACCTAAAACCCTCTGATATCTAGGATACATGATTTAATGCTACTATTTATTGCCTTAATAATAAATCTTCCTCTATTCTTTTTTTTTTATGCCTACAGCACCTGGTCTTCCTAGGTGGTCTCCCATCCAAGTACTAACCAGGACCGACTCTGCTTAGCTTCCGAGATCAGATGGGATCGAGCGTGTTCAGGGTGGCATGAATGTAGACTATTCACTTCTTAAATACCTCAGGGGAGAACAAAAACTTGTTTCTCATATAGAGCATATCATATAACTGATTTGTTAAATAGAGCAAAATATAATGCCCTAAAATATAAATTTCTCTGTCACAAGGCACATGGTCATTCGAAGACAATTCAAAAGTATCACACAATTGTTTAAAAATCTCCTTCTGTCTTCTTAGCAACCTCAAACTGTTTAATTCATCTGTAAATGGGGCAGTCACAATATAATATACCAAATATTATAAGGAATTTTTAAAAACTAGTGTATGAGACATAGGAAAACAGAATTTTAATTCTAAATTGACTCATTAAAACATCAGGAAAAATAGCATAGAAAATAGTAAATATTTAAAGATACTCTTATAGAAATCTGATGCATCCACTATGATGATTTTGATCTCTAAATTTCAAAGATGTATAAAATAAGAGATCATATCATTTAAGACTTTATTAGTATAATGTCTAATTGCAACAAAGGCTTAGAATAAGTTCAAACTACTTTGTCAACACTGAATTATCCATGGAAGTATGAGATGATGTTTATGTATGCGAACTACACAACACACATCCGATAGCAATCTAAATCTGTAACTCAAACTGAGGTACAATTAAAAGAGGATTAGAGGTGTTTATACCATTTTCAGATTCTACCAACTTCGGATATATTCAACGATTTCGATCCTTGAGTGATGAGCAAGCATAACGTTATGCACTATGTTGATCACTTTTCGCATTAATTTTTATAATTTTTCACCACAAACTAGTAATTTGTTATTATTTTTACCCAGTTTTCACATGAGACACTGTGCTGCCCCAAATCCCACACTGTTTTGACCACGCACAGCTGCCTTGACTAGATGTGGAACAGAATCACACTCAATGATGAGGAAAATCACCCGACAGAGTTCAGGCAACTCGCCAACCACTGAATTCTTATATAAGAATCAGCATTCATCTCTTTGGAAAAGTTACCATTAACTCTGCCTCACTTGGTAAAAACTTTCAAATTATTGCCACAACTATTTAGAGTATTGCTTAGTAGATCATTGATTCAACCGGAAGTGAAAAAAAGTATTGGTTGTTGGTCTCAGGGATACATAATTTTGGATTTACTCCTTTAAGAAGTATGGTAATGACTTGTTATATTTTATATTTTTCCTAAATATCTAGCGAGTGCCTATACACTAAATACCGTGCTTTGCTCTGTAAAAGCTACAAGGAAATCCCTATACACAGTAGCCTTTCGACCATATCTTTCAATTTAATATTGTCACACTACAATTTATTTAGTATTTTCTATACAATAAAATTTTGTTATCCTCTCCCTGGTACTAAATCCTTCCTTAAAATAAATAGCTATTGATATTTGCCATGTTCTATCACTTTTAAGGTGATAGAATGAAGAGGATCTATATGGTCTGCAAAAATCTCCTATTTTCCAAAAACTAAAGAGAGAATGATGGATGTTCAAAAGTCTCATTTTTCTATAGCTATTTTATTAGGCACGTTTAAAAATATAGTAACTAAAATACTTACTCGTCTATTTGACAAACACACATCTCCACCTCTTTCAGTGCAGTCTGCAGTTTGCACAGCAGTTTTTGATAGATATCTTGGGTTTCTAAGTCTTCTTCTTTTAACAAATACCGGAGACCGTGACCATCCTGCTGTCCCAGGGACAGGCCCGAAGGGGCCGCCATGGTCGTAATCGTGTGCTGAATGTACACCATAGGGCTCAGTTTCCCTGAGGAGGTAAAAAAATCATGCCACGGTGATATTTACTACCTTTAACTTATAGTAACAATCCAGTACAATTCATTTTAGAGGTCCAGGCTTACAGAAAATAAACTGCCAAGCCAATGCTGAATTTAATTTAATTTAAGCTGATGGGGAATTGTGATTAAAAGCTAGGAATACAGTTCAATCCCACACCCTGCTGTGATGGTAGAGAATGACCTCATGCATCTCTTGCAGCTGCTTCCCTGAATGTATCTCATAGTTATAGGG